>NC_092050.1:105264413-105585496 GCF_003086295.3 Arachis hypogaea
TGAGCCTGTAGACTTCAGGATCTACTCCATTAGTCTTAACAGTATCAAAGATCTGCAAGAATTCAGTTAAGAACTGAAAAGGATCTTCAGATGGAAGTCCATGAAACTTGCAGTTCTGTTGCATCAGAGAAACTAGCTGAGGTTTCAGCTCAAAATTGTTTGCTCCGATGGTAGGAATGGAGATGCTTCCTCCATGTAAATTGGAATTTGGTGCAGTAAAGTCACCTAGCATTCTCCTTGCATTATTGTTGTTGGGTTCGGCTGCCATCTCCTTTACTTGTTGCATTATTATCTCTGGATTGTTGTAATTTAGCTTCTCTTAGTTTCCTCTTTAGAGTCCTTTCAGGTTCTGGATCAGCTTCAACAAGAATGCCTTTTTCTTTGTTCCTGCTCATAAGAAAGAGAAGAGAACAAGAAAAGAAGAGGAATCCTCTATGTCACAGTAAAGAGGTTCCTTATTGTTAGTAGAAAAAGAAAAGGAATAGGGGTGAAGAAGAATGAAGAGTCCAAACACAAGGGTAAGGATAGGAGCAATGAATTGAGATGAGGAGATGTTAGTAGATAAATAAATAAATAGAGTAAGATGGGAGAGGGAGAATTTTTGAAAATAATTTTTGAAAAAGAGTTAGTGAATTTCGAAAATAGTTTTTGAAAAAGGTTAGTAATTTTCGAAAATTAAAATCCAAAATTAAAATAATTAGTTAATTAAAAAGAAGTTTTTAAAAAGAGAGGGAGATATTTTCGAAAATTAGAGAGAGAGAGTTAGTTAGGTAGTTTTGAAAAAGGTAAGAAACAATCAAAAAGTTAGTTAGTTAGTTGAAACAAATTTTGAAAATCAATTTTGAAAAGATAAGAAGATAAGAAGTTAGAAAAGATATTTTGAAATCAAATTTTTGAAAAAGGTAAGATAAGAAGATATTTTTTTTTTGAAAAGATATGATTGAAATTAGTTTTGAAAAAGATTTGATTTTTTTAAAATCACAATTAATGACTTGATTCACAAGAAATCACAAGATATGATTCTAGAACTTAAAGTTTGAATCTTTCTTAGCAAGTAAGTAACAAACTTGAAATTTTTGAATCAAAACATTAATTGGTGATGTTATTTTCCAAAATTATGTGATAAAGATAAGAAAAAGATTTTTGAAAAACATTTTTAAAATTTTCGAAAATAACTAAGAAAAATGAAAAAGATTTGATTTTTGAAAAAGATTTTGAAAAAGATGAAATTTTTAAATTGAAAATTTGATTTGACTCATAAAAACAACTAGATTTTTAAAAATTTTTGAAAAAGTCAAATCTAATTTTTGAATTTATGAGAGAGAAAAGGAAAAGATATTTTTTTGATTTTTGAATTTTTAATGATGAGAGAGAGAAACATGAAAATGATGCAATGCATGAGAATTTTAGATCAAAACATGTGATGCATGCAAGAATGCTATGAATGTCAAGATGAACACCAAGAATACTATGAATGTCAAGATGAACACCAAGAACATATTTTTGAAAATTTTATATGCAGAGAAAACATGCAAGACACCAAACTTAGAATTCTTTAATGCTTAGACACTAAGAATTCAAGAATGCATATGAAAAACAAGAAAAGACACAAAACATGCAAATACAAAGATCAAACAAGAAGACTTACCAAGAACAACTTGAAGATCATGAAGAACACCATGAATGCATGAAATTTTTGAAAAATGCAAGATGAATATGCAATTGACACCAAACTTATAACATGACTCAAGACTCAAACAAGAAATATAAAATATTTTTTTGATTTTTATGATTTTATGATTTTTTTGTATTTTCTTTTAATTTTTTTCGAAAATCATTTTGAAAAAGAAAAATAAAGATTCCAAAATTTTTAATATGAATTCCAGGAATCTTATGCTCTTTAGTCTAAAGCTCCAATCAAAGGGTCAGGCATGGCTTAATAGCCAGCCAAGCTTTAGTACGTAACTCAGACATGACACGCCTGACATGCCCTAAACAGAAGAATTAGACATGGCTTTACAGCCAACCAGGCTTCCACATGCTTCATGAAACACTAGAATTCATTCTTAAAAATTTCGAAGAAAAATATATTTTTGAAAACATTTTTTTTAATTTTTTTTCGAAAACAAGGGAGAAATTTTTGAAAAATTTTTGAAAAATTTTTTTTGAAAAGAAAACGAAAAGAAAATTACCTAATCTGAGCAACACGATGAACCGTCAGTTGTCCAAACTCAAACAATCCCCGGCAACGGCGCCAAAAACTTAGTGCACGAAATTGTGATCTCCAGGCTCGAACAATCCCTGGTAATGGCTCCAAAAAATTGGTGCTCTAATCTTAATTCATAATTTGTCACAACTTCGATACAACTAACCAGCAAGTGCACTGGGTCGTCCAAGTAATAAACCTTACGTGAGTAAGGGTCGATCCCATGGAGACTGTCGGTATGAAGCAAGCTATGGTCACCTTGTAAATCTCAGTCAGGCGGATATAAAATAGTTATGGAGTTTTCGAAAATAGATAGTAAAATAAGGATAGAAATACTTATGTATATCATTGGTGAGAATTTCAGATAAGCGCATACAGATGCTTTCGTTCCTCTGAACCTCTTCTTTCCTGCTGTCTTCATCCAATCAGTCTTACTCCTTTCTATGGCTGGCTTTATATAAGGACATCACCGTTGTCAATGGCTACTTTTAATCCTCTCGGGAAAATGGTCCAAATGCTCTGTCACAGCACGGCTAATCGTCTGGAGGCATCACCCTTGTCGATGGCTGCGTCCTATTCCTCTCTGTGAAAATGGTCCAATGCGCTGCCACTGCATGGCTAATCATCTTGGAGGTTCTCGATCATACTGGAATAGGATTTACTATCCTTTTGCGTCTGTCACTACGCCCAGCACTCGCGAGTTTGAAGTTCGTCACAGTCATTCAATCCCAGAGTCCTACTCGGAATACCACAAATAAGGTTTAGACTTTCCGGACTCTCATGAATGCCACCATCAATCTAGCTTATACCACGAAGATTCTGTTAAGAGATCCAAGAGATACTCATTCAATCTAACGTAGAACGGAAGTGGTTGTCAGGCACGCGTTCATAGGGAATGGTGATGATTGTCACGTTCATCACATTCAGGTTGAAGTGCAAATGAATATCTTAGAAGCGGAATAAGTTGAATTGAATAGAAAAATAGTAGTACCTTGCATTAATCTTTGAGGAACAGCAGAGCTCCACACCTTAATTTATGGAGTGTAGAAACTCTACCATTGAAAATACATAAGTGATAATGGGGTAAGCATGGCCGAGTGGCCAGCCTCCCACGGAGGTCTAGAGATCTAAAAATGATCAAAAGATGTCTAATACAATAGGAAAAAGTCCTATTTATACTAAACTAGTTACTAGGGTTTACAGAAGTAAGTAATTGATGCATAAATCCACTTTCGGGGCCCACTTGGTGTGTGCTTGGGCTGAGCTTGAAGTCTACACGTGGAGAGGTCATTCTTGGAGTTGAACGCCAGCTTTTGTGCCAGTTTGGGCGTTGAACTCCACTTTGCAGCTTGTTTCTGGCATTGGACGCCAGAATTGGGCAGAGAGCTGGTGTTGAACGCCCGTTTGCGTCATCTAAACTTGGGCAAAGTATGGACTATTATATATTTCTGGAAAGCCCTGGATGTCTACTTTTCAACACAATTAGAAGCGCGCCATTTTGAGTTTTGTAGCTCCAGAAAATCCATTTTGAGTGCAGGGAGGTCAGAATCCAACAGCATCAGCAGTCCTTCTTCAACCTCTGAATTTGATTTTTGCTCAGGTCCCTCAATTTCAGCCAGAAAATACCTGAAATCACAGAAAAACACACAAACTCATAGTAAAGTCCAGAAATGTGAATTTAACATAAAAACTAATGAAAACATCCCTAAAAGTAACTAGATTCTACTAAAAACATACTAAAAACAATGCCAAAAAGCGTATAAATTATCCGCTCATCAACTTCTCAGTATATGGAGACTCATTCAGCTCCTGCCTTAACCATTTAGCACTTGTTTTGAAAAGATGCCAAGAGACAAACCTAGTTTTAAACTGGGAAAAATGTCACTTTATGGTGACTGAAGGAATTGTCCTTGGGCATAAAATTTCAAACAAGGGAATAGAGGTGGATCAAGCTAAAGTGGAAGTAATTGAAAAATTACCACCACCTGCTAATGTTAAAGAAATCAGAAGCTTTCTGGGGCATGTATGATTCTACAGGAGGTTTATAAAGGATTTTTTAAAAATCACAAAACCCCTGAACAATCTGCTAGCTACTGACACGCCATTTGTGTTTGACACAGAGTGTCTGTAGGCGTTTAAAACTCTGAAAGCTAAGCTGGTCACAGCACCAGTTATTTCTGCACTAGACTGGACATTACCATTTGAACTAATGTGTGATGCCAGTGACCATGCCATTGGTGCAGTACTGGGACAGAGGCATAACAAGCTTTTGCATGTCATTTATTATGCTAGCCGCGTTTTAAATGATGCCCAGAAAAATTACACAACCACAGAAAAAAATTGCTTGTAGTGGTTTATGCCATTGACAAGTTTAGATCATACTTAGTAGGATCAAAAGTGATTGTGTATACTGACCATGCTGCTCTTAAATATCTACTCACAAAGCAGGATTCAAAACCCAGGCTCATAAGATGGGTGTTGCTTCTGCAAGAGTTTGATATAAAAATAAGAGACAGAAATGGGACAGAGAATCAAGTAGCTGATCACCTGTTCCGGATAGAACCAGTAGCAGGAGCATCCCTCCCTCGTACTGAGATCTCTGAAACCTTTCCGGATGAGCAATTGTTTGCCATTCAGGAAGCTCTGTGGTTTGCAGACATTGCAAACTATAAGACACAATGTTCTCCTTCTGTAACCATGGAGAGGAAGCATGAAAAGCTTCTCTCAATACAGAGTCAAACAAAACCCCCACATTCAAACTCTAAGTTTGGTGTTGGGAGGCCCCAACCAAACTCTAAGTTTGGTGTTGGGAGGTTCCAACCTTGCTCTGATTATCTGTGAGGCTCCATGAGAGCTCACTGTCAAGCTATTGACATTAAAGAAGCGCTTGTTGGGAGGCAACCCAATGTTATTTAATCATATCTATTTTATTTTCTTTTTGTTATTTCGTGATTTATTAGGTTGATGATTATGTAAAGTCACAAAAACTACTGAAAAATCAAAAAAATAGATTGAAAATAGCACACCCTGGAGGAGAGCAGTCTAGCGTTTAAACGCCAGAAACAAGCATCTGCCTGGCGTTAAACGCTAGAAACAAGCTACATTTGGGCGTTTAACGCCAGAAACAAGCAGCAGTCTGGCATTAAACGCCAGGATTGCACAGCAAGGGCGTTTTACATGCCTAATTAGAGCAGGGATGTTAAGTCCTTGACCCCACTTGTTCTGTGGACCCCACAGGATCCCCACCTATCTCACCATTCCAATTCAAACCATTCCCCTTCCATACCCACCCATTCACACACCTCCTTCTCCTCCACTTCTCCTTCTACTCCCTTCTATCTTCTTTTGCTCGAGGACGAGCAAACCTTTTAAGTTTGGTGTGGAAAAAAAAGTGTTGCTTTTTTGTTTTTCCATAACCATTTATGGCACCTAAGGTCGGAGAAAGCTCTAGAAAGAGGAAAAGGAAGGCAGTTGCTTCCACCCCCGAGTCATGAGAGATGGAGAGGTTCATCTCAAGGGCCCATAGTTCAGTGGTAGAGCATTTGACTGCAGATCAAAGAGCTATGAGGAAGGAGTAACAAAGACAAGGAAGAGACATAGAGGAGCTCAAGAGCACGATTAGTTCTTCAAGAAGAGGAAGACGCCACCCTCACTAACGTGGACCCGTTTCTTAATCTCCTTGTTCTTATTTCTCTGCTTTTCGTTTACTATGCTTTATGTTTATTTATGTTTGGGTCTTATTACATGATCACTAGTATCTAAGTGTCTATGTCTTAAAGATATGAATGTCCTATGAACCCATCACCTTTCTTAAATGAAAAATGTTTTCTGAAAAAGAAAAAGAAGTACATGAATTTCAAATTTTAAAATAGTTTAATTATTTTGATGTGGTGGCAATACTTTTTGTTTTCTGAATGAATGCTTGAACAGTGCATATGTCTTTTGAATTTGTTGTTTATGAATGTTAAAATTGTTAGCTCTTGAAAGAATGATGAAAAAGGAGAAATGTTATTTGATAATTTGAAAAATCATAAAAATGATTCTTGAAGCAAGAAAAAGCAGTGAAGAACAAAGCTTGCAGAAAAAAAAATGCAAAAAAAAAAAAAGAGAGAGCAAGAAAAAGAAAAAGCAAGCAGAAAAAGCCAAAAGCTCTTTAAACCAAAAGTCAAGAGAAAAAAGCCAATAGCCCTTAAAACCAAAAGGCAAGGGTAATAAAAAGGATCCAAGGCTTTGAGCATCAGTGGATAGGAGGGCCTAAAGGAATAAAATCCTGGCCTAAGCAGCTAAACCAAGCTGTCCCTAACCATGTTCTTGTGGCGTGAAGGTGTCAAGTGAAAACTTAAGACTAAGCGGTTAAAGTCGAGGTCCAAAGCAAGAACAAAGTGTGCTTAAGAACCCTGGACACCTCTAATTGGGGACTTTAGCAAAGCTGAGTCACAATCTGAAAAGGTTCACCCAGTTATGTGTGTGTGGCATGTATGTATCCGGTGGTAATACTGGAAAACAGAGTGCATAGGGCCACGACAAAGACTCATAAAGTATCTGTGTTCAAGAATTAACATACTGAACTAGGAGAATCAATAACACTATCTGAATTCTGAGTTCCTATAAATACCAATCATTCTGAACTTCAAAGGATAAAGTGAGATGCCAAAACTGTTCAGAAGCAAAAAGCTAATAGCCCCGCTCATCTAATTAAGACTGATCTTCATAGATGTTTTTGGAATTCATTGTATATTCTCTTCTTTTTATCCTACTTTATTTTTAGTTGCTTGGGGACAAGCAACAATTTAAGTTTGGTGTTGTGATGAGCGGATAATTTATACGCTTTTTGGCATTATTTTTAGGTAGTTTTTAATATATTTTAGTCACTTTTTATTATATTTTTATTAGTTTTTAAATAAAATTCACATTTCTGGACTTTACTATGAGTTTGTGTGTTTTTCTGTATTTCAGGTAATTTCTGGCTGAAATTGAGGGAGCTGAGCAAAAATCTGATTCAGGCTGAAAAATGACTACTGATGCTATTGGATTCTGACCTCCCTGCACTCGGAATGGATTTTCTGGAGCCTTAGGAGTCCAATTGGCGCGCTCTCAATTGCTTTGGAAAGTATACATCCAGGGCTTTCCAGCAATATATAATAGTCCATACTTTGCTCAAGGATAGATGACGTAAACTGGCGTTCAACGTCAGTTTCATGTTGCAGTCTGGCGTTAAACGGCAGAAACAGGTTACAAGTTGGAGTTGGACCCCCAAAACAGGTTACAACCTGGCGTTTAACTCCAGAAACAGCCTAGGCACGTGTAAAGCTTAAGTCTCAGCCCCAGCACACACCAAGTGGGCCCCAGAAGTGGATTTCTGCACCATCTATCTTAGTTTATTCATTTTCTGTAAACCTAGGTTACTAGTTTAGTATTTAAACAACTTTTAGAGATTTATTTTGTACCTCATGACATTTTAGATCTGAACTTTATACTCTTTGACGGCATGAGTCTCTGAACTCCATTGTTGGGGGTGAGGAGCTCTGCTGTGTTTTGATGAATTAATGCAACTATTTCTGTTTTCTATTCAAACACGCTTGTTTCTATCTAAGATGTTTATTCGCACTTCAATATGATGGATGTGATGATCCGTGACACTCATCATCATCCTCAACCTATGAACGTGTGCCTGACAACCACCTCCATTCTACCTTCGATTGAATGAATATCTCTTGGATTCCTTAATTAGAATCTTCGTGGTATAAGCTAGAATCCATTGGCAGCATTCTTGAGAATCCGGAAAGTCTAAACCTTGTCTGTGGTATTCCGAGTAGGATTCAGGGATTGAATGACTATGACGAGCTTCAAACTCACAAGGGCTGGGCGTAGTGACAGACGCAAAAGGATCAATGGATCCTATTCCAGCATGAGTGGGAACCGACAGATGATTAGCCGTGCGGTGATAGCGCACCTGGACCTTTTTCACTGAGAGGACGGATGGTAGCCATTGACAACGGTGATCCACCAAAACATAGCTTGCCATAGGAGGAACCTTGCGTGCGTGAAGAAGAAGACAAGGAGAAAGCAGAGATTCAGAAGACAAAGCATTTCCAAAACTCCAACATATTCTCCATTACTGCAGAACAAGTATTTAATCCATGCTCTTTTATTCTTCGCAATTCATACTGATAATTATAATTGATTTCCTAACTAAGATTTACAAGATAACCATAGATTGCTTCAAACCAAAAATCTCTGTGGGATTGACCCTTACTCACGTAAGGTATTACTTGGACGACCCAGTGCACTTGCTGGTTAGTGGTACGAGTTGTGAAAAGTGTGATTCACAATTCGTGCACCACTATACCTTCAACGATAAGATTCTAGTTTGTGAAAACCTAGATCGACATTGAATACGGCCCTTCGTCAAGGTGCTGAAGCGCCAGAAGCTCTCTCCTGAAGAGTCCAGGGCCCCACAACCTGAAGAATCATACGCCTCTCAAGAAGAGCCATGCATCCCACAGCCTGAAGAAAACAACATCCCCCAAGATGAAGGTTGTTGAGTTATACTCTGTGGCTATTCTAATTCCTGTTTCCATATTTTTCTTATTTTAATTCCTATTTCTCATATTTAGGATTACATGATCACTAGCAGTAATTAAGTCTTTATTTTTATTTTTAATTTTATTTTTATGTCTTTTGATTTTTAGGATTACATAAGCATTAGTAGTAATTAATTAGTTTTTATTTTTCCAATTAGCTATAAATTATTCTTCTTATCATCATTGAACATGAATTAAATAGTAGATTTTTGTTTAGAAGAAATAAAGATGCATAGATTTTTTTTAGCTTTCCAATAAAGAATAGTTACATAAATTTGATTGGGTTACATTGCTTTAGTTTTCTGAATAAAAGAATAAACAGTGCATAATTGAAGTTGAATTTTATGATGCTGGCTTTTAAAAGAATAAGGAAAAAGGAAAAATATTATTGATAATCTGAAAAATCTAAAAAATTGATTCTTGAAACAAGAAAAAGTAGCAAAAAGAAAAAGCTTGCATGAAAAAAAAAAAGAATACAGAAAAAGAAAAAGAAGTAGAAAAAGCCAATAGCTCTTTAAACCAAAAGGCAAGAGAAAAAAGCCAATAACCCTTTAAACCAAAAGGCAAGGGTAAAAGCACCCAAGGCTTTGAGCATCAGTCGATAGGAGGGCCCAAAGGAATAAAATCCTAGCCTAAGCGGCTAAACCAAAATGTCCCTAACCATGTGCTTGTGGCATGAAGGTGTCAAGTGAAAAGCTCGAGACTGAGCGGTTAAAGTCGTGGTCCAAAGTAAAAAGAGTGTGCTTAAGAACTACGGACACCTCTATCTGGGGGCTCTAGCACAGCTGAGTCAAAATCTGAAAAGGTTCACCCAGTTAAAGTGTCTGTGGCATTATTGTATCCGGTGGTAATACTGGAAAATAAGGTGCTTAGGGTCACGGCCAAGACTCTGAAAGCTGTGTTCAAGAATAAAAAAGAGTTGAACTAGGAGAATCAATAATATCATCTAGATTCTAAGTTCCTAAAGATGCCAGCCATTCTGATTTTCAATGGATAGTGAGATGCCAAGACAATTCAGAAACAAAAAGCTACTAAGTCCCGCTCATCTAATTGACTGAGCTTCATTGGAAACTCAGAAATTTATTGCATCCTGCTCTTCTTTTCATCCTATTTTATTTTTAGTTGCTTGGGAACAAGCAACTGTTTAAGTTTGGTGTTGTGATGAGCGGATATTTTATACGCTTTTTGGCATAGTTTTCATATAGTTTTTAATAGGTTTTACTTAGTTTTCATTAAGTTTTTACAGGTTTTAGTGTTAATTTCACATTTTTGGATTCCACTTTGAGTTTGTGTGTTTTTGCACCATTTCAAGTATTTTCTGGCTGAATTTGAGGAGCTGGAGCAGAAGTTTGATCCAGAGATAGAGAAAGCACTGTAGATGCTGTCCAGACCTGACCTTCTTGCACTCGGAAGAGATTTTTTGGAGCTACAGAATTTCAAATTGAGAGTTCTCAATGGCTATGGAAAGCTGACTTCCAGTGCTTTCCAGCAGTGTGTAATAGTTTATATGTTGTTTCGGAGTATAAGGCCCAAAACTGGCGTTCAACGCCAGCCATTTGACCAGTTCTGGCGTCCAGCGCCAGAAAGGTGTTCCAAGCTGGAGTTCAACGCCCAAAAAGGTTCCAGGACTGGAGTTCAACACCCAAGGAAGCCTAAGCACGTGGATTTCATCAAAGCTCAGCCCAAACACTCACAAAGTGGGCCCCAAAAGTGGATTTTCGCACTAGATAGACTATTTTACCCTTACTAGTCACTAGTTTAGTATTTAAAGTAGAAGATTACTCTTTGTTAAAGATCTTCAGCCCTATTTTCGTTTTCACCATTGTATTTTACTTTCAGTATGAGTTTCTAAACCTCCTAGGTTGAGGGGAGGAGCCCTCCTGAGCCCTATGAATTAATAAAAGTATTACTATTTCATCTTCGATTCGTGTTTGATCCATCTCTAAGATGTATATCCGATCTTCATCGTGGTGAACAGGATGATCTAACAAATTAGCTCTGTTTACCACACTAAGATGAATGTTCCTGATAAGACCCGTGTCTACTTAGGTTCATGTGAATACTTGGAAGAAAAGCACGAGCCAACAGCTATGTTTATACATCTCTCAGATGGTTAATCCATGACCTTGTTGGAAACTTCTCGAGACTCCAGTTTAGCCGATTTCTGGGGAGATTAAGGTCTCCGTGGCATAGGCTAGATCCAAAGAAGCAACGTTCTCTGATCCGGAAGATTTGACCTTATCTGTTGCGTGTTGAGTAGGATCGCCAGGAGAATGATTTACTAGAGCTTCACCCTCCATTGGATTGAATGACCAAGGGCCCTGGCGTTCATTCTGTAGCAAAGAAGATCAATAACCACGACCAATTGCTTTAATCACATACAGCCTGTAATAAAGGGACATCATTCACAAGCAAAGAAGATAGTGATACTAAAAATAATTCAAAAAGGCAAAGCAACTCTAACTCTCAACTCTATCCTAGCATATAATTCCTACCAATATTTTCTACCCCTTTTGCTTTCATAGTTTCATGATCATCGTACTTCAACCAACTCCAAACACAACCTTCTGATTCTGCCTGACTAAGACCTATAAGACAATCATTGCTTGCTTCAAGCCACAATCCTCGTGGGATCGACCCTGACTCGCTCAGGTATTACTTGGACGACCCAGTGCACTTGCTGGTACTGCTGTTGTATGAACAGTGTGGGGGTTTGTGTACACGGGCACCACGTACGCGCAAGAAGCACAACAGCATGTGTGCGCACATGCAAATGAAAGATCAGCAAGTGTGCGTAGGCACACGTCTGTGCGTACGCACAAGTCCCAGCACGTGACCTCATTAATGCAAATCGTTGGGGGCGATTTCTGGGCCTCCAGAGTCTAGTTTTTGGACTTTCTGAAGTTGATTGAGTGCTATATCAAAGGTCCATCATTTCCATGTGAAAGGGGGGAGCAATTAGGTATATTTTAGTATCATGTAGGTCATTTTCTAGAGAGAGAAGCTCCCCATTCTCTCTAGAAATTAGGGTTTTTAGCTTAATTTCTTTGTAATTTCTCTTTTTAATTCTTGCTTTCATCTAGTTTCTTCTACCTTTCTTTGTTACAATGTCTTAATTTTCTTAGTTTATCTTGTTAATTTCTCATTTTGGTTTCTTTTTATGTTTATGAGCACTCTTGTTATTTTGATTTCCATTTAATACAATTTATCTTTTATGTTCCTTTATTGCTTAATTAAGTTGTTATTCTTACTTTCCTTGCTTGGTAGTTGTAGAATTTATTATTTCTTGTTATTTTATCATGCTTTCTTTTTATGCCTTCCAAGTGTTTGATAAAATACTTGGTTGGATTTTTGCTCTTGGTTGAGAAATTGAGTAATTAGGTGAACTTGAGTTGTGGATGTCCATTCCACATTGTGTTAGAATTGTTAGTTGATTTGGTTTCCACTAACTCTAAGCCTTCCATTAATACAGTTGGCAAGCACTTGTGGATTGAGATTAATTATGCCCTTTTGACTAATCCTCGATGTTAGGATTGACTAATTGGGATTAATTCTACACAATTACCATGTTTGTAGTCTGGTGCATGAAATTGTGATGTCCAGGCTCGAATAATCCCTGGCAACGTGAGCCACTTGGTATGCGTAATCGTGATTACACTTTAATTATGTAAAATTTATGGCTCTTTCTTTCCCTGGCAATGGCGCCAAGAACATGGTGCCAATACCATGGTTCACAACTTCAATACAACTAACCAGCAAGTGCACTGGGTCGTCCAAGTAATACCTTACGTGAGTAAGGGTCGAATCCCATGGATATTGTTGGTATGAAGCAAGCTATGGTCACCTTGCAAATCTCAGTTAGGCAGATATAAATGGATAATGGTGTTTTCGAATTTAATATAATAAAATAGGGATAGAAATACTTATGTAATTCATTGGTAGGAATTTCAGATAAGCGAATGGAGATGCTTTCGTTCCTCTGAACCTCTGCTTTCCTGCTATCTTCACCCAATCAGTAATACTCCTTTCCATGGCTGGCTTTATGCAAGGGCATCACCATTGTCAGTGGCTACATCCCCTCTTCTCAGTGAATAATATGCTCACGCACCCTGTCACGGCACGGCTATTCATCTGTCGGTTCCCGATCATGCTGGAATAGGATTCACCCTCCTTTTGCGTCTGTCACTAACGCCCAACAATCGCGAGTTTGAAGCTCGTCACAGTCATTCAATCATTGAATCCTACTCGGAATACCAAAGACAAGGTTTAGACTTTGCGGATTCTCTTGAATGCCGCCATCATTCTAGCTTACGCCACGAAGATTCCGATTAAGAGATCTAAGAGATATTCATTCTAGCTTATTTCATGTAGAACGGAAGTGTTTGTCAGGCACGTGTTCATAGGGGAGAATGGTGATGAGCGTCACACATAATCATCACCTTCATCACGTTCTTGGGTGCGAATGGATATCTTAGAAGCGAAATAAGATGAATTGAATAGAAAACAGTAGTACTTTGCATTAATCTTTGAGGAACAGCAGAGCTCCACACCTTAATCTATGGAGTGTAGAAACTCTACCGTATGAAAATACATAAGTGAAGGTCCAGGCATGGCCGAGATGGCCAGCCCCCAAAACGTGATCACAGGATCAGAATACAATCCAGGATCCAGGATGTCAAATACAATAGTGAAATGTCCTATTTATAATAAACTAGCTACTAGGGTTTACATGAGTAAGTAATTGATGTATAAATCCACTTCCTGGGCCCACTTGGTGTGTGCTTGGGCTGGGCTTTGAGTGTTACACGTGCAGAGGTCCTTCTTGGAGTTGAACGCCAGCTTTTGTGCCAGTTTGGGTGTTCAACTCTGGTTTTGGCTCCTTTTCTGGCGCTGGACGCCAGAGTTGGGTAGAAAGCTGGCGTTGAACGCCAGTTTACGTCATCTATTCTTGGCCAAAGTATGGACTATTATATATTGCTGGAAAGCCCTGGATGTCTAATTTCCAACGCAATTGCAAGCGCGCCATTTCGAGTTCTTTAGCTCCAGAAAATCTTCTTTGAGTGCAAGGAGGTCAGAATCCAACAGCATCAGCAGTCCTTCTTCAACCTCTGAATCTGATTTCTGCTCAAGTCCCTCAATTTCAGCCAGAAAATACCTGAAATCACAGAAAAACACACAAACTCATAGTAAAGTCCAGAAATGTGAATTTAACATAAAAACTAATGAAAACATCCCTAAAAGTAACTAGATCCTACTAAAACCATACAAAAAACAATGTCAAAAAGCGTATAAATTATCCGCTCATCACAACACCAAACTTAAATTGTTGCTTGTCCCCAAGCAACTGAAAATCAAATAGGATAAAAAGAAGAGAATATACTATAAATTCCAAACTATCAATGAAACAGAGCTTCAATCATATGAGCGGGACTTATAGCTTTTTGCCTCTTGAATAGTTTTGGCATCTCACTTCATCCATTGAGGTTCAGAATGATTGGCATTTATAGGAACTTCAGATTTCGAATAGTGTTATTGACTCTCCTAGTTCAGTATGATGATTCTTGAACACAGCTTCTTTATGAGTCTTGGCCGTGGCCCTAAGCACTTTGTTTTCCAGTATTACCACCGGATACATAAATGCCACAGACACATAATTGGGTGAACCTTTTCAGATTGTGACTCAGCTTTGCTAAAGTCCCCAATTAGAGGTGTCCAGGGTTCTTAAGCACACTCTTTTTTTTTGCTTTGGACCTTGACTTTAACCGCTCAGTCTCAAGTTTTCACTTGACACCTACACGCCACAAGCACATGGTTAGGGACAGCTTGGTTTAGCCGCTTAGACCAAGATTTTATTCCTTTAGGCCCTCCTATCCACTGATGCTCAAAGCCTTGGGATCCTTTTTATTTGCCCTTGCCTTTTGGTTTTAAGGGTTATTGGCTTTTTGCTCTTGCCTCTTGGTTTTAAGAGCTTTTGGCTTTTTCTGCTTGCTTTTTCTTTCTATTTTTTTTCTATTTTTTTCCTATTTTTTTCTTTTTCTTTTTTTTTCTGCAAGCTTTGTTCTTTGCTGCTTTTTCTTGCTTCAAGAATCGTTTTTATGATTTTTCAGATTATCAAATAACATGTCTCCTAGTTATCATTCTTTCAAGAGCCAACATATTTAACATTCTTAAACAACAACTTCAAAAGACATATGCACTGTTCAAGCATACATTCAGAAAACAAGAAGCATTGTCACCACATCAATATAATTAAGCTAAGTTCAAGGATAAATTCGAAACTCATGTACTTCTTGTTCTTTTGAATTAAAACATTTTTTCATTTAAGAGAGGTGATGGATTCATAGGACATTCATATCTTTAAGACAAAGTTACTAACTACTAATGATCATGTAATGAAGACACAAACATAGATAAGCACATAACATAGAAAACGAAAAACAGAAGAAATAAGAACAAGGAATGAATCCACCTTAGTGATGGTGGCGTTTCCTTCTTGAGGAACCAATGATGTCCTTGAGCTCTTCTATGTCTCTTCCTTGTCTTTGTTGCTCCTCCCTCATTGCTTTTTGATCTTCTCTTATTTCATGAAGCATGATGGAGTGCTCTTGATATTCCACCCTTAGTTATCCCATATTGGAACTCAATTCTCCTAGGGAGGTGTTGATTTGCTCCCAATAGTTTTGTGGAGGAAAGTGCATTTGAGGCATCTCCGGGATCTCATGGTGATGAGCTTCTTGCGCCTCTTGAGCTCCATGACTGGGCTCTCTTGCTTGCTCCATCTTTTTCTTAGTGATGGGCTTGTCCTCTTTAATGAGGATATCTCCCTCTATGTCAATCCCAGCCGAATTGCATAGATGGCAAATGAGGTGAGGGAAGGCTAACCTTGCCATACTGGAGGACTTGTCAGCCACCTTGTAGAGTTCTTGAGGTATAATCTCATGAACTTTCACCTCTTCTCCAATCATGATGCTGTGGATCATGATGGCCCGGTCTATAGTAACTTCAGACCGGTTGCTAGTGGGAATGATTGAGCATTGAATGAACTCCAACCATCCTCTAGCTATAGGCTTGAGGTCCAATCTTCTTAGTTGAACCGGCTTGCCTTTGGAGTCAATCTTCCATTGAGCTCCTTCCACGCATATGTCCATAAGGACTTAGTCCAACCTTTGATTAAAGTTGATCCTTCTAGTGTAGGGGCGTTCATCTCCTTGCATCATGGGCAAGTTAAACGCCAACCTTACATTTTCCGGACTAAAATCTAAGTATTTCCCCCGAACCATTTTAACATAGTTCTTTGGATCCGGGTTCTTACTTTGATCATGGTTCTTGGTGATCCATGGATTGGCATAGAACTCTTAAACCATTAGGATGCCGACTT
This sequence comes from Arachis hypogaea, assembly GCF_003086295.3. Taxonomy (NCBI): domain Eukaryota; kingdom Viridiplantae; phylum Streptophyta; class Magnoliopsida; order Fabales; family Fabaceae; genus Arachis; species Arachis hypogaea. Next base: position 105,280,582 of record NC_092050.1, read on the forward strand.
GTTGGATGGGATTTGTTAGAACTTCCCAACCTCTTCTTTGAATTTCATGTCGGATCTCCGGATACTCATTTCTTTTGAGTTTGAAAGGGACCTCAGGGATCACCTTCTTCTTGGCCACAACATCATAGAAGTGGTCTTGATGGGCTTTGGAGATGAACCTTTCCATCTCCCATGACTCGGATGTGGAAGCTTTTGTCTTCCCTTTCTCCTTTCTAGAGGATTCTCCGGTCTTAGGTGCCATCAATGGTAATGGAAAAACAAAAAGCTTATGCTTTTACCACACCAAACTTAGAATTTTGCTCGCCCTCGAGCAATACAAGAAAGAATAGATGAAGAAGAAGAAGAAATGGAGGAGAGGGAGAGGGTGAGTGTTTCAGCCAAGAAGGGTGTAGATGGGTGTGTTGTGTGAATTTGATGAAGAATGGAGGGCTTTATATAGGGAAGGGAGGGGGGAAAGGTTTCGGCCATATGGGTGGGTTTGGGTGGGAAATTGGTTTTGAATTTTAAAGGTAGGTGGAGTTTATGAGGTAGGTTTATGGGGAAGAGTGTTTATGGGGTTGTGTGAAAGAGAGTGGTGAGAAGAAGTGAGTGGAGGTAGGTGGGGATCCTGTGGGATCCACAGATCCTGAGTGGATCCTGTGGGGTCCACAGATCCTGAGGTGTTCAAGGATTTACACCCCTGCACCCATTAGGCATGTAAAAATGCCTTTGTACCCAACTCTGGGCGTTCAGCGCCAGGTTGGTAGCCATTTTGGGCGTTCAACGCCCATTTGTGTGCCATTTCTGGCGTTGAACGCCAGAACCATGCCTGTTCTGGCATTCAGCACCCAGAAGCTGCCCATTTTGGGCGTTCAGCGCCAGAACCATGCTCTGTTCTGGCGCTGAACGCCAGACAGATGCTCCTCCAGGGTGTGATTTTTCTTCTGCTGTTTTTGATTCCATTTTCAATTTTTATATTTATTTTGTGACTCCACATGATCATGAACCTACAAAGACATAAAACTAAGAAAAATATAGTTAGATAAATAAAAATTGGGTTGCCTCCCAACAAGCGCTTCTTTAATGTCAATAGCTTGACAGTGGGCTCTCATGGAGCCTCACAGATGTGCAGAGCTTTGTTGAAACTCCCCAACACCAAACTTAGAGTTTGGATATGGGAGTTCAACACCAAACTTAGAGTTTGGTTGTGGCCTCCCAACACCAAACTTAGAGTTTGACTGTGGGGGCTTGGGTTGACTCTGCTTTGAGAGAAGCTTTTTCTGATTCCTCTCCATGGTTGCAGAGGGAGATCCTTGAGTTTTAAACACAAGGGAGTTCTCATTCCATTGAAGGACTATTTCACCTCTGTCAACATCAATCATAGCTCTTGCTGTGGCTAGGAAAGGTCTTCCTAGGATGATGGATTCATCCTCTTCCTTTCCAGTATCCAGGACTATGAAATCAGCAGGGATGTAAAGGCCTTCAACCTTTACTAATACGTCCTCTACTTGTCCATAAGCCTGTTTTCTTGAACTGTCTGCCATCTCTAATGAGATTTTAGCAGCTTACACCCCATAGATTCCCAGTTTCTCTATTACAGAGAGGGGCATGAGGTTTATTCCTGAACCAAGGTCACACAGGGCCTTAAAGATCATGGTGCCTATGGTACAGGGTATTATGAACTTTCCAGGATCCTGTCTCTTCTGAGGCAATGTCAGTTGATCCAGATCACTTAGTTCATTGATGAACAAGGGAGGTTCAACTTCCCAAGCATCAATGCCAAATAATTTGGCATTCAGCTTCATGATTGCACCAAGAAACTTGGCAGTTTGCTCTTCAGTAACATCCTCATTCTCTTCAGAAGAGGAATACTCATCAGAGCTCATGAAGGGCATAAGGAGGTTCAATGGAATCTCTATGGTCTCTAGATGAGCCTCAGAGTCCTTTGGTTCCTCAGAGGGAAGCTCCTTATTGATCACTGGACGTCCCAGGAGGTCTTCCTCCTTGGGATTCACGTCCTCCACTCCCCTTGTAGGTTCGGCCATGATGCTTATGTCAATGGCCTTGCACTCTCCTTTTGGATTCTCTTCTGTATTGCTTGGGAGAGAACTAGGAGGGATTTCAGTGATCCTTTTACTCAGCTGGCCCACTTGTGCTTCCAGATTTCTAATGGAAGACCTTGTTTCATTCATGAAACTTATAGTGGCCTTAGATAGATCAGAGACTAAGTTTGCTAAATTAGAAGCATTTTGTTCAATGTTCTCTGTCTGTTGCTGAGTGGATGATGGAAAAGGTTTATTATTGTTAAACCTGTTTCTTCCACCATTATTAAAGCCTTGTTGAGGCTTTTGATCCTTCCATGAGAAATTTGGATGATTTCTCCATGATGAGTTATAGGTGTTTCCATAAGGTTCACCTAAGTAATTCACCTCTGCTATTGTAGGGTTCTCAGGATCATAAGCTTCTTCTTCATAAGAAGCCTCTTGAGTACTGTTGGATGCAGCTTGCACTCCATTCAGACTCTGAGAAATCATATTGACTTGCTGAGTCAATATTTTATTCTGAGCCAATATGGCATTCAGAGTATCAACTTCAAGAACTCCCTTCTTCATAGGCGTCCCATTATTCACAGGATTCCTTTCAGAAGTGTACATGAACTGGTTATTAGCAACCATGTCAATGAGTTCTTGAGCTTCTGCAGGCATTTTCTTTAGGTGAATGGATCCACCTGCAGAAGTGTCCAGTGACATCTTTGATAGCTCAGATAAACCATCATAGAATATATCCAGGATGGTCCATTCTGTAAGCATGTCAGAAGGACACTTTTTGGTCAACTGTTTGTATCTTTCCCAAGCTTCATAGAGGGATTCACCTTCTTTCTGTCTGAAGGTTTGAACATCAGCTCTAAGCTTGCTCAGCTTTTGAGGAGGAAAGTACTTGGCTAAGAAAGCCGTGACCAGCTTATCCCAAGAGTTCAGGCTGTCTTTGGGTTGAGAATCCAACCATAATCTAGCTCTGTCTCTTACAGCAAAAGCGAAAAGCATGAGCCTGTAGACTTCAGGATCTACTCCATTAGTCTTAACAGTATCACATATCTGCAAGAATTCAGTTAAGAACTGAAAAGGATCTTCAGATGGAAGTCCATGAAACTTGCAGTTCTGCTGCATCAGAGAAACTAATTGAGGTTTCAGCTCAAAGTTGTTTGCTCCAATGGCAGGAATGGAGATGCTTCTTCCATGTAAATTAGAATTAGGTGCAGTAAAGTCACCAAGCATCTTCCTTACATTATTATTATTTTCGGCTGCCATCTCCTTTTCCTGTTCAAAAATTTCTGAAAGGTTATCTCTGGATTGTTGTATTTTAGCTTCTCTTAGTTTCCTTTTCAGAGTCCTTTCAGGTTCTGGATCTGCTTCCACAAGAATGTTCTTATCCTTGCTCCTGCTCATATGACAAAGAAGAGGGCACAGAAAAATAATAATAATAATAGAGATCCTTTATACCACAGTATAGGGATCCCTGTGTGAGTAGAAGAAGAGGGGGAGAGAAAGAATGTAATATAATGGAAGAAACACAACTGTGAGGATGGCAGAGATGTGAGATAAGATGTTAGGATATGAATGAATAAATAGAATAGGATGGGGGAGGGATAATTTTCGAAAATTATTTTGAAAAAGAGTTAGTGATTTTCGAAAATGGTTTTTGAAAATTGTTAGTATTTTTTCGAAATTTTTTTTTTAAATTAAAAATAAAAATAAGAATAATTAGTTAATTAAAAAGAAATTTTTGAAAAAGAGGGAAGATATTTTTGAAAATTAGAGAGAAAGAGTTAGTTAGGTAGTTTTGAAAAAGTTAAGAAACAAACAAAAAGTTAGTTAGTTAGTTGAAACAAATTTTGAAAAGATAAGAAGTTAGGAAGTTAGAAAAGATATTTTGAAAAGATATTTTTGAAAAAGATAAGATAAGAAGATATTTTTGAAAAGATATGATTGAAATTAGTTTTGAAAAAGATTTGATTTTTAAAATCACAATTAATGACTTGATTCATAAGAAATCACAAGATATGATTCTAGAACTTAAAGTTTGAATCTTTCTTAACAAGCAAGTAACAAACTTCAAATTTTTGAATCAAAACATTAATTGATTATGTTATTTTCGAAAATTTGATATAAAAATAAGAAAAAGATTTTTGAAAAATATTGTTAGAATTTTCGAAAATAACTAAGAAATTTGAAAAAGATTTGATTTTTGAAAAAGATTTTGAAAAAGATAAGATTTTCAAATTGAAAATTTGATTTGACTCATTGGCAACAACTTGATTTTTAAAAATTTTTGAAAGAGTCAACTCAATTTTCGAATTTGATGAGAGAAACAGGGAAAGATATTTTTTTTTTATTTTTGAAATTTTTATAAAAAAACATGAAAATTATGCAATGCATGAAATTTTTAGATCAAAACAATGAATGCATGCAAGAATGCTATGAATGTCAAGATGAACACCAAGAACACTATGAATGTCATGATGAACATCAAGAACATAATTTTGAAAAATTTTTAATGCAAAGAAAACATGCAAGACACCAAACTTAGAATTCTTTAATGCTTACGCACTAAGAATTCAAGAATGCATATGATAAACATGAAAAGACACAAAACAAAAAATCATCAAGATCAAACAAGAAGACTTACCAAGAACAACTTGAAGATCATGAAGAACACTATGAATGCATAAAATTTTCGAAAGATGCATATGCAAGTGACACCAAACTTATGATATGACTCAAGACTCAAACAAGAAACACAAAAATATTTTTGATTTTTATGATTTTCTAATTTTTTTTGGATTTTCATTGTATATTTTTCGAAAAATTCTTTTGAAAAAGAAAATAAGGATTCCAAAATTTTTAATATGAATTCCAGGAATCTTATGCTCTAAAGCTCCAATCAAAGGGTCAGGCATGACTTAATAGCCAGCCAAGCTTTAGTATGTAACTCAGACATGACACGCCTGACATACTCATTCCCAAAGGAATTAGACATGGCTTTACAGCCAGCCAGGCTTCACATGCTTTATGAAACACTAGAATTCATTCTTAAAAATTTTGAATAAAATTTTTGAAAACATTTTTGTATTATTTTCGAAAACAGATGAGAAAATTTTAGAAATATTTTTGAAATTTTTTTTTTGAAAAAATAAAAAGAAAATTACCTAATCTGAGCAACAAGATGAACCTTCAGTTGTCCAAACTCGAACAATCCCTGTCAACGGCGCCAAAAACTTGGTGCACGAAATCGTGATGTCCAGGCTCGAATAATCCCTGGTAACGTGAGCCACTTGGTACGCGTAATCGTGATTACACTTTAATTATGTAAAATTCATGGCTCTTTCTTTCCCTGGCAATGGCACCAAGAACATGGTGCCAATACCATGGTTCACAACTTCGATACAACTAACCAGCAAGTGCACTGGGTCGTCCAAGTAATACCTTACGTGAGTAAGGGTCGAATCCCACGGAGATTGTTGGTATGAAGCAAGCTATGGTCACCTTGCAAATCTCAGTTAGGTAGATATAAATGGATAATGGTGTTTTCGAATTTAATATAATAAAATAGGGATAGAAATACTTATGTAATTCATTGGTAGGAATTTCGGATAAGCGAATGGAGATGCTTTCGTTCCTTTGAACCTCGGCTTTCCTGCTATCTTCATCCAATCAGTCTTACTCCTTTCCATGGCTGGCTTTATGCAAGGGCATCACCGTTGTCAGTGGCTACATCCCTTCCTCTCAGTGAATAATATGCTCACGCACCCTGTCACGGCACGGCTATTCATCTGTCGGTTCCCGATCATGCTGGAATAGGATTCACCCTCCTTTTGCGTCTGTCACTAACGCCCAACAATCGCGAGTTTGAAGCTCGTCACAGTCATTCAATCATTGAATCCTACTCGGAATACCACAGACAAGGTTTAGACTTTCCGGATTCTCTTGAATGCCGCCGTCATTCTAGCTTACACCACGAAGATTCCGATTAAGAGATCTAAGAGATATTCATTCTAGCTTATTTCATGTAGAACGGAAGTGTTTGTCAGGCACGTGTTCATAGGGGAGAATGGTGATGAGCGTCACACATAATCATCACCTTCATCACGTTCTTGGGTGCGAATGGATATCTTAGAAGCGAAATAAGATGAATTGAATAGAAAACAGTAGTACTTTGCATTAATCTTTGAGGAACAACAGAGCTCCACACCTTAATCTATGGAGTGTAGAAACTCTACTGTATGAAAATACATAAGTGAAGGTCCAGGCATGGCCGAGATGGCCAGCCCCCAAAACGTGATCACAGGATCATAATACAATCCAGGATCCAGGATGTCAAATACAATAGTGAAATGTCCTATTTATAATAAACTAGGTACTAGGGTTTACATGAGTAAGTAATTGATGCATAAATCCACTTCCTGGGCCCACTTGGTGTGTGCTTGGGCTGGGCTTTGAGTGTTACACGTGCAGAGGTCCTTCATGGAGTTGAACGCCAGCTTTTGTGCCAGTTTGGGCGTTCAACTCTGGTTTTGGCTCCTTTTCTGGCGCTGGACGCTAGAGTTGGGTAGAAAGCTGGCGTTGAACGCCCGTTTACGTCGTCTATTCTTGGCCAAAGTATGAACTATTATATATTGTTGGAAAGCCCTGGAAGTCTACTTTCCAACGCAATTGGAAGCGTGCCATTTCGAGTTTTGTAGCTCCAGAAAATCCACTTTGAGTGCAGGGAGGTCAGAATCTAACAGCATCAGCAGTCCTTCTTCAACCTCTGAATCTGATTTCTGCTCAAGTCCCTCAATTTCAGCCAGAAAATACCTGAAATCACAGAAAAACACACAAACTCATAGTAAAGTCCAGAAATGTGAATTTAACATAAAAACTAATGAAAACATCCCTAAAAGTAACTAGATCCTACTAAAAACATACTGAAAATAATGTCAAAAAGCGTATAAATTATCCGCTCATCATAGTCCATAACTAGGATAGGAATCCTTAATTCCCCAATTTTCACCAAGAGCTCTTTTTGAAATTTAATTCCCTTTTTATTGCTTTAATTGCTTTCTTTTAATTCCTTGCATGCTTATTTCATTCTTTGCTATTTACATCCCTTGCCTCATGCCATCAAACCCCTATATTCCCCCATAGCCAATAATTGATCACTTCATTGCAACTCCTAGGGTAGACAACCCGGAAGTTTAAATACTCTCAGTTAATTTGATTTGAATTATGACAACCTTTTGAAATTTGAAATTTGATTTGATCATTACTTCTCGGTTCGGAACTATACTTGCAACGAAGTTATTTCTTCTAACCAAGAAAAAAAATTCTAAGCCGACGTTTTTGCTCTTTCACTCAATGAGTTGGGTGTATTGCTTTTTTTGCAGCTCCATTAGTTGCACGTGCAACTCTCTCTGTTGGTCCATCATTTGAGACTGAAATCCCCTCTGTTGATCCATTATTTGCAACTGAAAGCTTCTCTATTTCTCTTGTACTTCAGTGTAGTGCCTGGATAGGCCATCAATTGCAAGTTGGATTTGGGACATTGATGAGTATTTTGGAGGAAAAATAAATTTCTCCCAAAAACACAAATCTAACCGGCAAGTGTACCGGGTCGCATCAAATAATAAAAACTCACGGGAGTGAGGTCGATCCCACAGGGATTGAAGGATTGAGCAATTTTAGTTTAGTGGTTGATTTAGTCAAGCGAATCAAGATTTGGTTGAGTGTTTTGTAATTTGCAGAAATTAAATTGCATGGAAGAAAAGGGAACAGGGAATTAAAGTGCTGAAACGTAAAGAACAAGAAATTAAATGGCAGAAACTTAGAGTGCAAGAAATGTAAATTGCGGAATCTTAAAGTGCAAGGAATGTAAATAGCTCGAAATGTAAAGGGGATTGGGAGTTGGATTTGCAGAAATTAAACAAGGAAAAGTAAATTTGCATCAGACAGAAGAGTAAAAGGTATTTGGGATTGAACCGGATATGAAACAGAAAAGTAAATGAACATAGAAAGCAGTAAACAGAGAATTGAAATGGGAAATCAGATCTCAGGACCCAGAGACTAGAAAACCAAGTCTAGATCTCAATGCCTTCCTAGATCCAACAAGAATAATTGCAAGGAAATTGTAAATTGCAAAGAGAATAGATGAAGAGCAATTAACCGGAAATGAAATTCAATTAACAGTAAAGAAACAGAGAGATCCAAGATTGAGATTGAAACAGAATTTCTTCAATTCTCCAATCCAAGATCCAAGACAAGTGTAAATGAAATTGAAAGCGATGGAAACAAAGAAATTAAAGTTCACTCAATAACAAAAGCTCTCCGAAAACTATTATGAAAATTTCAAAAGGAAAGCTCTCCGAAGAACTTGAATTCTATCCTATTTATACACTTTCTTCAAATGATCTTCAAGCCTTGAGTTGGGCCTTTGCTCTTGGTGGAATTGGGTTGAAAGAGGCCTTGGTTGATTGCTCTTGAAGTTTGAAGAAGAACCAAAGTGAACCAATTGAACCGGTTTTGAGGTTAGCAAAAGTTGGACCAAAAGTTTGAGCCAAAGTTAGGGGTCTAACTTTGCTGGTATGAACGTTAGTGCCAACGTTAGGGGTCTAACTTTGACCCTAACGTTGGCCTTGCCTTGTGTGCTAGTGGCGCCAACGTTAGCCACCAAGTTAGGGGGCTAACGTTGGCGCAAACTTTTGCTCCTTCCCCATTGAATTTTCATGTGCCAACGTTAGCCTCCAAGTTAGAGGGCTAACGTTGGTGCAAACGTTGGATGGCCAGGGAGGAATTCATGTGCCAACGTTAGCCTCCAAGTTAGGGGGCTAACGTTGGCGCAAACGTTGGATGGCCAGGGAGGAATTCATGTGCCAACGTTAGCCTCCAAGTTAGGGGGCTAACGTTGGCGCAAACTTTTGGAGCCCAGGGGAGAATTTTCAAGTTCCAACGTTAGCCTCCAAGTTAGGGGGCTAACGTTGGGGCTAACTTTTCAACCAAAAGTTTGATGCTAACTTTAGGTCCAGCTTCTTGCTTCCTGGTTCAATTTCACTTATTCCATTGTCCTCTCTTCACTCCTAGCCATTCCTTCTTGCTTCAACCTTTCTCCAAGCTTTCTTCTCCTATCATTAATCAACCAAACTCATCAAAGCTATGCTCAAAATCATGAGATATTCATTCATTCATAATATGCAACAAATATAGCATAAAACCTCATAAAATGGCATGAATTCATATATGGTTGGTTCAATCAAGGGAAACATGAAAATCTACTCAATTAGCTTGCTTGTAGCTCAAGAAAGTGCATAATTCTAATGAAAACAAAAGAAAAAGACTAGCTAAAATAGGCTAGGATGACTTGTCATCACAACACCAAACTTAAAGCTTGCTTGTCCCCAAGCAAGAAAAGATTTATTGAGAGGAAAGAATGAAATAGAAGATGATGTTCATGCTAGCAGAGTATTATTGATAGTTCATGGGGTTTTGTGTGGATATGCCAATACTCACTTCTTATTGACTCCTCGGCCTAGAAAGTCTCCTTCAAGCTTCAAGTGACATACTGCTATGACCTCTCATTATTCCTTTATCCTTGGCTATTACTTTGTTCATAAGCTTTATTTGAGTGTCATGTGTAGCAAGTTCATTTTCTTTTCTTTATACTTGACACATTATTCACCATAGACACTTGGCTCACATTCCTTCTTAAAACATTGATGCCCAGCACCTCTTTGGGTTACTAAATGCCTTGTAGTTAGGTTGCTCTTGATAGTGGACTTTCAGCTGATGATCCCGGATTAGTTAACCCAAGTCACCGAGTGTTGAGGCACTCCTAAGAGCTTACTAATCCAAGCAGATCCTAGTACAAAGACATCACAGGCATATATTTCAAAGTTCAAGCTATTGGTGTCCAGCTTTGTTTCTTTTTGTTTTTCTTTTGTTCTGCCACTTTTTGGCTATCTTTTTTTTCTTTCCTTCTTTTTGTTTTTCTTTCTAACCAAGGAATTTAATTCAATTGAGATTCATAGACAGTAGGCCACTCTTTACTTAGAAGGAGATATCCTAGCTCTTTATCCACTAAAAGTGAGCTATTATACAATCACACACATACCACCACTTACTTTTATTCCACTTCTATCTAACAGAAACCATTTTACTTCACATTCAAACTGTTCTTTTATTGAATTTTAAAGATGCAGGGGACAACACATGCTTCTTGTCAAGTGAAAGTGAATACACAAGCATACACATAGACTAGTTTTACTTGTTCTAAGGGAAGTTTGAATCTGTTTGAACTAAATGAACACTTTATCAAGACATCAATCAAAAATATTTCCCAACAGTAAAGGTTAAGTATAGATACAACCTATTGGTTTGCATTTCTTTTGTTCTCCTTTCTGTTGTGCCCCTTTTTGAGTCTTTATGCATGGGACCTTCAATTGGTGGTTAATTCCCACTTAATTCCTTGCTACTTCTTCTGATTCAACAGGTTAACTCTGGTCAAACTTTTGTGTCCTTGCTAAAGGTTAAGATATTGGGACTAAACAAAAATAGTTAAGTTGTTGAATAATCTGTTTGATTGCTTGGAACTAGCAATGTGCAGGAAGTTAGAATGAAGTTTTGGTGGAACACCAAACTTAGCATCTTGCATTCTCCCTTCGATTGTTTTTGGTGTGCAACACCAAACTTAGCTTCTTGCAATACATAGCAGTTATCCAACACTCTTATTGAAAAAGTTATGAAAAGAAAACTACCTCCAGTTGGGTTGCCTCCCAACAAGCGCTCTTTTATTGTCACTAGCTTGACATCTTTCAATTCTTTTTAAGAAGGCTGGAGGTGTTGAACCTCTTTTTCCTTATCCAATTGTCCTCCCAAATACAGCTTTGCTCTGTGACCATTTGTTGTGAATTGATTCTTTGTTACCTCATCTAGCAGTTCAATACTCCCATAGGGAAAAACCTTTGTCACCAAGTATGGGCCAGTCCATTTAGACTTCAGTTTGCCAGGGAAAATTTTAAGCCTCGAATTATACAGGAGCACTTGCTGTCCTGGCTTGAATTCCTTCTTTGTGATCTTCTTGTCATGCCACTTCTTAGCTTTTTCCTTGTTATCTTCGCACTTTCATAAGCCTCTAGTCTAAATTCATCCAACTCATTTAGTTGTAACAACCTTTTTTCTCCTGCAGCTTGGGGATCAAGGTTGAGGAGTTTAGTGGCCCAAAAAGCTCTGTGTTCAAGCTCTACAGGGAGGTGGCAGGATTTGCCATACAATAGCTGAAAGGGTGACTTGCCAATAGGAGTTTTAAAAGCTGTCCTATAAGCCCACAATGCATCCTCTAGCTTTCTAGCCCAATCTTTTCTTGTGATTCCCACTGTTTTCTCTAGGATCTTCTTTAATTCTCTATTTGCAAGTTCAGCTTGGCCATTAGTCTGAGGATGGTAAGGTGTGGCTACTTTGTGAATTACTCCATATTTGTGAAGGAGTTTCTCCATTTGTTTGTTGCAAAAGTGACTACCACCATCACTAATAAGACCTTTGGGCACTCCATACCTAGTGAAGATGTGCTTTTTAAGGAATTGGAGGACGATCTGTGCATCACAGGTGGTTGTGGCTATGGCTTCCACCCACTTTGAGACATACTCCACTGCTACCAGGATGTATCTAAAAGAATAGGAAGGAGGAAAAGGCCCCATGAAATCAATTCCCCATAGATCGAACAATTCTAATTCTAAGATAAAGTTTTGAGGCATCTCATTCCTTCTTGTTAATCCTCCTGCTTTCTGGCATTCATTACATTGGTGTACATATTCTCTGGCATCCTTTGGCATCCTTCTTGGCATCCTTGAAGATAGTTCGGACGTGTTTGAGGTGGGGAGGATTGACCTCCTCATAAGTTCAAACCTTCCTTTTGCCTCAGGGATGAGGTCTCCTCTCCTTAGTTGTTTCGGCCTTCCATGGGAGTCTCTCTTCTAGTTAGTGCCTAGTATGCAAATATCACTAGCTACATCCTCAAGTCGAGGGTCGTTGTTGAGTCTTTCTTCGTAGCTTGGCTGATTAAAGGTTCTCCTCTTAATCTTAAGAACCCTCTTTATGGACTTGGGACTAAAGTCCACTTCCACCCCTCGTACATAGCTTTTGAAGGGTGGCTCGCCCTCAAGTTCTCTCGTAGCGTTGGTATAGAATTTCTGAACCAACCTTAAGCTAACCCATGTTGGTGGATTACATAGGTGTTCCCACCTTCTCTTTTCAATCTCTTCCCTCATTGAAGGAAAGATACTTTCAAGTTTGAAAGGTGCTTCTGGGATTGTTTCCTTCTTGATCATCCACCCATAGAATTATCATTGTTGGAAGTGAGATTTGAATCTCCCTTCCTCCAACTCGGGTTGCTCTACTATTTGTTTCCCTATATTGTTCTTGGTCCTAGAGGAAGAAGCCATGGGGACGAGTTGAAGTCAATGAGGGTGTTGAATATGTTAAAGAGTGTTAAATGAGGAGAGAGCAAGCAAGTGGACTTAATATGGATTAAGTGGCCGAATGAAGTATGAAAGCAAGGGTTTAGAATATGAAGGCAATAATGTGAGATTTGGGTATTGGAATAAGGAAGCAAGAAGTAAAATATGTATGCAAAGGAGATAGAGTGTGACTTCGGGTGGCTCATGTATTTATAGGTGGGGGGTGTTCATAATGAATGGCTGAGATCAATGTTGTGGGGTATGATGACAAGGATTGGGAATGTATGTAGTTGGGGTGGTTGAGTTCGGCCTTCATGAAGGGAGATGAGACAAAATTGACTAGCCAATGCATGCAGAGTTGCGCTTCCCAATTAGCGGAGTCCAAGGTGCATGAGACTAGCTGCTATAAGTATTAGAAGTTCCTAGCTCCCTTGTCAAAAGTAACCGAACCGCTAGCCTCATTGATCACTTCCATCAATCATTCTTCAAGATTCCCCCTACAAAACACAATTCAAAATTATGTTTAGAGCTCATGGCGGGAAAACAAAAGATTTTGACTAGAATTCAAATTTATAAACAGCTAAACTAGACTAATTGTTCTCTTGTGATTCAAGTTCTTAAACATTGATTCCAAATGACTGTGCATAAAACATATGTGGAACACCAAACTTAGTTTTTGGTGGTATGGAGTAAGAATGAAAAATTTGACTCCAAAGATATACATATTAAATATTTTATGTGCCTATCTTAGGGTTTCCCTAGGCACATCAAACTTGATGTTCACCATATACTTCATGCAAGTTTCTCATGATCATGCATCAAATTATTTTTAGGATTTTTTACTTTAATGAAAACTAATTTTTTGCTAACTACTAAAATATAAAATAAAAGGATATTAAACATGGGTTGCCTCCCATGAAGTGCTTCTTTATCGTCACTAGCTTGACGGTTGTCCCCTCTTAGGGAGGTTGATGCTCATAGTGTCTCAGCTTTTTCCCTTCTCTCAGTGAGCTTTCTTCCAGTGCTTTCTTTGATTTTCTCAGCATGCTCTAGTGATAGGATCTTGTTCACTATGTAATATTTAGATAGTTATGGAGGTTCCTCCCTTGATTGGTAGCTCAACATTACCTTATCCCCAGGTGAAAAGCCTTCAGTCGGGATTTCCTTATTCCTCTAACTTTTTGGTACCTTCTTCTTAGGATTCTTCCTCTTTTTAGATGGTGCTTCTTTCTTGGTAGGCTCAATGTCAGGAGTTTTTTTGTTGATTGTCACAATTGGAGGTTTTGCTTGTGGGCCTTCTTTGGCTTCTCTAACTCCCTAAGCTTTTTGCATCTCTTCAGCTTCTTTCTTCTCCTCCAAGAATGGGCTTAGGGATACTAGAGCTAATTCGTTGGATGTCTCCTTCCAGTTTGGATCTCCATCATCAATCTTCATGCATTCCCTTTATTAGGGAGGCTTTTGTAAATTCTTGAAGGCATTTACTACTAAATGCTCATCGTGCACTCTTAGCATCAATTCTCCTCTTTCAACATCTATCAGTGCTCTTCCTGTAGCTAGGAAGGGTCTTCCCAAGATGATAGTGGTGTTGCAATCCTCCTCCATGTCAAGGATCACAAATTCTGCTAGAAAAAAAAACTTTACTACTTTCACCAGTACATTCTCCACCACCCCAAGTGCTTTCTTGATAGATTTGTTAGCCATTTGGAGAGCTATCTGTGTAGATTTCAATTCATGAATTTGGAGTTTCTTCATGAGAGACAGAGGCATCAGGTTTATACTTGCACCAAGGTCATACAATGATTTCTCAATTGTTATTTTTTCTATGGTGCAAGGAATATGAAAACTTCCAGGATCCTTTTTTTCATTAGGATAGTCCTCTGAATGATAGCACTACACTCCTCAGTCATTACAACAGTTTGTCCTTCTTTCAAAGACTTTTTTTTACAACTCCTTCATGAATTTGGCATATAGTAGCATTTGTTCAAGTGCTTCTATGAAAGAAATGTTGATGTGGAGTGTCTTGAATATTTCTAAGAATCTGGAGTATCTAGTCTCCTTGGCTCCTCCTTTGAGCCTTTGTGGGTATGGAGCCTTTGGCACATAGGGTTTCAAAGCCTCATTCTTCATTGAATCATCACTTTGTGTAGAATTTTTTTGTCCTTGCCTTGGCTCTTCAAACTCTTCCCTTTTGACCCTTTTGTTGTGATCTTCCTGCTTGGTTGCTTCCTCTTCTAGATGCCTCTCACTCCTCAAGGTGATTGCCTTGCAGTTTTTCTATTTCATGGCTTTTGCCTCTCCTCTTGGGTTATTTTCTGTATCGCTTGGGAAGTTGTTTGTGGGCTTGGGTATTTGCTGAGAACGGTATCCAACTTGTGCTTCAAGTTTTTGGATTACAGCTCCTTGATTTCCTAGGTTGGATCTAATTTCATCCTTGAAGCCCTTCATCTCCTTTGCTAATTGGATCTTTGTATTTGCTGAGTCTTCTGCCATTTTTACAAGCATGGTCTCCACCTTTGCAAGTCTATCACTATCAAGGGATGATTGTGGAACTGGGGGTGGTTGGTTATGACTTGTTGGAGTTTGGAAGTGGTTGTTTTATGAGTGTGAGTGAGTTTGAAAGGGAGCATTATGTGTGTTTTGGTATTGCTTTTGATTGGACGGTTGGTGATTGAAGTTGTTGGAATGATTGGAGTTTTGAGTTCTGTAATATTGGTTCTGGTTTGGTTAGCCTCCCCACCCAAAGTTTGGGTGGTTCCTCCATCCAAGGTTGTAGATTTTGGCATGAGGATCGTAAGGCTACCTGGAAGAATTGCTCACAAAGTTTGCTTGCTCAAAAGTTGACTGATCCATCTCATAGTGTCCTCTAAGCTGGGCTTTATCTTGCATGTTGTAGGCTAATGCTTGGGTGTTGATGGCCGCCACTTGTGCTTCTCCCATATGCTTAGCAATGGCTGCTAATTATTATGTGGTCAGCTTGTTCTGTGCTAGTATGGCATCTACACCTTCAAGTTCCATCACTCCCCATTTTGGATTGGAGCTCCTCTCTGAAGCATGGTAATATTGATTGTTTGCCATAATCTCAATGAGCTCTGTGGCTTCTTCAGGGTTTTTATTGTGTTGAGAGAGCCTCCTGAGGAGTGATCTAGTGCTTTCTTTGCTTCTTGACAGAGGCCTTCATAGAAAATGTGAAGCTGAATCCATTCATTGAACATGTCAGATGGGCATCATCTTGTCAGCTCTTTGTACCTCTCCTAAGTTTCATGGAGTGTTTTTCCATCCATTTGCCTAAAGGTCTGCAACCCTGTTCTCAGCTTGATGATCCGTTGAAGAGGATAAAATTTTGTCAAAAGCTTATTAACTACTTCATCCCAAGTGGTTAAGCTTTCCTTGGGGAAGGATTCTAACCATTTAGATGCTTTATCGCTTAGGGAGAAAGGGAATAAAAGCAATCTATATGTGTCAGGAGGGACCCCATTTCTTTATACTGTGTCACGTATCCTCAAAAAAGTTGTCAAGTGTTGATTAGGGTCTTCTTGAACTCCTCCTCTAAATTAAAAATTGTTTTGAATAAGAGTGATCAACTGAGACTTGAGTTCAAAATTATTGGCATGTACATTATGTGTCAAGATGCTACTTTCACAATTCCCAGGGTTGGAATTTATGAAAGAACCTAACACCCTTCTCACTGGTGGAGCATGGTTGCCAGCACCTTCTCCATGATTATGTTGCATTTCATCCTCCATGTTTTGGTCCAGATCCTCTTCCACTTCTTCTTCACCAACAACTCCCTTGCATCTTGCTTCTCTCCTTAATCTAAGGGAAGTCCTCTCAAGTTTGAAATCAAAGGAGGTTGATGCTCCTCTCCTTCCTCCTGGCATACACAAGGTGGCAATACAAGAAAGCAAAGTGAAGAAAATCACTCCGTTGACAGAGTGTGATAAGAATTGAGTGGTGCAAATTATCAAATAGTTAGTGGATTAGGATTCAAATATGTATATCTACAATGAAAATTAAATGAAAATTACTGTAAGATACAGTAAATCAACTGAAATTAAACTAGTTAGCGAAATAAAAGAAAAATGTTCAATCTAGGTATCCTTTAACTTAGTCATTGTGAATACAAAATCAATCCCCGACAACGGCACCATAAACTTGATCATGAAATTTTGTTTCACTACAATCTTCCTTCGGTAAGTATACCGAATTGTCGTCAAGTAAAAACTCACAAAGAGTGAGGTCGAATCCCAGAGAGATTGATTGATTGAGCAACTTTAGTCAGTAGGATATTCTAGTCAAACTACTCATTGTGGGTATTGAGTGCAGAAAATTAAATGAAAGAATCGTAAATGACTTCAAAAGTAAATGATTGAATTAAAGAGCTGAAATGTAAAGAACTAAAAACTTAAATTGCATAAAGTAAATGTAAGCAACAATGCAAGAAATATAAATTACTAGAATGTAGAGGGGAATGGGTTGATAAATAGAAATTAAACAAAACTATAAAAGAATAGGGAGATAAGAATAGGGAAGGTTCATTGGAGTTGGGAGATATTGCATTCTCCGGATCAACAACTTATCATCTCTTCCTCAATCATGCAACTCATTGACCTCTTGGTAATCATGAATGATCAAATCCCAATTCCTTGGTGACTCAATCTCTCTCACTTAATCAATAGCCAATTCCTTGGTCTAATTGCTTATGCAAAGAGATGAAGCTCGGTCCCTGATTATACCACACATTCTCATAGATCCAAATAATGGGTAGATTTAATGTCACCATATCCAATCCCGAAACCCAGATCTACTCAAATGTGAGAAAGAATTTCAAGCATGATTCTATGATCCCTTTTCCAAGGATCTCATAAAATCCAATTACATTTAATCTCTTAACCAAGATAATTGAAAGTTAAAATGAAGAACGAAATGCTTTTAAATAAATCAAAGAGCGATGAAGAGAAGAAGAAATTCAATTCACTATTGATCCATCAAGTACAATAGAGCTCCCTTCCCCAATGAGTGGGGGTTTAGTTAATCATAGCTCTAAGAACAATTGAAACAAAAATCAAATTCCATGAAAGTAAAGTAAAACTAAATACAAGAAAGTACAAAGATGTAAAGTGTAGTGATCTAATTCTAGTGTGCAGAATGTAAAAGTGAGTGATGAGCAGATAATTTATACGCTTTTTAGCATTGTTTTTACATAGTTTTTAGTATGATTTAGTTAGTTTTTAATATAATTTTATTAGTTTTTAAATAAAAATCACATTTCTGGACTTTACTAGGAGTTTGTGTGTTATTCAATGATTTTAGGTATTTTTTGGCTGAAATTGAGGGACCTGAGCAAAAGTTTTGATTCAGAGGTTGAAGAAGGGCTGCAGATGCTGTTGGATTCTGACCTACCTGCACTCGAAGTGGATTTTATGGAGATATAGAAACCCAATTGGCACGCTCTCAAATGCGTTGGAAAGTAGACATCTAGGGCTTTCCAGCAATATATAATAGTTCACACTTTACCCAAGATTAGACGACGCAAACTGGATTTTAACGCCAGCTTTCTGTCCTATTCTGGCGTTAAACGCCAGAAACAAGTTGCAAAGCAGAGTTAAACGCCTGAAATAGGCTACAACCTAGCGTTTAACTCCAAAAAGAGTCTCTACACATGAAAGCTTCAATGCTCAGCCCAAGCACACACCAAGTGGGCCCGGAAGTGGATTTCTATATCATTTACTTATCTCTGTAAACCCTAGTAACTAGTTTAGTATAAATAGGACTTTTTACTATTGTATTTACATCTTTGGAAAATCTTTAGATCATATTGTACATGTTTAGGGGGCTGGCCATTCGGCCATGCCTAGACCATTATCACTTATGTATGTTCAACAGTAGAGTTTCTACACACCATCGATTAAGGTGTGGAGCTCTGCTGTTCCTCATGAATTAATGCAAAGTACTATTGTTTTTCTATTCAACTTAAGCCTATTTCTTCTCTAAGATATTCATTCGCACACAAGAACATGATGAATGTGATGATTATGTGATGCTCATCACCATTCTCACTTATGAACGTGTGCCTGACAAACACGTCCGTTCTACATGAAAGCAAGCTTGAATGCATATCTCTTAGCCTTCTGATCTACGATCAGAGTCTTTGTGTTATAGGCTAGAATTATTGGTGGCCATTCTTGAGATTAGGAAAGTCTAAACCTTGTCTGTGGTATTTCGAGTAGGATTTGGGAAGGGATGGCTGTGACGAGCTTCAAACTCGCGAGTGCTGGGTGTAGTGACAGACGCAAAAAGACCACTGGATCCTATTCCAGCACGATCGAGAACCGACAGATGATTAGTCATGCGGTGACAGTGTATTTGGACCATTTTCACTGAGAGGACGGGATGTAGCCATTGACAACGGTGATGCCCAACATACAGCTTGCCATGGAAAGGAGTATGAATGATTGGATGAAGACAGTAGGAAAGCAGAGGTTCAGAAGGAACAAAAGCATCTCCATACGCTTATCTGAAATTCTCACGAATGAATTGCATAAGTATCTCTATCCTATTTTATATTTTAATTATATTTTAACTATCAATCCACCATAACCATTTGAATCCGCCTGACTGAGATTTACAAGGTGACCATAGCTTGCTTCAAGCCGACAATCTCCGTGGGATCGACCCTTACTCACGTAAGGTTTATTACTTGGACGACCCAGTGCACTTGCTGGTTAGTTGTGCGAAGTTGTGACAAAGAACTAAGATTATGAACGTGCGTATTAAGTTTTTGGCGCCGTTACCAAGGAATGAACGATCACGATTTTGTGCACCAAGTTTTTGGCGCTGTTGCCGGGGATTGTTCGAGTTTGGACAACTGACGGTTCATCTTGTTGCTCAGATTAGGTAATTTTATTTTAATTTTAAGTTTTTATTTTTATTCTTTTTATTTTCGAAAAATTTTCAAAAAAAAAAATAAATTATTCTATGGCTTCAGAATTTTTAAGAATGAATTCTAGAGTTTCATGATGATTTGTTAAGTCTGGCTGGCTGTGAAGCCATGTCTAATTCTTTTGGACCGAGGTTTCAACTTATCATCACAAGAGTCCGTGGACTCCCATCTAATCAGCTGTTGTATGCCTGATTTGTATGCTAAAGCTTTGCTGGCCATTGGCCATGTCTAGTGTTTTGGACCGGAGCTTTCACTGAAAGCTTGGCTGGCTAGTAAGCCATGTCTAATTCCTGGACTGGAGCTTTAGACTAACATTGCATGATTCCTGGAGTTCTCATTAAAAATTTTGAAATCCCTATTTTTCTTTTTCCATTTAATTTTTAAAAAATTACAAAAAATAATAAAATCATAAAAACTAAAAAAATTTGATGTTTCTTGCTCGAGTCTAGTGTCAAGTTTTAAGTTTGGTGTCCATTACATGTTTGTAATTTTTTTTAATTTTCAAAAATTCATCATATGTTCTTCATAATCTTCAAGCTGTTCTTGATGATTTCCCTTTTTTGGTCTTTGCATTTTCATGTTTTGCATCTTTTCTTGTTGCTCATATGCATTTTCAATTTGTTAGTATCTCAACATTAAAAATGTCTAAATTTGGTGTCTTACATGTGTGTCTTTTCTTAAAAATTTTCAAAAACATGTTCTTGATGTTCATCTTGACCTTCAAGGTGTTCTTGGTGTTCATCTTGACATTCAAAGTGTTCTTGCATGCATTGTATATTTTGATTCATAAATTCCATGTTTTGAGTCTTTTTATTGTTTTTCTCTCTCTTTACTAAAAATTCAAAAATCAAAAAAATATCTTTCCCATATTCTCTCATAAATTTTCGAAAATTTGGTTTGATTTATTCAAAAAGTTTTTAAATTTAATTGTTTCTTATGAGTCAAATCAAATTTTCAATTTAAAAATTCTATCTTTTTCAAATCTTTTTCAAAAATCAAATCTTTTTCATTTTTTTTTCTTTCATAATTTCGAAAATTTCAAAATTTATTTTCAAAATCTTTTTCTTATTTCTATTTCATATTTTCGAAATTAATGCTAACAATTAATGTGATTGATTCAAAAATTTTAAGTTTGTTACTTCCCGAGTAAGAAAGGTTCAATCTTTAAATTTTAAAATCATATCTTTTTGTTTTTTGTTAGTCAAGTAATCAACTTTAATTTTCAAAATCAAATCTTTTTAAATTTCTTTTTCAAAATAAATTTCAATCACATCTTTTTCAAAATCAATTTCAAAATCTTTTCTAGCCTCTTATCTTTTCAAAATTGATTTTCAAATCTTTTTCAATTAATCCTATCTTTTTGTTTGATTCTTATCTTTTTCAAAACTACCTAACTAATTTTCTCTCTCTAATTTTCGAAAATCACTAATCTCTTCTTCAAAATTTCTTTTCATTAACTAATTATTTTAAATTTTAATTTTAATTTTATTCCTTTTTGTATTTTCGAATTATAACTAATATTTAAAATAAAAACAAAAATATTTTTATTTTATTTTATTTAACTTTCGAGTTCTTCTCCCTCTCATCTCCTTCTATTTATTTATTTATCTACTAACACCCCTCTTTCACTCAAAAATTCGAACCCACTCTTCTCCTCTATGTTCGAATTCTTATCTTTTCCTTCTTCCATTCTTCTCTTCTTATACTCATATAAGGAATCTCTATACTGTGACATAGAGGATTCCATATTTTCTTTTCTGTTCTCTTCTTTTTCATATGAGCAGGAACAAGGATAAGAACATTCTTGTTGAAGCTGATCCTGAACTTGAAAGGACTCTGAAGAGGAAGCTAAGGGAAGCTAAAGTACAACTCTCTGGAGAAAATCTAACAGAAATTTTTGAAAAAGAAGGAGACATGGCCGAACCCAACAACAATGCAAGGAAGATGCTTGGTGACTTCACTGCACCAAATTCCAACTTACATGGAAGAAGCATCTCAATCCCTGCCATTGGAGCAAACAATTTTGAGCTAAAGCCTCAATTAGTTTCTCTGATGCAACAGAATTGCATGTTTTATGGACTTCCATCAGAAGATCCTTTTCAGTTCTTAACTGAATTCTTGCAGATCTGTGATACTGTTAAGACCAATGGGGTTGATCCCGAGGTCTACAAGCTTATGCTTTTCCCGTTTGCTGTAAGAGACAGAGCTAGAATATGGTTGGACTCTCAACCTAAAGATAGCCTGAACTCTTGGGATAAGCTGGTCACAGCTTTCTTAGCCAAGTTCTTTCCTCCTCAAAAGCTTAGCAAGCTTAGAGTGGATGTTCAAACCTTCAAACAGAAAGAAGGTGAATCCCTCTATGAAGCTTGGGAGAGATACAAGCAACTGACCAAAAAGTGTCCTTCTGACATGCTTTCAGAATGGAGTATCCTGGATATATTCTATAATGGTCTGTTTGAATTATTAAAGATATCATTGGACCATTCTACAGGTGAATCCATTCACCTAAAGAAAATGCCTGTAGAAGCTCAGGAACTCGTTGACATGGTTGCAAATAACCAGTTCATGTACACTTCTGAAAGGAATCCTGTGAGTAATGGGACGCCTCAGAGGAAAAGAGTTCTTGAAATTGATACTCTGAATGCCATATTGGCTCAGAATAAAATATTGACTCAACAAGTCAATATGATTTCTCAGAGTCTGAATGGATTGCAAGCTGCATCCAACAGTACTAAAAAAGCATCTTCTGAAGAAGAAGCTTATGATCCTGAGAACCCTACAATAGCAGAGGTGAATTACATGGGAGAACCCTATGGAAACACCTATAATCCCTCATAGAAAAATCATCCAAATTTCTCATGGAATGATCAACAAAAGCCTCAACAAGGCTTTAATAATGGTGGAAGAAATAGGTTTAGCAATAGCAAACCTTGTTCATCATTCTCTCAGCAACAGACAGAGAATTCTGAGCAGAATCCATCTAGCTTAGCAAATATAGTCTCTGATCTATCTAAGGCCACTCTAAGTTTCATGAATGAAACAAGGTCCTCCATTAGAAATTTGGAGGCACAAGTGGGCCAGCTGAGTAAAAGAGTCACTGAAACTCCTCCTAGTACTCTCCCAAGCAATACAGAAGAGAATCCAAAAAGAGAGTGCAAGGCCATAACCTTACTTGGTGTGGCCGAACCCAGAGAAGAGGTGAATGACGTGAATCCTAGTGAGGAAGACCTCCTAGGACGTTCACTGACCAATAAGGAGTTTCCCTTTGAGGAACCAAAGGAATCTGAGGCTCATCTAGAGACCATAGAGATTCTATTGAACCTCCTTTTATCATTCATGAGCTCTGATGACTATTCTTCCTCTGAAGAGGATGAAGACATCATTGAAGAGCAGGTTGCTAAATATCTAGGAGCCATCATGAAGTTGAATGCCAGTTTATTTGGTAATGAGACTTGGGAGGATGAACCCCCCTTGTTCACCAATGAACTAAGTGCATTGATAAGGCAGACATTGCCTCAAAAGAAACTAGATCCCGGAAAGTTCTTCATACCTTGTACCATAGGCACCATGACCTTTGAGAAGGCTCTGTGTGACCTTGGGTCAGGGATAAACCTCATGCCACTTTCTGTAATAGAGAAATTGGGAATCTATGAGGTACAAGCTGCAAGAATCTCACTAGAGATGGCAGACAAATCAATGAAACAGGCTTATGGATTAGTAGAGGACTTGTTAGTAAAGGTTAAAGGCCTTTACATCCCTACTGATTTTATAATCCTAGACACTGGGAAGGATGAGGATGAATCCATCATCCTTGGAAGACCCTTCCTAGACACAACAAAAGCTGTGATTGATGTGGACAGAGGAGAGTTGGTCCTTTAACTGAAAAAGGTGATCCCTGAGGTCCCTTTTAAGCTCAAAAAAGAGCGAATATCCGGAGATCTGACAAGAGATTAGAAGAAGAGGATGGGAAGTTCTCTCTAATCCTATTCAACAAGTCGGGATCTTAATGGTTCAAGAGTTCTATGCAAACACATGGATCACTAGGATCCATGATCAAAGTAGGAACCCGAATCCAAAGAATTGGCTTACAATGGTTCGGGGGAAATACTTAGATTTCAGTCCGGAAAATGTAATGCGTTCAACTTGCCAATGATGCAAGAAAATGCATGCCCCTACACTAGAAGGGTCAACTTTGATCAAAGGTTGGACCAAGTCCTCATGGACATATGTGTGGAAGGAGCTCCATGGAAAGTTGACTCAAGAGGCAAGCCGGTTCAATTGAGAAGATCGGACCTTAAGCCTGTAGCTAGAGGATGGTTGGAGTTCATTCAATGCTCAATTATTCCTACTAGCAACCGGTCTGAAGTTACTATAGTCCGGGCCATCATAATCCATAGTATCATAATTGGGGAGGAAGTGGAAGTGCATGAGATTATACCTCAAGAATTCTACAAGGTGGCTGACAAGTCATCCACTTTGGCAAGATTAGCCTTTCCTCACCTTGTTTGTCACCTCTGCAATTCAGCTGGAATTGACATAGAGGGAGACATCCTCATTGATGAGGTTAAGCCCATCACTAAGATACCTCAAGGGATGCACTCCCCTCCATAAAACTATTGGGAGCAAATCAATACTTCCCTAGGAGAATTAAGTTCCAACATGGGACAACTAAAGATGGAGCACCAAGAGCACTCCCTCATTCTCCATGAGATTAGAGAAGATCAAAGAGCTATAAGGGAGGAACAACAAAGGCAAGGAAGAGACATAGAGGAGCTCAAGAACACCATTGGTTCTTCAAGAGGAAGAAGACGCCACCCTCACTAAGGTGGACCCGTTCCTTAATCTCCTTGTTCTTATTTTCCTATTTTTCGGTTTTTGAGCCCTATGTTTTATCTATGTTTGTGTCTTTACTATATGATCATTAGTGTTTAAGTATCTATGTCTTAAAGCTATGAATGTCCTATGAATCCATCACCTCTCTTAAATGAAAAATGCTTTTAATCACAAAAGAACAAGAAGTACATGGTTTCAAATTCATCCTTGAAACTAGTTTAATTATTTTGATGTGGTGATAATACTTTTTGTTTTCTGAATGAATGCTTGAACAGTGCATATGTCTTTTGAATTTATTGTTTATGAATGTTAAAATTGTTAGCTCTTGAAAGAATGATGAAAAAGGAGAAATGTTATTTGATGATCTGAAAAATCATAAAAATGATTCTTGAAGCAAGAAAAAGCAGTGAATAGAGAAAAGCTTGCGAAAAAAAAGGCGAAAAAAAAGAAAGAAAAAGAAAAAAAGCAAGCCGAAAAAGCCAATAGCCCTTAAAACCAAAAGGCAAGGGTAAAAGGGATCCAAGGCTTTGAGCATTAGTGGATAGGAGGGCCCAAAGGAATAAAATCCTGGCCTAAGCGGCTAAACCAAGCTGTCCCTAACCATGTGCTTATGGCGTGAAGGTGTCAAGTGAAAAGCTTGAGACTGAGTGGTTAAAGTCGAGGTCCAAAGAAAAAACAGAGTGTGCTTAAGAACCCTGGACACTTCTAATTGGGGACTTTAGCAAAGCTGAGTCACATTTTGAAAAGGTTCACCCAATTATATGTCTGTGGCATGTATGTATTCGGTGGTAATACTGGAAAACAGAGTGCTTAGGGCCACGGCCAAGACTCATAAAGTAGCTGCGTTCAAGAATCAACATACTGAACTAGGAGAATCAATAATACTATCTGAATTCTGAGTTGAGGATACCAATCATTCTGAACTTCAAAGGATAAAGTGAGATGCCAAAACTATTCAGAGGCAAAAAGCTTCTAGTCCCGCTCATCTGATTGGAGCTAAGTTTCATTGATATTTTGGGATTTATAGTATATTCTCTTCTTTTATCCTATTTGATTTTCAGTATCTTGGGGACAAGCAATAATTTAAGTTTGGTGTTGTGATGAGCGGATAATTTATACGCTTTTTGGCATTGTTTTTACATAGTTTTTAGTATGATTTAGTTAGTTTTTAATATAATTTTATTAGTTTTTAAATAAAAATCACATTTCTGGACTTTAATAGGAGTTTGTGTGTTTTTCTGTGATTTCAGGTATTTTTTGGCTGAAATTGAGGGACCTGAGCAAAAATCTGATTCAGAGGCTGAAGAAGGACTGCAGATGCTGTTGGATTCTGACCTCCCTGCAATCGAAGTGGATTTTCTGGAGCTACAAAAACCCAATTGGCACGCTCTTAATTGCGTTGGAAATTAGACATTCAGGGCTTTCCAGCAATATATAATAGTCCACACTTTGCTCAAGATTAGACGACGGAAACTGGCGTTTAACGCCAGCTTTCTGCCCTATTCTAGCGTTAAACGCCAGAAACAAGTTGCAAAGCAGAGTTAAACGCCAGAAACAGGCTACAACCTGGCGTTTAACTCCAAAAGAAGTCTCTACACATGAAAGCTTCAATACTCAGTCCAAGCACACACCAAGTGGGCCGGGAAGTGGATTTCTGCATCATTTACTTATCTCTGTAAACCCTAGTAACTAGTTTACTATAAATAGGACTTTTTACTATAGTATTTACATCTTTGGAAAATCTTTAGATCATATTGTACACGTTTAGGGGGCTGGCCATTTGGCCATTCCTGGACCATTATCACTTATGTATTTTCAACAGTAGAGTTTCTACACACCATCGATTAAGGTGTGGAGCTCTGCTATTCCTCATGAATTAATGCAAAGTACTATTGTTTTTCTATTCAACTCAAGCCTATTTCTTCTCTAAGATATTCATTCGTACACAAGAACATGATGAATGTCATGATTATGTGACGCTCATCACCATTCTCACTTATGAACGCGTGCCTGACAAACACGTCCGTTCTACATGAAAGCAAGCTTGAATGCATATCTTTTAGCCTCCTGATCTACGATCAGAGTCTTTGTGGTATAGGCTAGAATTATTGGCAGCCATTCTTGAGATCCGAAAAGTCTAAACCTTGTCTGTGGTATTCCGAGTAGGATCTGGGAAGGGATGGCTGTGACGAGCTTCAAACTCGCGAGTGCTGGGCGTAGTGACAGACGCAAAAGGATCACTGGATCCTATTCCAGCATGATCGAGAACCGACAGATGATTAGCCGTGCGGTGATAGCACATTTGGAACATTTTTACTAAGAGGACGGGATGTAGCCATTAACAACAGTGATGCCCAACATACAGCTTGCCATGGAAAGGAGTATGAACAATTGGATGAAGACAGTAGGAAAGCAGCGGTTCAGAAGGAACAAAAGCATTTCCATACGCTTATCTGAAATTCTCACCAATGAATTGCATAAGTATCTCTATCCTATTTTGTATTTTAATTATATTTTAACTATCAATCCACCATAACCATTTGAATCCGCCTGATTGAGATTTACAAGGTGACCATAGCTTGCTTCAAGCCGACAATCTCCATGGGATCGACCCTTACTCACGTAAGGTTTATTACTTGGACGACCCAGTGCACTTGCTTGTTAGTTGTGCGAAGTTGTGACAAAGAACTAAGATTATGAACGTGTGTATTAAGTTTTTGGCGCCGTTACCAAGGAATGAACGATCACGATTTCGTGCACCAGTGTGTAAGCCCCCTTAGGAGTTCAAAACTCCTTCTTTTTATAGTGCTTCCCCCCAAAGTCTTCACTTCCTGTACTTGGGCCTTTGGACTTTCCATTTTGGTTCTTGGTTTACGGCTTCGTGACGAGCGTGAAAAGTGAGCATCACTTATTGTGTGTACGCACCAGGGGCTCTGCATACGCACCCTTGCAATTTCCACCATTGTGCGTGCGCATCAGGGGCTGTGCGTCTGCACAAGCGCAAACTTCTTCTGGGATAACTCATCGAAGATGCTTGACGAACGGATTTCTGCTTAGTAAAGAAATTTTATAAAATTAATCGCGTTGTAAGTATAGCTTCTAAACCAATAGAGAATCTTTTCGTACAAAAGTTTGGTTGTCACAAGTAACAAAACCCAATAAAATTTATAACCGAAGTATTTAAACCTCGGGTCGTCTTCTCAAGGAATTTTAGGGAGGTATGATTTATTATTGGTTATGAGTAAAAGTGTATTTTTGGATTTTTGAAATAAGGAACAAGTAATTTAAATGGCAAGAGAAATAAATTAATAATTAGAAAATCTCTTGGCAAGGTGTAAGAACTTGGAGTCCTATCCTAGTTATCCTTATCAACTGTAATGAGAATTGGATTTGGCTCCCACCTTGTTATCCTCTAACTATGAAGGTAAGTCAAGTGGATGAATAAATTTGATTCCTCTGGTCCTAGTCAATTCCTATGGAAAGACTAGAGTTATTGGAATACAAATCAACTAGCAAAGATAACAATCATCAATCACAAGGAGTTTGATAACTCAAGTGTCTCTAATTACTTAACCAAAGCAAAAAGGAAAAAAATCTACTTGAATAAAAATGCCTTCAAATGGGAAGCAACAGTAACATAAATAAATGAAATCTTAATTCTGAAATACCTCAAATTTTATTAAATAGAACATTCAAATCTTAACATGGAAAAGTTCATAAGCCAATTTAGGAACATTAACAAGTAAAAGCATTGGAATAAATAAAAGTAGAAAATAAATTAAAGGAACTTTGAACCTGTGATTGTAGAAGCAATCCTAAAATAAGAGAAATCCTAATCCTAAATCCTAAGAGAGAGGAGAGAACCTCTCTCTCTAAAACTACATCTAATCCTAAAATTGTGAATATGTATGTCTATTACTCCGTTACTCTATGTATATCCTTTGATTCCTCCATTCTCTAGCTTATATTCTGTGTTTCTGGTTTGGATTTGGGCCGAAAAAGGGTCCAGAAATCGCTGGGGGCGTTTTCTGCAGATTCCTGTTCGTGGCGTCTGTCACGCGTTCGCGTCATCTAGGAGTTTCCTTGTCACGCGTACGCGTCGGTCACGCATACGGGTCAATTGCGTTCTGCTCAAGGCGCGCGTCTGCGTCATCTACGCGTTCGCGTCGTTGCATTTTTGCGCTAGGCACGCGTTCGCATCGTCCATGCGTTCGCGTCGCTGCCTTTTCTTCAAAACTACATTTTTGTGTTTTCCTTCCATTTTTGTATGTTTCCTTTTTGTCCTTTAAGCCATTCCTGCCCTATGAGATCTGAAAATACTTAACACACAAATCACGGCATCGAATGGTAATAAAGGATAATTAAAATTAATATTTTTAAAGCATAGGAAACATGTTTTTCACATATATCATAAAATAAGGAAGGGAAAATAAAACCATGCAATTTACATGAATAAGTGGGTGAAGGATTGAATAAATCACTTAAATTGAGCACAAAATACATCATAAAATATGGGTTTATCAACCTCCCCTTACTTAAACAATAGCATGTCCTCATGCTAAATCCAAGAGAAAGGGTAAAGTTTGAATGGTAGAATCTCATGCAATGCAATCTATTCTAAATGCAAACTACCTACATGTATCATGCAATTTTAATTATCATCCACCTATATATATAGAGCTTACATGTGGTTAATTTGTTTCATATTTTTCAAGGAATCATATATGCATAGCCAAACCTAGATCATGTTAAAGCACTTTCACAATTGAGTTGGGTAAAGATATTTCACAAACTTGCAAGACAATTAACAATTAAGTGTCTCTGTGGTGAGCTGAGGATCTGCAGTCTGGATAAGTGTCGGAGGAGCTGCCTGCTGAAGCGGAGGCTCTGTCTGTAGAGGAATCTCCGGATCTGCGGCCTGGATCTGGTGGGGCTCCTCATGGTGTGGTGCAGCCTGCTCAGGTCCTCCCTGCTCAGCCTGGGCATGTACCTCCTCCTCATGATCATCCGCCTCCACATTAGATGGCTCAAAAGTGGTGTCAGGCTCGGAGGGGATGTCACTGCCAGATCGGATCATCAACTTTAGGTGCTCATAGCGTCGCTTGTGGTGACGCTCCATACGATCCAGTCGTGCGAAGAGGTGGTACACCAGATGATAAATGGGCTCAGGAGCATGTGGAGGTGCAGTGGATGGAGCTGGGGCAGTGGATGCGGAAAGGGCAGCTGAAGATGTGGCTGCCTCACTCGAGGCAGTGAGAAAAGAAGGTCTGTACCCTAATGCCAGAAACTTTTTGCTTTGAGGAATGATCTTCTTGCAGTCTGTAGCAGTTGGCTTCTCATCAGTAAGCTCCCAAGGCACATAAGCTCGGCGGCCTAGCTGGGTGATCAGATAAGGGAAAGGAAGAGTGCCTCTGACATGGACCCTGGCCATATAATACTTGATGAAACGTGGAAGATACAGGTTCTTACGCTCCATCGCACACCAGATGAGGGTGATCATAGTAGCGGGCACCTCTATCTCATGAGTGCTCGGCATCACGTAGTTACTCAGGATCTGCTGCCAAAGCCCAGCCTCATCATTCAAATATATCAGCTTGATTCCCTTAGGCATTACTGTATTCTTTCCTATTACCCATGGGGCAATAGGATCAAGGCTTTTGGTAACCGTCAGGCTGATCTGACTTAGGCTGAAGCCGAAGGATATCCTCAATAGCTTCCTCAATGACTAAAATTTGTTTCCCTCTGAGGTGCACTGCATCTAGGGAAGTCTTGAAATAGTTACAGTAAAATTCTCTGACCCAGGATGTATTGACCTCTGTCAAGTTCCTTTCCATGAAGAACCAGCCTCTTTGTTTTATCTGTTCGGAAGTGTACTGGGTGAGTTCTTATGGAATTTTAAGAGTTCTCTCTAGGTAGAGGTTCCTGGAAGTGGCAAACACTAGATACTTTAGCTCACAGTATTTGTTTGCAAATTTGACTTGATCTGTGGCAGTGAGGAGCTGATCGGCCTTTTCCTACGGGGTAAAGTTCTTTTCCCGCCAGGAATCGTCGTGAATGATATCGAGGATAGAGGTAGAAGATTCTCCTCTTTTCTGTTTGCCTGTAGTTGCGTTGCCTTTTCCCTTACTTTTGGGATCAGACATCCTGAAAAGCAGAAGTAGCAGGATATAATTGAAGAACTAAAGCAGGAAAATAAGTAGGCAAGTACGGTTTTGTCAATGTAAGCATAAAGGCAAAAAGAACAATAGGAGCATGAAATGAGGTAAGTATATGTACATTTTGGATTGAATTCGAGTTAAAAATCTGAGAGTAAAAATCACAATCCAAAATGTAATAGAAGTGGAATTCATGTTAATTTGGAAAAACAGTAATCATGCCTTGAGTTAGAAAGTTAAAGTAGTTAGGTAAAAACCAAAAAGAGAAGTTAGAAAGCTAAACTAGTTAGGAGTTAAAAAGGAAGTTAAAGTGAGTGCCATGAGAATGTTTTTCCTAGTTACCAAGAAATCCACAAACTTGAAGAACAAACAACTCATATTCAAGCAAGCATTGCAATTTATTGATGATAATTCCTATAGATAAAGTAAGTGTAAAATGAGAATGAAATCATCAATAAGCAATTTATTACTCAAGGAACCAAGAGGAATAAGAATGCTAGCCCGTGCATTCATGAATTGGTTTGGTTGTAGCTAAGTAATGCAAAACACTGAATTTCAAACCAATATATGAATGGGGATAGATTGAACCATAAATTTGCAGAAAATTTGGGCAGCATTCCGGCTAAAATTGGATGTTCCCAGGTAGTAAACAGGAGGAAAAAATCAGTTCATATGAAATTAAATAGTTCTGAAAAGATTAACAAATAGCAAGAACATTAAAGAACAGTTTAACAGCAACATCAAATATGAAGAACAACATATGAACAGAATCATCACAGCAAATTCAGAATTGCGAATCAGATAAAAACAGGTAGCAAGAACGGTGCAATTATTAAGCCTAAATCCACTAACCATATCTTAGTTACCTAACCACCTAAAATCCACTACAATCATGCATCTCTAACTATCTTATTTTGAACAAAAACTGTAAAATATGCAACTAACTAACTAATTGGAAAATGAAATCGGTGTTCGGCGGAACCTAGTGTGTAAAAACAGAAAGTAGGCTCAGAGAGATGGTGGCGGTATGGTGGTGACGCAGCGGCGATGGGTGGCGGAGCGGCGGCGGTCCGAGGTAGGGGCAGGGGCGATGTGGTGGTTGTGGGTAGTTAAGGGTTAAGGAGAAGAGGTGAGGGAAGGGGGGTGAGGGTTGAGGTGGTTGGGGGGGTAGCGCGGTGGTGGCAGATTGGTGTTGGGGTGGCAGCAGTGGGGTCGTGGAGGGAGGAGGAAAGGGAAGAGGGGAAGAGGAGGGAGGAGAAGAGAGGAAAGAAGAAGAAGGGGGCGTGGGCGGTGTGGTGCGGCGCGGCGGTCGGGGCTAGGAGGCCAGGAGTGATGGTGGTTGGGGAATGGGAGAAGAGAGGTTGAAACGTGGAACCTTATTGAATCTTGCATACCAGCCTTGAGCACGAACCATTTCCCTTTTACTCTTAAAGACGCAAAGAGCTTTAAGCTGGCCATCTGTTTCAAGCAAACCATATTCAAGTGGAAAAGTAAAGATAAAAGCTAAGGATTTTACCCACTTGAAGTTTGTATTGGGCGGTAATGGCCTTGGGATAGGTGTTTCCAGTGATTTTGCAAGCTCTACTCCCTTGTATTCTTCGTGAATTCTTTCACTTCTTTGCAATTTTCTTCAGCTGTAACCATGTCTTGATCAAAGTCTTTGATATCTTCCTCATCACTCAAATCATAAGTTGGAGGTTGCAAAAAGTCTACCTCTGCATCATCTTCGTATTCACTTGGGGAAGTGATAAACCACTATTTTATGGTTTATCTGGTGCTCAATTGAGTGGATTTTATCAACTCTTTACCCACTTATTCATACTATTTGCATGGTTTTACAACTCCTTCCTGATTTTGTGCTATGATTGAAAACATGCTTCTTTGATCTTATATTTGCTTATTATTAATCCTCTCTTATTACCATTAGATGCCTTGATATGTGTGTTAAGTGCTTTCAGAGATTATAGGGCAGGAATGGCTTAGAGGATGGAAAAGAAGCATGCAAAAGTGGAAGGAGTACAAGAAGTTGAATAAACTGCAAAGCTGTCAGCCTGACCTCTTCGCATTCAAACAGTCATAACTTGAGCTACAGAGGTCCAAACGATGCGGTTCTAGTTGCGTTGGAAAGCTAACGTCCGGGGCTTCGATTTGATATATAATATGCCATAGTTGTCCTGACGTTAGGCGACGCGACCGCGTGCTCCATG
The DNA here is from genome assembly GCF_003086295.3 of Arachis hypogaea. Lineage (NCBI taxonomy): Eukaryota > Viridiplantae > Streptophyta > Magnoliopsida > Fabales > Fabaceae > Arachis > Arachis hypogaea. The sequence goes on from NC_092050.1 coordinate 105,313,177, forward strand.
CGGACGCATCGCAATGACGAAAATTCAGCATGTTGAATTCGCAACCAGCGAATTCTGGGTTGTTTCTGACCCAATTCTCGGCCCAAAAAACACAGATTAGAGGCTATAAAGTGGAGGAATGCATCCATTCATAAAGATACTCTCATATTCACAATTTTAGGAGTAGATGTAGTTTTTAGAGAGAGAGGTTCTCTCCTCTCTCTTAGGATTAGGATTAGGATTTCTCTTAGTTTTAGGAGTGACTCTCGATCCCAAGTTCAATGTTCTTTATTTTTATTTATTTTCTCAATTTTATTAATGAACATCTATGCCAGATTTAATTTCTTTTGTTAATGCGATTCGAGGTATTTTTAGATTTAAGATTGCTTTGCTTTATTTATATTGATGCTTTTAATTTAATTTAGATATTTTTCTCCCTTTTGGCTTTGGTCAAGTGATTGGCAGTACTTGAGTTATCAAACTCAGCAAGTGATTGAAATTGGCAGATTCTGCTTGAGCTAGGATTGCTCTTACACTAGTCTCTCCACAGGAGTTGACTAGGACTTGAGAATCAAGCTAATCAGTCCACTTAACCTTCCTTTCTTCAATAAAGGCTCACCAAGTGGGATTAAAACCCAATTTCCTTCACACCTGATAAGGATAACTAGGATATGAATTCCAATTCTTATACCTTGCCAAGAGATTTTATTATTATTATTTTATTTTACTTGTCATATAACATATTCTCTCCTTACTTCCAAAATCCCAATTCACAAACTCATAACCAATAATAAGAACATACCTCCCTGCAATTCCTTGAGAAGACGACCCGAGGTTTAAATACTCGGTTATCAATTTTAAAGGGGTTTGTTACTTGTGACAACCAAAACGTTTGTACGAAGGAATTTTTGAAGGTTTAGAAACTATACTTGCAATGAGGATTTATCCGCAAATTTCTAGACCAGGCAGAAGTTCTCTCATCAAAAGGGCGCCGTTGCCGGGGAATTGCAAACGTGTGCCTTATTATTGGTTATTGTAAATATTTTATTTTTGCTTGTTTATTTGTTTTTATTTTTGTTTTTATTTTTGTTTTTTCTTAAGTTAAGAGGTTATTGGTTTTTATTTTAAAATTTTTATTTTATCTTATCTTATTTCAAAAATCAAATTTCAAAATTCAAATTTAAAAATTTTCAAAATTCAAATTTAAAAATTTTCAAATTTAAAAATTTAATTTTCAAATTCAAAATTTAAATAACCTTTTAATTTAAATTTATTTTTATTTTTGATTTTAATTTTTATTTACTACTATGAACTCTCACCCCTTTGGCTATGAGTCTGGTTACAATTATATTGCAGGAAGAGGAAATTACAATGAGAACAGGCATTAAGGTTGGAATAATCAAAGATGGGAGGAGCCACAAGGATTTGATCAATCCTCATGGCAACAACCACCTCCAATGGACTATCAACAACCACCACCATATGCCTATAAACCCTCTCCTCAACATGACTTTGGACCACCATACTCACAAGCCCCTTTTCACCATTCACCTCCATATGACCCTAACCCGTATCCACCATACCAACCACCTTATGAGCCAAATGAACCCTCCTATCTACCCCAAACCTCCATGGAGAAAGCACTTACTGATCTAAACTCTACTATACAAGCTCTCGTCGCCCAAATCAGACCACCAAATACCTTCAACAATCAACCTTCAAGCTCTAGTGCACTTTCTTTTCAACCACAAAATGATCTCTCCATCCCATCACCACCATCCATGGAAGAGCACCCACATCCATCGATCAAGGAGCAACATGATCCCAATGATGCTATTGACATGGAACCAGAGAGAAGGGATCATCTTCGCGAATCCATACTTCATAAGGAGCTAGAGGAGGTCCTAAAGGTGAAGGAGCCACCACCTCCATATACATCATGTCCATATCCATCTACCCAAGAGCCATATGATCCTAATCATGCAATCTAAGCGGAACAAGAATCAAGGGATCATCTCAAGGAATCAGTGGATCGATTTCATGCAACCCTTCACCAATTGAATCAAGCAATAAATCAATTAGCTTCCCGATGTTCGGACACTCAAGGAACCCCCATGGCTTCATGTGGACAATCTAATGAAGAATGTAGCATGAGGGAGACATTAGAAACTCCGGTGGACAGCAAGGAGCATGAATTTGTACTGAAACAAGTGGAGGAAGCCGGAATTATTAAAGAAGAAGAAGTGGTTGAAGACTTGGGAGATGCTGAACCTCCATGGGAAAGTCAAGACATAGAACCTCCTTCCAAGACGGTTGCATTTGATGTTGAGGAGGGTGTACAACCTCCAAGGCATGTCATGGTTAAAGACTTGGAAGAGGTCAATCAAGAGATGGATATTTGAGAGAAAGAGGTTGAAATTAAAGAAGTCTGCAAAGAGGTGGAAGTTGTCAAAGAGCACAAGGGAATGGAGCTTGAAATCACCTTGCCAAAGTTATTGGAGACCCCTCCCCCTAAGTTGCCATCATCCTTCACAACATTCAAGTGGGTAAAATTCATATCCCTTAGCTTTCTAATTCCACTTGAATATGGGCTACTGGAGACGGATGGTCAACTTAGAGCTCTTTGTGGCATTAAGAGTAAGAGGAAGATGGTCAGTGGTAAGAACTGTCCTGCAAGGTTCATTATGGTTGGAAGCCTTAAGTTTAAATGGAAAGGTTGGTGTAAAGCTCAACTGAATGGGTCTAGGAAGTTGTTTGGCCACTTTAGTGAGGATTCAGATTGCTTGCTACCCGGATGGAATCATGATGATCAACACAAAGACGGGTGTAAAAGCAAAGTTTGGGATCCCGGAGGCCATTGGAATTACAAACATTGGTGGAGATTCCTGGATGAGTTCAAGCACAAGCCACCATAATAGAGAGCTCACCAAATGTCCAACTTAAGGACTATAACTAAAAGTGCTAGGTGGGAGACAACCCACCACGGTATGATCGTTCTTTTTTTTTTCATTTTTATTTAATTTTATTTGTTTTCGAGTTTTATTTTATTTTAATATATTGAACCTGGAGTTTTTGCATAACATTCATATTAACACTGCATTCTGCATTTTTTTCAGATTTAAAAAAAAAAAAACAAAACAAAACAAAAAACAAAAAAAAGAAGAGATTTTCGCACGCGACGCGGCAGCGTCGCTGACGTGTCCGCGTCACAAGTGCGTTGTGAAGGAAAGAAAGTAAACAGAAAGTCACGTGAAAGTGTGGCTGGAGGCGCGCTAATGGCACAAATTGATCCACGCGACCGCGTTGCCGATACGGCAGCATCATTTGAAAAATAGCTTCCCCACGCGTCCGCGTCACCCATGCGGCCGCGTGACCTGAAATCGACGTAAAAAGGGTGCATGGCCGAAAGTTGTGCTGGAATGGGGCTAAACTCGTGCTGGAAGGCCAAACCCTCCCACGCGAACGCGTGCCCCACGCGTTCGCGTCGTTTTCAAAAGATGGCCAGTCACGCGATCGCGTCAACCACGCGACCGCGTCACCCAGATTTTTGGCAAAAAGAGTTTCGAACAGAGAGTTGCGCGACCGCGAGGCTGCACTCGCGCCAATCGCACAAAACAGGCCACGCGATCGCGTGACCCGCGCATCCACGTCACCTGACCTTATCGCGAACCACGCGACCGCGTCACTCACGCGTCCGCGTCACAGGCGGCACACAGAATATCCAGATCAGCCAATTTTCTTATCTTTTCTTCTCTAATCCTTATTTTTCTTATCTTTTCTTATTTCTTTCTTCTTCCTTTCTTATTTTCTTTCACCTCCATTCTATTTTATTTAATTTATTTACATATTTTCATTCATTGCATTTTAAATTTGTGCATATTTTTATTTTTTCTGAATTTTTCATTTTTCTATTGGTGTTAAAAAATTTTTATTCAACTGTTGCATCTTTTCTTGAATTTATTTTGGTAACTTGTTTTACACTGTGGGATGATATTAATTATCTGCCAATGCCAATCCTTTATGATACTTGCACTCCATTTGCATTGACATGAGCTTGTATTGATACTTCCATTACCCACACTCCTCCCCTATGTTACAAATTTTATACCACTGGCATGCCATGGCTTCTATTATTTTCTCACGTACATGTTGAAGCTTCCATGTAAATGAGACCATTATCATTTGGCATTAACCCACCCATACTCTATTTATTTTCTTATCTTTATTACTGGGTTACTTTTTCTTCCCTTTTTCTTTCAGGATGGCCAGCCGGAAGGGAACCGGAAGACATTTGCATGGGGAGACAGACAAGTCCATCTGCAAAATCTTGAAGAAAAGCATCAGTTGGAGCAACCCGTCCACCTGCACATCTCAGCATGCACCGAGGACGGTGCAATCTTTAAGTGTGGGGAGGTCGATACCGATCTCCATGGGTTAGTTATTTCCTGACTCAACACCAAAATTTTTATTTTATTTGTTTTTTCATTATTGCATTTGCATGTTTGATTGCATATTTGTTTAATTTGTGCATATTTTACCACTTGGTTGACGTAATATTTTCTTTTTCAAGAAACCTTTTAGAGCATTTCACTAATTTGAATAAAATTTAATGTTACACTTGTTTGAAGAGATGTTATACTGGAACATGGTTTAGAGCTCGAACATACAAAACCAGTGAGATTTTTGAGCCTATTTGAATTGGTTGCATTTTACCAACCAATATTTTATTTTTGGTGTGTGTTTTTCTCTCTAAAATTGTGATCTTTGTCTTGCTTAATTCTATATTTCCATGGTTTGATGTATACATGCACTTATATGATTGAGGACTTTGTTTCACTGAGCTTACATACCCATATGGCCTTACCTTTCATTATCCTTTGCAAACCAATTTGAGCCTATTTTACCCCTTTTATTCTTTATTTTAGCTCATCACTAACTCTAAGCGGAAAACAATAATGTCCTTAATTTGAATCCTTGGTTAGCTTAGACTAGTGAGGGTGCTTATGATTTAAGTGTGGGAAAAGTGGGTTTCGAAACATTTGGTTTGAGAATTGGGTGTTATATATCTTTATGAAAATGTGAAAGAAATGTTTAGGACATGTTCATGCATTCAATAATTTAATCATATGCATTGAGAAAAATAAAAAAAATATAAATATAAAAGGGGAGAAAATGCCCCAAAGTAAATGGTGAAAGCAATGCATATGTACTGTACTTGAAATTAGAATGCATGAATATGTGGAAAACATGGTTAATGGATAGTTAGATGTGGTATTATGATTACATGGATCGTCTAAAGTTAGGTGGAAAGTTTAAGTTAATTAAGGATTCAGATTTTAGTCCACTTGGCCAAATACAATCCTACCTTGACCCTAACCCCATTACAACCCTTAAAAGACCTCTTGATATGTGTATCTGTGCATTAAATTTATGTTGATTGTTAGATGAAGAGCAAGCCTTAGAAAGCAAGGTTAGTGGAGAATTGAGAGAATCGAACCTTAAACACTTGAGTGATTAGAGTGTATACACTACCAGTGAGGGTTCGATGCTCAATCCCTTGTTCCCTGCTTTCATGAGCTATCTTCTTACAAGTTTACTTGTACTTTATTTTGTATGATTTGAATTAGTGGAATCTGATTTATATTTGTCTTGGAGAACTTATTTTACTTTTAACCAAGTAGGTAGAAACATTCTGCATATAGTTGCATTCATACAGATAGGTTGCATTTCATACATTCTACCATTCCCCTTCACCTTTATAGTTTCTCTTGAGCTTAGCATGAGGACATGCTAATGTTTAAGTGTGGGGAGGTTGATAAACCACAATTTTATGGTTTATATGGTGCTCAATTGAGTGGATTTTATCAACTCTTTACCCACTTATTCATACTATTTGCATGGTTTTACAACTCCTTCCTGATTTTGTGCTATGATTGAAAACATGCTTCTTTGATCTTATGTTTGCTTATTATTAATCCTCTCTTATTACCATTAGATGCCTTGATATGTGTGTTAAGTGCTTTCAGAGATTATAAGGCAGGAATGGCTTGGAGGATGGAAAAGAAGCATGCAAAAGTGGAAGGAGTACAAGAAGTTGAAGAAACTGCAAAGCTGTCAGCCTGACCTCTTCGCATTCAAACAGTCATAACTTGAGCTACAGAGGTCCAAACGACGCGGTTCCAGTTGTGTTGGAAAGATAACGTCTGGGGCTTCGACTTGATATATAATATGCCATAGTTGCCATGATGCTAAGCGACGCGATCGCGTGCTCCATGCGGACGCGTTGCAGTGACGGAAATTCAGCATGTTGTTATTTCTGACCCAGTTCTCGGCTCAGAAAACACAGATTAGAGGCTATAAAGTGGAGGAATGTATCCATTCAAAAAGATGCTCTCATATTCACAATTTTAGGAGTAGATGTAGTTTTTAGAGAGAGAGGTTCTCTCCTCTCTCTTAGGATTAGGATTAGGATTTCTCTTAGTTTTAGGAGTGACTCTCGATCCCAGGTTCAATGTTCTTTATTGTTATTTATTTTCTCAATTTAATTTATGAACATCTATGCCAGATTTAATTTCTTTTGTTAATGCAATTCGAGGTATTTTCAGATTTAAGATTGCTTTGCTTTATTTATATTGATGCTTTTAATTTTATTTAGATATTTTTCTCCCTTTTGGCTTTGGTCAAGTGATTGGCAGTACTTGAGTTATCAAACTCAGCAAGTGATTGAAATTGGTAGATTCTGCTTGAGCTAGGATTGCTCTTACACTAGTCTCTCCACAGGAGTTGACTAGGACTTGAGAATCAAGCTAATCAGTCCACTTAACCTTCCTTTGTTCAATAAAGGCTGACCAAGTGGGATTAAAACCCAATTCCCTTCACACCTGATAAGGATAACTAGGATAGGAATTCCAATTCTTATACCTTGCCAAGAGATTTTATTATTATTATTTTATTTTACTTATCATATAACATATTCCCTCCTTACTTCCAAAACCCCAATTCACAAACTCATAACCAATAATAAGAACATACCTCCCTACAATTCCTTGAGAAGACGACCCAATGTTTAAATACTCGGTTATCAATTTTAAAGGGGTTTGTTACTTGTGACAACCAAAACATTTGTACGAAAGAATTTTTGAAGGTTTAGAAACTATACTTGCAACGAGGATTTATCCGCAAATTTCTAGACCACGCAAAAGTTCCTCTCGTCAGGAAGATTCTTCCATCTCAAAGAATTCAATTGCGGATGCAAGTTCATTACTAGGAGAATTGAACTCGTGGTCATTATTATCAAGGAAGCATGCTTTTAGAGTTGTTCCGTCTAGTTCTTCATAAGATTCTTGTTTTGGAGGTTGTGCACTATCCTCCTTAGCATCAATTGTAAATTTCTTGACGGAATTCTCCTGAATTCTGCATTCCAATGGAGGTTCAGCATCTCCTAAGTCTTTAACCAATTCTTCTTCTTTGATAATTTCTTCTTCCTCCACTTGTTCCAGTACAAAGTCATGCTTCGTACTATCCAGTGAGGTTTCTAGTATCTCCTTCATGTTGCGTTCTTCATTAGATTGCCCACATGAAGCCATGGGAGTTCTTTGAGTGTCCGAACATCGGGAAGGCAGTCGATTTATCACTTGATTCAATTGGTGAAGTGTGGCATGATATTTTTCAAATGTTTTCTTGAGTTGCTCCCTTGATTCTTGGGGTGATGGGTATGGACATGGTGCATAGGGAAGTGGTGGTTCTGGGGAGTAATTGGATTGGAATTGGTGTGGATATGGATTAGGGTCGTATGGAGGTGAATGGTGGTAGTTGGCTTGTGAGTGTGGTGGTTCAAAACTGCGTTGAGGAGGTGGTTCATAGGCGTATGATGGGGTCCATCATATCTATCATTTTGGTATGCACCTCGGAATTGTTTTTGACCATAGTAATTTGGTGCGTGATGGTTGTCACGAAGGGGTCCACCGTACCTATTGTCTTGACATGCATTGTTGAATGGTCGTCGTCCGTGGTAGTTTGGAAGGTGTTGTCGCCTAAAGGGTTGATCAGATCCTCGTGGCTCTATCCATCTCTGATTGTTTTGACCTTGATGCATGTTCCTGTTATAGCTTCCATTCCTTTCAACATTATTAGAACCAAACTCAAAGTGATAGGGGTGAGAATTCATAGTAAATAATAAAAATTGAAAGCGAAAATAAAAAGAAATAAACAAGCAAAAGAAAATATTTACAATAACCAATAATAAGGCACAAAGTTGCAACTCCCCGGCAACAGCGCCATTTTGACGAACGGATTTCTGCTTAGTAAAGAAATTTTATAAAATTAATCCCGTTGTAAGTATAGCTTCTAAACCAATAGAGAATCCTTTCGTACAAAAGTTTGGTTGTCACAAGTAACAAAACCCAATAAAATTTATAACTGAAGTATTTAAACCTCGGGTCGTCTTCTCAAGGAATTGCAGGGAGGTATGATTTATTATTGGTTATGAGTAAAAGTGTATTTTTGGGTTTTTGAAATAAGGAAAAAGTAATTTAAATGGCAAGAGAAATAAATTAATAATTAGAAAATCTCTTGGCAAGGTGTAAGAACTTGGAGTCCTATCCTAGTTATCCTTATCAATTGTGATGAGAATTGGATTTTGCCCCCACCTTGTTATCCTCTAACTATGAAGGTAAGTCAAGTGGATGAATCAATTTGATTCCTCTGGTCCTAGTCAATTCCTATGGAAAGAATAGAGTTATTGGAATACAAATCAACTAGCAAAGATAACAATCATCAATCACAAGGAGTTTGATAACTCAAGTGTCTCCAATTACTTAACCAAATCAAAAAGGGAGAAAATCTACTTGAATAAAAATGTCTTCAAATGGGAAGCAATAGTAACATAAATAAAAGAAATATTAATGCTGAAATACCTCAAATTATATTAAATAGAACATTCAAATCTTAACATGGAAAAGTTTATAAGCCAATTTAGGAACATTAACAAGTAAAAGCATTGGAATAAATAGAAGTAGAAAATAAATTAAAGGAACTTTGAACCTGTGATTATAGAAGCAATCCTAAAATAAGAAAAATTCTAATCCTAAATCCAAAGAGAGAGGAGAGAACCTCTCTCTCTAAAACTACATCTAATCCTAAAATTGTGAATATGTATGTCTATTACTCCGTTGTTCTACATATATCCTTTGATTCCTCCATTCTCTGGCTTATATTCTGTATTTCTGGTTTGGATTTGGGACGAAAAAGGGTCCAGAAATCGCTGGGGGCATTTTCTGCAGATTCTTGTACGTGGCGTCTGTCATGCGTTCGCGTGGGTGATGAGCGGATAATTTATATGCTTTTTGACATTGTTTTTAGGTAGTTTTTAGTATAATTTAGTTAGTTTTTACTATGTTTTTATTAGTTTTAATGCAAAATTCACATTTCTGGACTTTACTATGAGTTTGTGTGTTTTTCTGTGATTTCAGGTATTTTCTGGCTGAAATTGAGGGACTTGAGCAAAAATCTGATTCAGAGGCTGAAAAAGGACTGCAAATGCCGTTGGACTCTGACCTCCCTGCACTCGAAGCGGATTTTCTGGAGCTACAGAAACCTAATTGGCACGCCCTCAATTGAGTTGGAAAGTAGACATCCAGGGCTTTTCCAGCAATATATAATAGTCCATACTTTTCTGAATGAATGCTTGAACAGTGCATATGTCTTTTGAATTTGTTGTTTATGAATGTTAAAACCGTTGGCTCTTGAAAGAATAATGAAAAAGGAGAAATGTTATTGATAATCTGAAAAATCATAAAATGGATTCTTGAAGCAAGAAAAAGCAGTGAAAAACAAGGCTTGCGGAAAAAAATGGCGAAAATAAAAGAAAAAAAAAAGAGAGAAAGAAAAAGAAAAAGAAAAAGCAAGCAGAAAAAGCCAAGAGCTCTTTAAACCAAAAGGCAAGAGCAAAAAGCCAGTAACCCTTTAAACTAAAAGGCAAGGGTAAAAAGAATCCAAGGCTTTGAGCATTAATGGATAGGAGGGCCCAAAGGAATAAAATCCTGGCCTAAGCGGCTAAACCAAGCTGTCCATAACCATGTGCTTGTGGCGTGAAGGTGTCAAGTGAAGAACTTGAGACTGAGCGGTTAAAGTCGTGATCCAAAGTAAAAAGAGTGTGCTTAAGAACCCTGGACACCTCTAATTGGGGACTCTAGCAAAGCTGAGTCATAATCTGAAAAGGTTCACCCAGTTATGTGTCTATGGCATTTATATATCCGGTGGTAATACTGGAAAACAAAGTGCATAGGGCCACGGCCAAGACTCATAAAGTAGCTGTGTTCAAGAATCAGCATACTGAACTAGGAGAATCAATAACACTATCTAAATTCTGAGTTCCTATAGATGCCAATCATTCTGAACTTCAAAGGATAAAGTGAGATGCCAAAACTGTTCAGAGGCAAAAAGCTACTAGTCCCGCTCATCTAATTGGAGCTAAGTTTCATTGATATTTTGGAATTTATAGTATATTCTCTTTTTTTAATCCTATTTGATTTTCAGTTGCTTGGGGACAAGCAACAATTTAAGTTTGGTGTTGTGATGAGCGGATAATTTATACGCTTTTTGGCATTGTTTTTAGGTAGTTTTAGTATAATTTAGTTAGTTTTTACTATGTTTTTATTAGTTTTTATGCAAAATTCACATTTCTGGACTTTACTATGAGTTTGTGTGTTTTTCTGTGATTTCAGGTATTTTCTGGCTGAAATTGAAGGACTAGAGAAAAAATCTGATTCAGAGGATGAAAAAGGACTGCAGATGCTGTTGGATTCTGACCTCCCTGCACTCGAAGTAGATTTTCTGGAGCTACAAAAACCTAATTGGCGCGTTCTCTATTGCGTTGGAAAGTAGACATCTATGGTTTTCTAGCAATATATAATAGTCTATGCTTTGCCCAATTTTTGACGACGCAAACTGGCGTTCAAATGCCAACTTTCTGCCCTATTCTGAAGTTGAACGCCAGAAACAGGTTACAAACCAGAGTTAAACGCCACAAACAGGCTGCAACCTGGCGTTTAACTCCAAGAGAAGTCTCTACACGTGTAAAGCTCAATGCTCAGCCCAGGCACACACCAAGTGGGCCCCGGAAGTGGATTTCTGCATCATTTACTCATTTCTGTAAACCCTAGTTACTAGTTTAGTATAAAAACTACTTTTAGTGATTTATTTCACATCTTTTGATCATTTTTGAGACTATCTTTGTATCACTTTTGATCTCTTGATCACGTTTAGGGGGCTGGCCATTCGGCCATGCCTGGACCTTCATCACTTATGTATTTTCAACGGTGGAGTTTCTACACCCCATAGATTAAGGTGTGGAGCTCTGCTGTTCTTCATGAATTAATGCAAAGTACTATTGTTTTTCTATTCAATTCAAGCTTATTCTTATTCCAAGATATTCACTCACACTTCAACCTGATGAATGTCATGATCCGTGACACTCATCATCATTCTCACCTATGAACGCGTGCCTGACAACCACTTCCGTTCTTTCTGCAATAGCTTGAGCGTGTATCTCTGAGCCTCTTGGTTCACGATCAGAGTCTTCGTGGTATAGGCTAGAATTATTGGCGGCCATTCCTAAGATCTGGAAAGTCTAAACCTTGTCTGTGGTATTCAGAGTAGGATCTGGGAAGGCATCACTGTGACGAGCTTTAAACTCGCGAGTGTTGGGCGTAGTGACAGACGCAAAAGGATCAATGGATCCTATTCCAACATGATCGAGAACCGACAAAAGATTAGCCATGCGGTGACAGCGCATTTGGACCATTTTCACTGAGAGGACGGACGGTAGCCATTGACAACGGTGATCCCCCAACATAAAGCTTTCCATGGAAAGGAGTATGAATGATTGAATGAAGGCAGTAGGAAAGCAGAGGTTCAGAAGGAGCAAAGCATCTCCATACGCTTATCTGAAATCCCACCAATGAATTACATAAGTATTTCTATCTTATTTTCTATTTTAATTATATTCTAATCATCAAAATCCCATAACCATTTGAATCCGCCTGACTGAGATTTACAAGGATGACCATAGCTTGCTTCAAGCCGACAATCTCTGTGGGATCGACCCTTACTCACATAAGGTTTATTACTTGGACGATCCAGTGCACTTGCTAGTTAGTTGTGCGGAGTTGTGAAAAAGAATTGAGATTATGAACGTACGTACCAAGTTTTTGGCGCCGTTTTAGAGATCACAATTTTGTGCACCAAATTTTTGGCACCGTTGCGGGGGATTGTTCGAGTTTGGACAACTAACGGTTCATCTTGTTGCTCAGATTAGGTAATTTTATTTTAATTTTAATCTTTTTGTTTTTATTATTTTTATTTTCGAAAAAAAATTTCAAAAAAATAAATTATTCTATGTTCTTCAGAACTTTTAAGAATGAATTCTACAGTTTCATGAGATATGTTGAATCCTGGCTGGCTGTTAAGCCATGTCTAATCTTTTGGACCGAGGTTTCAACTATCCTTAGAAGAGCTTCTTTGTCTTTCTCAACAAATTAGCTGTTGTATGTAATGATCTGCTAAAGCTTGGCTGGCCATTGGCCATGTCTAGTGTTTTGGACCGGAGCTTTCACTAAAAGCTTGGCTGGCTAGTAAGCCATGTCTAATTCCTGGACTGGAGCTTTAGACTAACATTGCATGATTCCTGAAATTCTCATTAAAAATTTTGAAATCCTTATTTTTCTTTTTCCAAATAATTTTTGAAAAATACAAAAAAAGTTAATAAAATCATAAAACCAAAAATAATTTTGTGTTTCTTGTTTGAGTCTAGTGTCAAATTGTAAGTTTGGTGTCAATTGCATCTTTTTAACTTTTCTTAAAAATTTTCGAAAACTGATGCATGATGTTCTTCATGATCTTCAAGTTGTTCTTGATGATCTTCTTTGGTTGATCTTTGCATTTCCATGTTTTGTGTCTTTTCTTGTTTTTTATATGCATTTTCAATTTGTTGGTGTCTAAAGTTTGAAAATTATAAGTTTGGTGTCTTGCATGTTTTTCTTTTCTTAAAAATTTTCAAAAATAAGTTCTTGGTCTTCATCTTGACATTCAAAGTGTTCTTGGTGTTCATCTTGACATTCAAAGTGTTCTTGCATGCATCATGTGTTTTGATCTTGAATTTTCATGTTTTGAGTCATTTTGATGTTTTTCTTTCTCCTCATTAAAAATCCAAAAATAAAAAATATATCTTTCCTTGTTTTACTCATCAATTTTCAATTTAAAAATCCTATATTTTCAAAACTTTTTCAAAAATCAAATCTTTATCATTTTTACTTTATTTTCGAAAACTTTATAAATTTGATTTTGAAAATCTTTTTCTTATTTTATTTCATAATTTTCGAAAATAATGCTAGCATTTAATACTTTGATTCAAAAATTTTCAAGTTGTTACTTGCCTATTAAGAAAGGTTCAATCTTTAAACTCTAGAATCATATCTTTTTAGTTTCTTGTTAGTCAAGTAATCAAGTTTAATTTCAAAAATAAAATCTTTTTAATTTCCTTTTCAAATCTTTCTCAAAATGATTTTCAATCATATCTTTTTCAAAAATAAATTTTTAAAATCTTTTCTAACTTCTTATCCTATCAAAATTAATTTTCAAATCTTTTCAATTAACTACTTAACTTTTTGGTTTGATTTTAAAAGTTTTCTATTTCAATCATATCTTTTTCAAAACCACCTAACTAATTTTCAAAAACTCCTCCCCACTTTTTCAAAATTCCTTTTTAATTAATTAATTGTCTTAAAATTCAATTTTATTTTATTCCTTTTTATAATTTTTGAATACTAACTAATAATTAAAACAAAAACAGAAAAATATTTTCCTTTTATTTTAATTTAAATTTGATTTTTTCTCTTCTCCTTCTTATATTCTTCTCTTCTTCTACTCACATAAAGGAATCTCTATACTGTGACATAGAGGATTCCTCTTTTTTTCTGTTTTCTTCTTTTTCATATGAGCATGAGCAGGGACAAAGACATTCTTATTGAAGCTGATCCTGAACCTGAAAGGACGATTAAGAGGAAACTAAGAGAAGCTAAAGCACAACCCTCTAGAGAGGACCTAACAGAAATTTTCGAAAAAGAAGGAGACATGGCCGAACCAAATAACAGCATACAAGGAAGATGCTTGGTGACTTCATTGCACCTTCTTCTGACTTCTGTGGAAGAAGCATCTTAATTTCTGCCATTGGAGCAAACAAGTTTGAGCTTAAGCCTCAATTAGTTTATCTAATGCAACAGAATTGCAAGTTTTATGGACTTCCATTGGAAGATCCTCATCAATTCTTAGCTGAATTCTTGTAAATCTGTGACACTGTCAAGACCAATGGAGTTGATCCCGAGGTCTACAGGCTTATGCTTTTCCCTTTTGCTGTAAGAGACAGAGCTAGAACATGGTTGGATTCACAACCTAAGGAAAGCCTGAACTCTTGGAAAAAGTTGGTCAGTGCTTTCCTGGCCAAATTCTTTCCACCTCAAAAGATGAGCAAGCTTAGAGTGGAAATCCAAACCTTCAGACAGAAGGAAGGTGAATCCCTATACGAAGCTTGGAAAAGATATAAGCAATTGATTAAAAGGTGTCCTACTGACATGCTTCCAGAATGGAGCATCATATGTATATTCTATGATGGTCTGTCTGAGTTGTCAAAAATATCATTGGACCATTCTGCAGGAGGATCTCTTTATCTGAAAACCCATGCAGACACTCAGGAACTCATTGAAATGGTTGCAAATAACCAGTTCATGTACACCTCTGAGAGGAGTCCTATGAACAATGGGACACCTCAGAAGAAGAGAGTTCTTGAAATTGATACTCTGAATTCCATATTGGCTCAGAACAAAATATTGACCAGCAAGTCAATATGATTTCTCAGAGTCTAAATGGATTGCAAGCTGCATCCAACAGTACTAAAGAAGCATCTTCTGAAGAAGAAGCTTATGATCCTGAGAACCCTGCAATGGCAGAAGTGAATTACATGGGAGAACCCCATGGAAACACCTATAATCCTTCATGGAGATATCATCCAAATTTCTCATGGAAGGACCAACAGAAGCCTCAACTAGGCTTCAACAATAATGGTGGAAGAAATAGGTTTAGCAATAGCAAGCCTTTTCCATCATCCTCTCAGCAACAGACAGCGAATTCTGAACAGAGCCATTCTGGCCTGGCAACCATAGTCTCTGATCTATCCAATACCACACTAAGTTTCATGAATGAAACAAGGTCCTCCCTTAGAAATTTGGAGGCACAGGTGGGTCAGCTGAGTAAGAAGATTACTAAAACTTCTCCCAGTACTCTCCCAAGCAATACAGAAGAAAATCCCAAGAGAGAGTGCAAGGCCATAACCATGACCAACATGGCCGAACCTGGAGAGAGTGAGGAGGATGTGAGTCCCAGTGAGAAAAGCCTCATGGGACGTCCTCTGGACAGAAAGGAGTTTCCCTTTGAGGAACCAAAGGAATCTGAGGCTCATACAGGGACCATAGAGATTCCATTGAACTTCCTTCTGCCATTCATGAGCTCTGATAAATATTCTTCCTCTAAAGAGGATGAAGACATCACTGAAGAGCAAGATGCTAAATATCTAGGAGCAATCATGAAGCTGAATGCCAAGTTATTTGGTACTGAGACTTGGGAGGATGAACCCCCCTTGTTTACCAATGAACTGAATGAATTAATGAGGCAGAAATTACCTCAGAAGAAACCGGATCCTGGAAAATTCTTCATACCTTGTACCATAGGCACCATGACCTTTGAGAAGGCTCTGTGTGACCTGGGGTCAGGGATAAACCTCATGCCACTCTCTGTAATGGAGAAACTGGGAATCCTTGAGGTATAAGCTGTAAGAATCTCACTAGAGATGGCAGACAAATCAATGAAACAGGCTTATGGACTAGTAGAGGACGTGCTAGTGAATGTTGAAGGCCTTTACATCCCTACTGGTTTCATAATCCTAGACACTGGGAAGGATGAGGATGAATCCATCATCCTTGGCAGACTCTTCCTAGCCACAGCAAAAGCTGTGATTGATGTTGACAGAGGAGAGTTGGTCCTTCAGTTAAATGAGGACTACCTTGTATTTAAGACTCAAGGTTCTCCTTCTGTAACCATGGAGAGGAAGCATGAAAAGCTTCTCTCAATATAGAGTCAAACAAAACCCCCACATTCAAACTCTAAGTTTGGTGTTGGGAGGCCACAACCAAACTCTAAGTTTGGTGTTGGAAAGCCACAACCAAACTCTAAGTTTGGTGTTGAGAGGCCCCAACCCTGTTCTGATTATCTGTAAGGCTCCATGAAAGCTCACTGTCAAGCTATTAACATTAAAGAAGTGCTTATTGGGAGGCAACCCAATGTTATTTAATTATATCTATTTATTTTCCATTGTTATTTTATGTTTTCTGTAGGTTGATGATCATGTGAAGCCACAAAAATAACTGAAAAATAAAAAACAGAATGAAAAATAGCATTAAAAAGAGCACACAATGGAGGATAAGCTTACTGGCATTTAAACGCCAGTAAGAAGCATCAGACTGGTGTTTAACGCCAGAAAGAAGTATCAAGCTGGCGTTAAATGCCAGAAATAGGCTACAGTTTGGCGTTTAACGCCAGAAACAAGCAGTAGTCTGGCGTTAAACGCCAGGATTGCATTCTAAGGACGTTTACACACCTAAATGGAGCAGGGATGATAAGTTCTTGACCCCTCAGGATCTGTGGACCCCACAGGATCCCCACCTACCTCACCTCATTCACTCTTTACCAAAAACCCATCTACCTTCAAATTCAAAATCCTTTCCCTCCCAAACCCAACCCTAATACACGAAACCTAACCCTCCCCCCACCCCTATATAAACCCCTCACCACTCCTTCATTTTCACACATTACAACCACTACTTCTACCCCTTGGCCAAACCACATATCTCCCTCCATCTCCTCCGTCTTCTTCTTCTTCTACTACTTTCTTTCTTCTTTGCTCGAGGACGAGCAAACCTTTTATGTTTGGTGTGGTAAAATCATTGCTTTTTATTTTTCCATAACCATTTATGGCACCTAAGGCCAGAGAAACCTCAAGAAAGAGGAAAGGGAAGGCAAAAGCTTCCACCTCCGAGCCATGGGAGATGGAGAGATTCATCTCAAAGGTCCATCAAGACCACTTCTATGAAGTTGTGTCCAAGAAGACATTCTCATTGAAGAGGACAAGCCCATCACTAGGAAAAGAATGGAGCAAACAAGAGAGCCCACTCATGGACCTCAACAAGAGCATGAGGAAATTCCTCATCATGAAATCCCTGAGATGTCTCAAGGGATGCACTTTCCTCCACAAAAATATTGGGAACAAATTAACACCTCCCTAGGAGAATTAAGTTCCAACATGGGATAACTAAGGGTGGAGCACCAAGAGCACTCCATCATTCTCCATGAGATTAAAGAAGATCAAAGAGCTATGAGGGAGTAACAACAAAGGCAAGGAAAAAACATAGAGGAGCTCAAGAGCACCATTGATTCTTCAAGAGGAGGAAGACGCCACCCTCACTAAGGTGGACCCGTTCCTTAATCTCCTTGTCTATTTATTTTTTCTGTTTTCATTCTCTATGCTTTATGTTTATTTATATTTGTGTCTTTATTACATGAGCATTAGTGTTTAAGTGTCTATGCCTTAAAGCTATGAATGTCCTATGAATCCGTCACCTTTCTTGAATGAAAAATGTTTTAACCACAAAAGAACAAGAAGTACATGATTTCGAATTAATCCTTGAAATTAGTTTAATTATTTTGATGTGGTGACAATACTTTTTGTTTTCTGAATGAATGCTTGAACAGTGCATATGTCTTTTGAATTTGTTATTTATGAATGTTAAAACTGTTGGCTCTTGAAAGAATAATGAAAAAGGAGAAATGTTATTGATATTCTGAAAAATCATAAAATTGATTCTTGAAGCAAGAAAAAGTAGTGAAAAATAAGGCTTGCGGAAAAAAAATGGCAAAAATAAAAGAAAAAAAACGAGAGAAAGAAAAAGAAAAAGAAAAAGCAAGCATAAAAAGCCAAGAGCTCTTTAAACCAAAAGGCAAGAGCAAAAAGCCAGTAACCCTTTAAACTAAAAGGCAAGGGTAAAAAGGATCCAAGGTTTTGAGCATTAATGGATAGGAGGGCCCAAATGAATAAAATCCTGGCCTAAGCGGCTAAACCAAGCTGTCAATAACCATGTGCTTGTGGTGTGAAGGTGTCAAGTGAAGAACTTGAGACTGAGCGGTTAAAGTCGTGATCCAAAGCAAAAAGAGTGTGCTTAAGAACCCTGGACACCTCTAATTGGGGACTCTATCAAAGCTGAGTCATAATCTAAAAAGGTTCACCCAGTTATATGTCTGTGGCATTTATATATCCGGTGGTAATACTGAAAAACAAAGTGCTTAGGGCCACGGCCAAGACTCATAAAGTAGCTGTGTTCAAGAATCAACATACTGAACTAGGAGAATCAATAACACTATCTAAATTCTGAGTTCCTATAGATGCCAATCATTCTGAACTTCAAAGGATAAAGTGAGATGCCAAAACTGTTCAGAGGCAAAAAGCTACTAGTCCCGCTCATCTAATTGGAGCTAAGTTTCATAGATATTTTGGAATTTATAGTATATTCTCTTCTTTTTATCCTATTTGATTTTTAGTTGCTTGGGGACAAGCAACAATTTAAGTTTGGTGTTGTGATGAGCGGATAATTTATACGCTTTTTGGCATTATTTTTAGGTAGTTTTTAGTATAATTTAGTTAGTTTTTACTATGTTTTTATTAGTTTTTATGCAAAATTCACATTTCTGGAATTTACTATGAGTTTGTGTGTTTTGTTGTGATTTCAGGTATTTTTTGGCTGAAATTGAGGGACTAGAGCAAAAATCTAATTCAGAGGCTGAAAAAGGACTACAGATGCTGTTGGATTCTGACCTCCCTGCACTCGAAGTGGTTTTTCTGGAGCTACAAAAACCTAATTGGCGCATTCTCTATTGCATTGGAAATCGACATCTAGGGTTTTCCAGCAATATATAATAGTCCATACTTTGCCCATGTTTTGACGACGCACACTGGCATTCAAACGCCAACTTCCTGCCCTATTCTGAAGTTGAACGCCAGAAACAGGTTACAAACCAGAGTTAAATGCCACAAACAGGTTGCAACCTGGCGTTTCACTCCAAGAGAAGTCTCTACACGTGTAAAGCTCAATGGTCAGCCGAAGCACACACCAAGTGGGCCCCGGAAGTGGATTTCTGCATCATTTACTCATTTCTGTAAATCCTAGTTACTAGTTTAGTATAAAAACTACTTTTAGTGATTTATTTCACATCTTTTGATCATTTTTGAGATTATCTTTGTATCACTTTTGATCTCTTGATCACGTTTAGGGGGCTGGCCATTCGGCCATGCCTGGACCTTCATCACTTATGTATTTTTAACGGTGGAGTTTCTACACTCCATAGATTAAGGTGTGGAGCTCTGCTGTTCTTCATGAATTAATGCAAAGTACTATTGTTTCCTATTCAGTTCAAGCTTATTCTTATTCCAAGATATTCACTCGCACTTCAACCTGATGAATGTGATGATCTGTGACACTCATCATCATTTTCACCTATGAACGCGTGCCTGACAACCACTTCTGTTCTATCTTCAATAGCTTGAGTGTGTATCTCTTAGCCTCCTGGTTCACGATCAGAGTCTTCGTGGTATAGGCTAGAATTATTGGCGGCCATTCCTGAGATCCGAAAAGTCTAAACCTTGTCTGTGGTTTTCCAAGTTGGATCTGGGAAGGGATGATTGTGACAAGCTTCAAACTCGCGAGTGTTAGGCATAGTGACAGACGCAAAAGGATCAATGGATCCTATTCCAACAAGATCGAGAACCGACAGATGATTAGCCATGCGGTGACAGCGCATTTGGACCATTTTCACTGAGAGGACGGACGGTAGCCATTGACAACGGTGATCCCCCAATATAAAGCTTGCCATGGAAAGGAATATGAATGATTGAATGAAGGCAGTAGGAAAGCAGAGATTCAGAAGGAGCAAAGCATCTCCATACGCTTATCTGAAATCCCACCAATGAATTACATAAGTATTTCTATCTTATTTTCTGTTTTAATTATATTCTAATCATCAAAATTTCATAACCATTTGAATCCGCCTGACTGAGATTTACAAGGATGACCATAGCTTGCTTCAAGCCGACAATCTCCGTGGGATCGACCCTTACTCACGTAAGGTTTATTACTTGGATGACCCAGTGCACTTGCTGGTTAGTTGTGCGGAGTTGTGAAAAAGAATTGAGATTATGAATTTGCGTACAAATTTTTTGGCGCCGTTTTAGAGATCACAATTTCGTGCACCAGTGGGTCACGCGTTCGCATCATCTGGGAGTTTTCCTTGTCACCCGTACACGTCGGTCACACGTACGCGTCAATTGCGTTCTGCTCAAGGCGCACGTCCGTGTCATCTACGCGTTCGTGTCGCTGCATTTTCGTGCTAGGCACGCGTTCGCGTCGTCCATGCGTTCGCGTCGCTGCCTTTTCTTTAAAACTCCATTTTTGTGTTTTCCTTCCATTTTTGCATGTTTCCTTTTTGTCCTTTAAGCCATTCCTGCCATATGAGATCTGAAAATACTTAACACACAAATCACGGTATCGAATGGTAATAAAGGATAATTAAAATTAATATTTTTAAAGCATAGGAAACACGTTTTTCACATATATCGTAAAATAAGGAAGGGAAAGTAAAACCATGTAATTTACATGAATAAGTAGGTAAAGGATTGAATAAATCACTTAAATTGAGCACAAAATACATCATAAAATATGGGTTTATCAATGCTCGCCTTTGAGCATTGGGGAGAGTGTTGAGGGCGAGCGTTGCACCTCCTAGGAGAGCATTATGCTCCTCAAAAGCGTCACCAAAGAGCATTGTGCATGAGGATTGGGGCTCTTCAGCATGCTTGCTGGAGAGCACTGCTTCAGAGCACTCTTGAGGGAGCTTGAGATGGAGAGCGTGGCTGATAAACTACTATTTTATGCTTTATCTTGTGCTCATTTGAGTGGTTTTTATCAAGTCCTTACCCACTTATTCATACTATTTGCATGGTTTTACATTTTCCTTCCTGATTTTGTGCTATGATTGAAAACATGCTTTCTATGGTCTTAATTTGCTAATATTAATCCTCTCTTATTACCATTAGATGTCTTGATATGTGTGTTAAGTGATTTCAGAGTTTATAGGGCAGGAATGGCTCAGAGGATGGAAAGGAAGCATACAAAAGTGGAAGAAATACAAGAAGTTGGAGAAACTGCTAAGCTGTCCAGCTTGACCTCTTCGCACTCAAATGGCTACAACTTTAGCTACAGAGGTTCAAACGACGCGGTTTTAGTTGCGTTAGAAAGCTAACGTCCGGGGCTTCGATTTGATATATAATATGCCATAGTTTCTTTGACTCTAGGCGATGCAACCACGTGACCCATGCGACCGCGTCGCAGTGACGAAAATCAGCGTGTTTGAATTCGCAACCAGCGAATTCTGGGCTGTTTCTGACCCAGTTTGCGGCCAAGAAAACACATATTAGAGGCTATAAAGTGGGGGAATACATCCATTCATGATCAGGCTCTCATAATTCACTTTTCATGTTTTAGATGTAGTTTTAGAGAGAGAGGTTCTCTCCTCTCTCTCTCCTAGGATTAGGATTTAGGACTTCTCTTAGTTTTAAAAGTGACTCTTGATCCCAGGTTTAATGTTCCTTTCTATTTAATTTCGTTTCTATTATTATTCACCTTAGTACTTTAATTGATATTTATCTTTTGAGTAATTGGCTTATGGCATTCATGTTATGATTTTCTTTGAGTTAATATTATTTGAAGTATTTCAGTTATTATTGCTTTCTTTTATTTACATTCTTATTACGTCCCATCTGAAGGCATTTTTATTCCAGTGGATTTACTTTTTCCCTTTTGGTTTTGGTTAAGAAATCAGTAATTCAGGAGTTATCCAACTCAACAGCATAATTGATAATTGTTATCTTACCAATTGAATTGAACTTCAATAATCCCAATATTTTCTTAGGAATTAACTAGGATTTGAAGATCAAACTAATTAGTCACTTGACCTTCCTCTGCTTTAAGTAAGGGTTAACTAAGTGAAATTAAGATTCAATTTTCATTATCATTGATAAGGATAACTTGGTCTGGACTTCCAATTTCTAATACCTTGCTAAGAGTTTATGTTTATTGTTATTATTTTATTCCCTCTGCCATTGCTTTTCTAACTTTTTACCTTGATCCAAAAACTCCAAAACATACCTTTGCATAACCAATAATAAGAACATACTTCCCTGCAATTCCTTGAGAAGACGACCCGAGGTTTAAATACTCGGTTATCAATTTTAAAGGGGTTTGTTACTTGTGACAACCAAAACTTTTGTAAGAAAGGTTGATTGCATGGTTTAGTAACTATACTTGCAACGAGAGTTTACTATAACTTCTAAACCATCAATCTTCAGTTCTTCAAAATGGCGCCGTTGCCGGAAAATTGCAAACGTGTGCCTTATTATTGGTTATTGTAAATATTTGCTTTTTACTTGCTTATTTGTTTTTATTTTTATTTTTATTTTTTACTTTTTCGTAAATTAAGAGGTTATTGATTTTTAAAAAAAATTTTCAAAAAATTTTTTCTTGGTGTTCATCTTGATCTTCAAGTTGTTCTTCGTGTTCATCTTGACCTTCAAGTTGTTCTTAGTTGTTTTCTTCGTTTTGATCTAAAAAATTTTAAGTTTGTTATCATTTTATTGTTTTTCGCTTTCCTTATTAAATTCCAAAATTCAAAATTTAAAAAAAAAATCAAATTTTAAAATTCAAACTTAAAAATTTTCAAAATTCAAATTTAAAAAATTTTCAAATTTCAAAATTCAAATTTCAAAAATTTAAAATTCAAAAATTCAAATTTCAAATTTCAAAAATTTAATTTTCAAATTTCAAAATTTAATTTTTAAATTCAAAATTTAAATAACCTTTTAATTTAAAATTGTTTTTATTTTTGTTTTTAAATTTTATTTGCTACTATGAACTCTCACCCCTTCGGCTATGAGTCTGGTTACAATAATGTTGCAGGAAGAAGAAATTACAATGAGAACAGGCATCAAGGTTGGAACAATCAAAGATGGGAGGAGCCACAAGGATTTGATCAACCCTCATGGCAACAACCACCTCCAATGGACTATCAACAACCACCACTATGTGCCTATAAACCCTTTTCTCAACATAACTTTGGACCACCAAACTCAGAAGCCCCTTTCCGCCATTCACCTCCATATGACCCTAACCCTCAACCACCATACCAACTACCTTATGAACCATATGAACCATATATAGAACCACCCCAATTCCAACCCAATTACTCACAAGAACCACCACTTCAATATTCACCATTTCCATATCCATCAATCCAAGAGCACTATGATCCTCTTTATGAAAGCCGAGTGCATCAAGAGACAAAGGATCGTTTCAAGGAAATAGTGGATCGATTTCATGCAACCATTCGTCAATTGGAGCAAGCGATAATTCAATTAGCTTCCCGATGTTCGGACACTCAAGGAACCCCCATGGCTTCATGTGGACAATCTAATGAAGAACGTAGCATGAAGGAGATACTAGAAACTCCAGTGAACAGTACGGAACATGACTTTGTACTGGAACGAATTGAGGAAGCTGTAATTATCAAAGAAGAAGAATTGGTTGAAGACTTAGGATATGCTAAACCTCTATGGGAAAGTCAAGACATAGAGCCTCCTTCCAAGACAGTTGCATTTGATGTTGAGGAGGGTGTACAACCTCCAAGGCATATCACAGTTGAAGACTTGGAAGAGGTTGATCAAGAGATGGAGATTCAAGAAGAGGAAGCACAACCTCCCATGCCCTTGGAAAGCAATGAAGAGGAGATTGAATTAGAAGAAAGCTACCAAGAGGAAGAGGTTGAAATTGAAGAAGCTTGCAAAAAGGTGGTAATTATCAGAGAAGAGCACAAGGGAGTGGAGCTTGCAATTTCATTAAAAATACCTCCCCCTAAGTTGCCATCATCCTTCACAACATTCAAGTGGGTAAAATTCATATCCCTTAGCTTTCTAATTCCACTTGAATATGGCTACTGGAGACGGATGGTCAACTTAGAGCTCTTTGTAACATTAAGGTAAGAGGAAGATGGCCAGTGGTAAGAATTGTCCTGCAAGGTTCATCATGGTAGGAAGCTTTAAGTTTAAATGCAAAGGTTGGTGTAAAGCTCAACTGAATAGGTCTAGGAAGCTGTTTGGTAGCTGCAGTGGGAATTCAAATTACTTATCACCCAATTGGAAAAATACAGATCCCGACAAAGATGGGTGTAAAAGCAAGATTTGGGATCCTGGAATCTACTCTGACACTTGTTACCCTGGGAGCCTAAGAATCTGTTTGAAGCTTCTTAAGGGATTTACATGCTTAGTTTGGGACCCCGGAGGTCATTGGAATTACAAACATCGGTGGAGATTCCTGGAAGAATACAAGCATAAGCCACTATAATAGGAAACTCATCAAATGTCCAACTTAAGGACTTTAACTAAAAGTGCTAGGTGGGAGACAACCCACCATGGTATAATCGTTCCTTTTTCATTTTTTATTTAGTTTTATTTGTTTTCGAGTTTTACTTTATTTTATTATATTGAACCTGGAGTTTTGCATCACATTCATATTAACACTGCATTCTGCATTTTTTTTCAGATAAAAAAAAAGGGATTTTTGCACGCGACGCGACAGCGTCGCCGACGCGTCCGCGTCGTATGTGCGTTTGGAAGAAAATAAGGTTGAACAGAGAGTCACGCGAAAGCGTGGCTGGAGGCACGCTAATGGCACAAATTGATCCACGCGACCGCATCGCTGACGCGTCCGCGTCACATGAGAAACTTGGGTCTCCCACGCGACCGCGTCACCCACGCGGCCGCGTGACCTGAAAATCGACGTCAAAAGGGTGCATGGCCGAAAGATGAGCTGGAGTGATGCTGGACTACCACTAGACACACAGACCTTTCCACGCGGACACATGACCGACGCGACCACGTCATATCCTCATAATGGCCACTCACACGATCGCATTCCCCACGCGACTGCGTCACCCTGGATTTTAGCAATACTAAGTTTTGAACAGAGAGTTGTGTGACCGCGAGGCTGCACTCGCGCCACCAGCACAAATCGAGTCATGTGATCGCATGCCCCAAGCGTCCGCGTCGCCTAATCTTATTTGCGCACCACGCGACTGCGTCGCCAGCGTCGCACAACCTATCCAGATTAGTGCCAATTTTCTTATCTTTTCTTCTCCGAATCCTTATTCTTCTTATCTTTTCTTATTTATTTCTTCTTCCTTTCTTATTTTCTCTCACTTCCATTCTATTTTATTTAATTTATTTGCATACTTTCATTCATTGCATATTTTTATTTTTCTTAAATTATTATTGGTGTTCAAATATTCTTATTCAACTGTTACATCTTTTCTGGTATTTTCTTGATGCTTAGTGACTTGTTTAATTCTGATTGAGTAATATTATTTAAATCAATGCCAATCTTTTATATTTGTATTAATTTTGCATTGACATGAATTTATATTATCTCTCCTCCCCTACTCTCTTCCCCATTGTTGCAAATTTTGCACCATTGGTATGCCATGGCTTCTATTGTTTTCTCACTTGCATGTTGTAGCTACCATGTAATTGGGACCCTTATTATCTGGCATTAACCAACCCATGTTTTATTTGTTTTCTATCTTTGCTTTGGGTTACTTTCCTTCCCTTTTTCTTTCAGGATGGCCACCAGGAAGAGAACCGGAAGACGTTTACATGGGGAGACAAACAAGTCCATCAGCACAATCCTTGGAGAAAAGCATCAGTTGCAGAGACCCGTCCACTTGTACATCTTAGCATGCACCGAGGACGGTGCGATCTTTAAGAGTGGGGAGGTCGATACCGATCTCCATGGGTTAGTTATTTCCTGACTCAACACCAAATTTTTTATTTTATTTGTTTGTTCATTGTTGCATTTGCATGTTTGATTGCATATTTGTTTAATTTTGTGCATATTTTACCACTTGGTTAAAGTAATATTTTTTTTTTCAAGAAACCTTTTAGAGCATTTCACTAATTTGAATAAAATTTAATGTTACACTTGTTTGAAGAGATATTATACTGGAACATGGTTTAGAGCTCGAACACACAAAACCTGTGAGATTTTGAGCCTATTTGAATTGGTTGCATTTTCAACCAATTTTTTATTTTTGATGTGTGTTTTTCTCTCTAAAATTGTGATCTTTGTCTTGCTTAATTCTATATTTCCATGGTTTGATGTATACATGCACTTATATGATTGAGGCCTTTGTTTCACTGAGCTTACATACCCATATGGCCTTACCTTTCATTATCCTTTGCAAACCAATTTGAGCCTATTTTACCCCTTTTATTCTTTATTTTAGCTCATCATTAACTCTAAGCGAAAAATAATAATGCCTTAATTTGAATCCTTGGTAAGCTTAGACTAGTGAGATGCTTATGATTTAAGTGTGGGAAAATTGAATTGGTTTGAAAATTGAGTATGTTAGAATTTTCTAAAAATGTGAAAAAAAAATGTTTAGGCCATGATTCATACATCCAATAATTTAATCATATGCATTGAGAAAAATAAAAGAAAAAAAATATATATTAAAAAAAAAGAAGTGAAAAAAAAAGAAAAGAAAAAGAACAAATAAGAAAAAGGGGACAAAATGCCCCAAAGTAAGTGGTGAAAGCAATGCATATGTACTGTACTTAAAATTAGGATGCATGAATACGTGGAAACATGGTTAATGGATAGTTAGGGGTGGTATTATGATTACATGGATTGTCTAAAAGTTAGGTGGAAAGTTTAAGTAAATTAAGGATTCAAATTTTAGTCCACTTGGCCAAATACAATCCTACCTTGACCCTAACCCCATTACAACCCTTAAAAGACCTCTTGATTTGTGTATTTATGCATTAAATTTATGTTGATTGTTAGATGAAGAGCAAGCCTTAGAAAGCAAGGTTAGTAGATAATTGAGAGAATCGAATCTAAAACACTTGAGTGAGTAGAGTGTATACACTACCAGTGAGGGTTCGATGCTCAATCCCTTGTTCCCTGCTTTCATGAGCTATTTTCTTCTTGCAAGTCTATTTGTACTTCATTTTCATGATTTGAATTAGTGAAATCTAGATCATATTTCCTCTTGAAAGATTTGTTTACTTTTAACTAAGTAGGTAGAAACATTTTGCATGTAGTTGCATTCATACAGATAGGTTGCATTTCATATTAATCTACCATTCCTCTTCATCTTTATAGCTTCTCTTGAGCTTAGCATGAGGACATGCTATTGTTTAAGTGTGGAGAGGTTGATGAACTACTATTTTATGGTTTATCTTGTGCTCATTTGAGTGGTTTTTATCAAGTCCTTATCCACTTATTTATACTATTTGCATGGTTTAACATTTTCCTTCCTGATTTTGTGCTATGATTGAAAACATGCTTTCTATGGTCTTAATTTGCTAATATTAATCTCTCTTATTACCATTAGATGCCTTGATATGTGTGTTAAGTGATTTCAGAGTTTATAGGGCAGGAATGGCTCAGAGGATGGAAAGGAAGCATACAAAAGTGGAAGAAATACAAGAAGTTGGAGAAACTGCTAAGCTGTCCAGCCTGACCTCTTCTCACTCAAACGGCTATAACTTTCGCTACAGAGGTCCAAATAACGCGGTTCTAGTTGTGTTGGAAAGCTAACGTCCGGGGCTTCGATTTGATATATAATATACCATAGTTTCCCTGAAGCTAGGCAACGCGATCGCGTGACCCATGCGATCACATCGCAGTGACGAAAATCAGCGTGTTTGAAGTCGCAACCAGCAAATTCTGGGCTGTTTCTGACCCAGTTTGCGGCCCAGAAAACACAGATTAGAGGCTATAAAGTGGGGGAATGCATCCATTCATGATCAGGCTCTCATAATTCACTTTTCATGTTTTAGATGTTGTTTTAGAGATAGAGGTTCTCTCCTCTCTCTCTCTCTTAGGATTAGGATTTAGGACTTCTCTTAGTTTTAAGAGTGACTCTCGATCCCAGGTTTAATGTTCCTTTCTATTTAATTTCGTTTCTATTATTATTCACCTTAGTACTTTAATTGATATTTATCTTTTGAGTAATTGGCTTATGGCATTCATGTTATGATTTTCTTTGAGTTAATATTATTTGAAGTATTTCAGTTATTATTGCTTTCTTTTATTTACATGATTATTGCGTCCCATCTGAAGGCATTTTTATTCCAGTGGATTTACTTTTTCTCTTTTGGTTTTGGTTAAGAAATCAGTAACTTAGGAGTTATCCAACTCAACAGCATAATTGATAATTGTTATCTTACCAATTGATTTGAACTTCAATAATCCCAATCTTTTCTTAGGAATTAACTCGGATTTGAAGATCAAACTAATTAGTCACTTGACCTTCCTCTGCTTTAAGTAAGGGTTAACTAAGTGAAATTAAGATTCAATTTTTATTATCATTGATAAGGATAACTTGGTCTGGACTTCCAATTTCTAATACCTTGCTAAGAGTTTATGTTTATTGTTATTATTTTATTCCCTCTGCCATTGCTTTTCTAACTTTTTACCTTGATCCAAAAACCCCAAAACATACCTTTGCATAACCAATAATAAGAATATACTTCCCTGCAATTCCTTGAGAAGACGACCCGAGGTTTAAATACTCAGTTATCAATTTTAAAGGGGTTTGTTACTTGTGACAACCAAAACTTTTGTAAGAAAGGTTGATTGCTTGGTTTAGTAACTATACTTGGAACGAGAGTTTACTATAACTTCTAAACCATCAATCTTCAGTTCTTCAGTGGCCTTTGGTGTTACTTGTGATGAGGGGTGTCAAGTCATGTCAAGTATGGTGAAAGAGTAGGCAAGTAGCGCTCTCCAGCAACCTTGCTGGAGAGCGTTGGTGGAGGTTTAGTGACATGGGAGTGTGGCGCTCTCCAGCAAGCTTGCTGGAGAGCACTGGCAAGAGCTTGAAGTGAAGGGCCTTGGTCATGAGCGTAGTGAGGTTATGGTGTGAGGGAATGTGGGTGGCGCTCTCCAGCAAGCTTGCTGCGCTTGCTGGAGAGCACCCAAACGAGCGTGAAATGGTTGAGGGTGTTGTCAAGTGTTGTGAGGTGTGATAGAGGCTAAGGTGTTTGGCGCTCTCCAGCAAGCTTGCTGGGGAGTGCCCAAACGAGCGTGGATGAAAGGGAAGTTTTGTGGCAAGAAGGATGTGGTGATGCTTAAGTGTGAGGGTGTGGCGCTCTCCAGCAAGCTTGCTAGAGAGCGTTGGAGAGAGCGTGGTCAAAAGGGGTAGGATGGCATCATGACAAGGTTGGTGTGACATAAGTTGGTGCTTGACACGGTTGGTGTGTGGTGTTCTCCAGCAAGCTTGCTGGAGAGCTTGGATAAGAGCATGACAAGGTGTGGCAAGGTTTGTGGCATGGGTGGTGTCATGACAAGGAACTTGACATGGTGCTTGACATGAGACTTGACAAGGTTGCTGTTCATACCCTGGGTCAAGCTGTACGACCCGGGCTGATCAACGACAAGTCGACTGACCTCTTCAGGTCAGGATTACCCGACCTCTTCTCAAAGAGTTTGGCCAAACCATCATGGAGAAACCCAAAAAGGGCCTAAACAGAGGAACACGACCCAAATCCAAAGGCAGCCCAAGCCTAGAGAGATAAGGGCTGTTCCCTTGAATATAAGATGACTTCACTCAAAGATCACTCCACACCATTATAAATACACTGAAGCACCCTGGTATAACTCATACTCTGATTCTACTAAGGATCAGCATCATCAACAAGTCCAACAAGTCCAACAAGTCGGACACGGCGGCACCGGCCGCCACCCACAAGTTGGACACATCAGCGCCGATCACCATAGCAGATCTCATCTGAGATTGACCTTCAGTTTCAGGTAACCCTCAGAACATTGGCGCCGTTGCCGGGGACCTGGAAGTCATCCCATCATCATGGCGGATAACCTTGACAACGACCACAATTCCGATTTGGAAAACAAAACACCACATAAAAATGTGGATGTCACACGAGACGATACTTCTCAGCCTAACAAAGACAAAAATTTGCTAAACACAGGAGTCATGGAGGCACTTCAAGATCGCCTAAAGCAACTCGAAAAAGAGGTCAAATATTAACAGGAGGCCGAGAGAGACCTACGAAGGGAAGCTAGACGACACCGAGAATTAGAAGACAAGCTCCTAAAGCTTGAAGCCGATCTCAAAGCTAAAACAACTCGATCCATTCACGAAGATAGCCCCCGCAAAGACCAAGACCCATTCACTAAAGAGATCATGAAGGCAAAAATACCAAAAGACTTCAAACCCCATGACATGACTCTGTACGACAGCACATCAGATCCCAGCCATCATCTCAGTAATTTCAGAAGTAGAATGTATCTCACCAACGCCTCAGACGCAAATCGATGCAAAGCCTTCCCGACTACCTTAACGAAGACAGCAATTAAATGGTTTGACAATCTTTCCCCTAGGTCCATCTCAAGCTTTGACGACTTAGCCAAGAAGTTTCTAGCCAGATTCTTGGTGCACAAAATTGTGATCTCAACTGCGCCAACAGCTTGGTACGCATGATCGTAATCTCAACTCTTTTTCACAACTCCGCACAACTAACCAGCAAGTGCACTGGGTCATCCAAGTAATAAACCTTACGTGAGTAAGGGTCGATCCCACGGAGATTGTCAGCTTGAAGCAAGCTATGGTCATCTTGTAAATCTCAGTCAGGAAGATTTAAATGGTTATGAGGTTTTGAGAATTAAAATATAAATAAAATATAAAATAAGATAGAAATACTTATGTAATTCATTGGTGGGATTTCAGATAAGCGTATGAAGATGCTTTGTTCCTTCTGAACCTCTGCTTTCCTATTGTCTTCATTCAATCAGTTGTACTCCTTTCCATGGCAAGCTGTATGTTGGGGGATCACTGTTGTCAATGGCTACCGTCGGTCTTCTTAGTGAAAATGGTCCAAATGCGCTGTCACTGTATGGCTAATCATCTGTCGGTTCTCACTCATGTTGGAGTAGGATCCATTGATCCTTTTGCATCTGTCACTACGCCCAACACTCGCGAGTTTGAAGCTCGTCACAGTCATCCCTTCCCAGATCCTACTCGGAATACCACAGACAAGGTTTAGACTTTCCGGATCTCAGGAATGACCACCAATAATTCTAGCCTATACCACAGAGACTCTGATCGTGAACCAGGAGGCTAAGAGATATGCATTCAAGCTTGTTTTCATGTGGAACGGAAGTGTTTGTCAGGCACGCGTTCATAAGTGAGAATGGTGATGAGTGTCACTTGATCATCACATTCATCATGTTCTTGTGTGCAAATGAATATCTTAGAATAAGAATAAGCTTGAGTTGAATAGAAAAATAATAGTACTTTGTGTGAATTCATGAGGAACAGCAGAGCTCCACACCTTAATCTATGGGGTGTAAAAACTCCACCGTTGAAAATACATAAGTGAAAGGTCTAGGCATGGCTGTGAGGCCAGCCTCCAAACGTGTACAATATGGCATAAGCTCTAAGGACTAAACGTCCAAAGATGTAAAATAAGTCACAAACAGTAGTTTTTATACTAAACTAGTAGCTAAGGTTACAGAAAATAAGTAACTAAGTGCAGATAATGCAGAAATCTACTTCTGGGGCCCATTTGGTGTGTGCTTGGGCTGAGCATTGAAGCCTTCACGTGTAGAGACTCTTCTTGGAGTTAAACGCCAGCTTTGGGGCCAGTTTGGGCGTTTAACTCCAGCTTTTATGCCAGTTCCGGTGTTTAACGCCAGAATGTGGGTAGAAAGTTGGTGTTTAAACGCCAGTTTGCGTTATCAAAACTCGGGAAAAGTATGGACCATTATATATTGCTGGAAAGCCCAAGATGTCTACTTTCCAACGCAATTGAGAGTGCGACAATTGGGTTTCTGTAGCTCCAGAAAATCCATTTTGAGTGTAGCGAGGTCAGAATCCAACAGCATCTGTAGTCCTATTTCAGCCTCTGAATCAGATTTTTGCTCAGGTCCCTCAATTTCAGGCAGAAAATACCTGAAATCATAGAAAAAAACACAAACTCATAGTAAAGTCTAGAAATGTGATTTTTATTTAAAAACTAATAAAAATATAATAAAAAGCAACTAAAACATACTGAAAACTACCTAAAAACAATGCCAAAAAGCGTATAAATTATCCGCTCATCACAACACCAAACTTAAATTGTTGCTTGTCCCCAAGCAACTAAAAATAAAGTAGGATAAAAAGAAGAGAATATACAATGAATTCCAAACTTATCACTGAAAATTAGTTTCAATTAGATGAGCGGGACTTGTAGCCTTTTTGCTTCTAAACAGTTTTGGCATCTCACTTTATCCTTTGAAGTTCAGAATGATTGGCATCTATAGGAACTCAGAATTTAGATAGTGTTATTGATTCTCCTAGTTCAGTATGTTGATTCTTGAACACAGCTACTTTATGAGTCTTGGCCGTGACCCTAATCATTTTGTTTTCCAGTATTACCACCGGATACATAAATGCCACAGACACATAACTGGGTGAACCTTTTCAGATTGTGACTCAGCTTTGCTAGAGTCCCCAGTTAGAGGTGTCCAGAGCTCTTAAGCAAACTTTTTTTTTTTTGCTTTGGACAACAACTTTAACCGCTCAGTCTCAAGCTTTCACTTGACACCTTCACGCCACAAGCACATGGTTAGGAACAGCTTGATTTAGCCGCTTAGGCCAAGATTTTATTCCTTTGGGCCCTCCTATCCATTAATTCTCAAAGCCTTGGATCCTCTTTCCACCCTTGCCTTGGATCCTCTTTTTCTGCTTGCTTTTTCTTTTTCTTTTTTTTTCTTTTTTTTTTTGGCAAGATTTTTCTATTCACTGCTTTTTCTTGCTTCAAGAATCAATTTTATGATTTTTCAGATTATCAATAACATTTCTCCTTTTTCGTTATTCTTTCAAGAGCCAACAATTTTAACATTCATAAACAACAAATTCAAAAATATGCACTGTTCAAGCATTCATTCAGAAAACAAAAGGTATCGCCACCACATCAAATTAATTAAACTAAATTCAAGATAGAATTCGAAACCATGCACTTCTTGTTCTTTTGCAATTAAAAATATTTTTCATTTAAGAAAGGTGATGGATTCATAGGACATTCATAGCTTTAAGACATAGGCACTAGACACTAATGATCATGTAATAAAGAAACAAACATAGACAAAACATAAAGCATAGGGAACGAAAAATAGAAGAATAAAAACAAGGAAATTAAAGAACGGGTCCACCTTAGTGATGGCGGCTAGTTCTTCCTCTTCAAGATCTTATGGAGTGCTTGAGCTCCTCTATGTCTCTTCCTTGCCTTTGTTGCTCCTCCCTCATGGCTCTTTGGTCTTCTCTAATTTCATGGAGGAGGATGGAATGCTCTTGGTGCTCCACCTTTAGTTGTCCCATGTTGGAACTCAATTCTCCTAGGGAGGTGTTGATTTGCTCCCAATAATTTTGTGGAGGAAAATGCATCCCTTGAGGCATCTTAGGAATTTCATGATGAGGAATTTCCTCATGCTCTTGTTGAGGTCCATGAGTGGGCTCTCTTGTTTGCTCCATCTTTTTCTTAGTGATGGGCTTGTCCTCATCAATGAAGGTGTCTTCCTCTATGTCAATTCCTGCTGAATTGCAAAAGTGACAAATGAGATGAGGGAAGGCTAACCTTGCCAAAGTGGAGAACTTGTCAGCCACCTTGTAGAGTTCTTGAGGTATAATTTCATGAACTTTCACTTCCTCCCCAATCATGATACTATGGATCATGATGGCCCGATCCACAGTTACTTCGGATCGGTTGCTAGTAGGAATGATAGAGCGTTGGATGAACTCCAACCATCCTCTAGCCACAGGTTTAAGGTCCGGTCTTTTCAATTGAACCGGGTTGCCTCTTGAGTCTCTTTTCCACTGAGCTCCTTCCTCACATATGTCCACGAGGACTTGGTCCAACCTTTGATCAAAGTTGACCCTTCTAGTGTAGGGGCGTGCGTTTTCTTGCATCATTGGCAAGTTGAACGCCAACCTTACATTTTCCATATTGAAATCTAAGTATTTCCTCCGAACCATTGTAAGCCAATTCTTTGGATTCAGGTTCATACTTTTATCATGGTTCCTAGTGATCCATGCGTTTGCATAGAACTCTTGAACCATTAAGATCCCAACTTGTTGAATAGTATTGGAGAGAACTTCCCATCCTCTTCTTCTAATCTCATGTCAAATCTCCGGATACTCACTCCTTTTGAGCTTGAAAGGGACCTCAGGGATCACCTTCTTCTTGGCCATAACTTCAAAGAAGTGGTCTTGATGGACCTTTGAGATGAATTTCTCCATCTCCCATGACTCGGAGGTGGAAGCTTTTGCCTTCCCTTTCCTCTTTCTAGAGGTTTCTCCGGCCTTAGGTGCCATAATTAAATAACATTGGGTTGCCTCCCAATAAGCACTTCTTTAATGTCAATAGCTTGACAGTGAGCTCTCATGGAGCCTCACAAATAATCAGAGCAGGGTTGGGGCCTCTCAACACCAAACTTAGAGTTTAGTTGTGGCCTCCCAACACCAAACTTAGAGTTTGAATGTGGGGGCTTTGTTTGACTCTGTATTGAGAGAAGCTTTTTATTCTTCCTCTCCATGATTATAGAAGGAGAACCTTAAGTCTTGAATACAAGGTAGTCCTCATTCAACTGAAGGACCAACTCTCCTCTGTCAACATCAATCACAACTTTTGTTGTGGCTAGGAAGGGTCTGCCAAGGATGATGGATTCATCCTCATCCTTCCCAGTGTCTAGGATTATGAAATCAGTAGGGATGTAAAGGCCTTCAACCTTCACTAGCACGTCCTCTACTAATCCATAAGCTTGTTTCATTGATTTGTCTGCCATCTCTAGTGAGATTCTTGCAGCTTGTACCTCAAAGATTTCCAGTTTCTCCATTACAGAAAGGGGCATGAGGTTTATCCCTGACCCCAGGTCACCTAGAGCCTTCTTAAAGGTCATGGTGCCTGTGGTACAAGGTATGAAGAATTTTCCGGGATCCGGTTTCTTCTGAGGTAATGTCTGCCTCATTAATGCATTCAGTTCATTGGTGAACAAGGGGGGTTCATCCTCCCAAGTCTCAGTACCAAATAACTTGGCATTCAGCTTCATGATTGCTCCTAGATATTTAGCAACTTGCTCTTCAGTGATGTATTCATCCTCTTTAGAGGAAGAATATTTATCAGAGCTCATGAATGGCAGAAGAAAGTTCAATGGAATCTCTATGGTCTGTATATGAGCCTCAGATTCCTTTGGTTTCTCAAAGGGAAACTCCATTCTGTCCAGGGGACGTCCCGTGAGGTTTTTCTCACTGTGACTCACGTCCTCCTCACCCTCTCCAGGTTCAGCCATGTTGGTCATGGTTATGGCCTTGGACTCTCTCTTGGGATTTTCTTCTGTATTGCTTGGGAGAGTACTGGGAGGAGTTTCAGAAATCTTCTTACTCAGCTAACCCACTGATAAACCACTATTTCATGGTTTATCTTGTGCTCAATTGAGTGGATTTTATCAACTCTTTACCCACTTATTCATAATATTTGCATGGTTTTATATTTCCTTCCTGATTTTGTGCTATGATTGAAAACATGCTTCTTTGATCTTATATTTGCTTATTATTAATCCTCTCTTATTACCATTAGATGCCTTGATATGTGTGCTAAGTGATTTCAGAGATTACAGGGCAGGAATGGCTTAGAGGATGGAAAGGAAGCATGCAAAAGTGGAAGGAATACAATAAGTTGGAGAAATTGCTAAGCTGTCCAGCCTGACCTCTTCGCACTCAAACGGCTATAACTTTAGCTATAGAGATCTAAATGACGCGGTTCTAGTTGCGTTGGATAGCTAACGTCCGGGGCTTCGATTTGATATATAATATATTATAGTTTCCCTGAAGCTAGGTAACGCGATCGCATGATCTATGCGGCCATGTTGCAGTGACGGAAATCCAGCGTGGCAAAATTCGAAACCAGCGAATTCTGGACTATTTCTGACCCAGTTTGCAGTCCAGAAAATACAGATTAGAGGCTATAAAGTGGGGGACTACATCCATTCATAGAGAGGCTCTCAGAATTCACAATTTTAGGAGTAGATGTAGTTTTTAGAGAGAGAGGTTCTCTCCTCTCTCTTAGGATTTAGAATTAAGATTCTTTTCAATTCATGATTATTTCATCTTTTGCGATCACAGGTTCAATGTTCCTTTTATTTATTTTTCTAATTTAATTTATGAACTCTTCCATGTTTCATTTGATATCTTTATTAGTGCTAATTTGAGGTATTTTCAGATCTATGATTGCTTTCCTTTATTTAAATAATTTAGATTTTTCCCTTTTGGCTTTGGTTGATTTATTAGTAATGCTTGAGCTGTCAAATAAAGGAGTGGTTGAAATTGGGAGTTGCTCAAATAACTCTAGTCTTTCCATAGGAATTGACTAGGACCTGAGGATTAAGCTAATTAATCCACTTGATTTACCTTCATAGTTAGAGGTTAACAAAGTGGGATTAAAACCCAATTCTCATCGCAATTGATAAGGATAGGACTTCCAGTTCTCGTACCTTGCCAAGAGATTTTATTATTGTTAATTTATTTTACTTGTCATTTAAATATACCTGTGCCCATTGCCCAAACTCAACATTCCCCAGAAAACTCATAACCAATAATAAATACACCTCCCTGCAATTCCTTGAGAAGATGACCCGAGGTTTAAATACTCGGTTATCAATTTTAAAGGGGTTTGTTACTTGTGACAACCAAAACGTTTGTACGAAAGGGATTTCTGTCGGTTTAGAGACTATATCTACAACGCGACTGTTTTTATGAAATTCTTTACTGGCAAAAATCCTAACGTCAAAATGGCGCCGTTGCCGGAGAATTGCAAACGTGTGCCTTATTATTGGTTATTGTAAATATTTTATTTTTGCTTGTTTATTTGTTTTTATTTTTATTTTTGCTTTTTCTTAAGTTAAGAGGTTATTGGTTTTTATTTTAAAATTTTTATTTTATCTTATCTTATTTCAAAAATCAAATTTCAAAATTTAAATTTAAAAAAGTTTTTTCAATATTCAAATTCAAAATTTTTCAAAATTCAAAATTCAAATTTCAAAATTTCAAAATTCAAATTTCAAAATTTAAATTCAAAATTTAAATAACCTTTTAATTTAAATTTATTTTTATTTTTGTTTTTAATTTTTTTTATTTGCTACTATGAACTCTCACCCCTTTTGTTATGAGTCTGGTTACAATAATGTTGCAGGAAGAAGAAATTACAATGAGAACATGCATTAAGGTTGGAACAATCAAAGATGGGAGGAGCCACAAGGATTTGATCAACCCTCATGGCAACAACCACCTCCAATGGACTATTGGTACGCAGAATCGTGATTACACTTTAATTATGTAAAATTCATCGCTCTTTCTTTCCCTGGTAATGGCGCCAAAAAAACATGATGCCAAGACCATGGTTCACAACTCCGTGTAACTAACCAGCAAGTGCACTGGGTCGTCCAAGTAATACCTTACGTGAGTAAGGGTCGAATCCCACGGAGATTGTTGGTATGAAGCAAGCTATGGTCACCTTGCAAATCTCAGTTAGGCAGATATAAATTGATAATGGTGTTTTCGAATAATAATTAATAGAATAGGGATAGAAATACTTATGTAATTCATTGGTGAGAATTTCAGATAAGCGAATGGAGATGCTTTCGTTCCTCTGAACCTCTGCTTTCCTGCTATCTTCATCCAATCAGTCTTACTCCTTTCCATGGCTGGCTTTATGTGATACATCACCATTGTCAACGGCTACTTTCAGTCATCTCTCGGGAAAATGATCCAATGCCCTGTCACGGCATGGCTAATCGTCTGGAGGCATCACCTTTGTCAATGGCTTCATCTTATCCTCTCAGTGAAAATGATCAACGCACCCTGTCACGGCACGGCTATTCATCTGTCGGTTCTCGATCATGCTGGAATAGGATTTACTATCCTTTTGCGTCTGTCACTAACGCCCCGCAATCGCGAGTTTAGAGCTCATCACAGTCATTCATTCATTGAATCCTACTCGGAATACCACAGACAAGGTTTAGACTTTCCGGATTCTCTTGAATGCCGCCATCATTCTAGCTTACGCCACGAAGATTCTGATTAAGAGATCTAAGAGATACTCATTCAGTCGAAGGTAGAACGGAAGTGGTTGTCAGGCACGCGTTCATAGGGAATGATGATGATTGTCACGTTCATCACATTCAGATTGAAGTACGAATGAATATCTTAGAAGCGAAACAAGATGAATTGAATAAAAAACAGTAGTACTTTGCATTAATCTTTGAGGAACAGTAGAGCTCCACACCTTAATCTATGGAGTGTAGAAACTCTACCGTTGAAAATACATAAGTGAAGGTCCAGGCATGGCCGAGATGGCCAGCCCCCTAAAACGTGATCAATAGTCTCCTAAGATGAACAATGGA
Organism: Arachis hypogaea; assembly: GCF_003086295.3. NCBI lineage: Eukaryota > Viridiplantae > Streptophyta > Magnoliopsida > Fabales > Fabaceae > Arachis > Arachis hypogaea. Next base: position 105,351,879 of record NC_092050.1, read on the forward strand.
TGAAAACTGAGACCAAAGATCTCAAATACAATAGTGAAATGTCCTATTTATAATAAACTAGCAACTAGGGTTTACAGAAGTAAGTAATTGATGCATAAATCCACTTCCGGGGCCCACTTGGTGTGTGCTTGGGCTGAGCTTTGAGTGTTGCACGTGTAGAGGTCCTCCTTGGAGTTGAACGCCAGCTTTTGTGCCAGTTTGGGCGTTCAACTCTGGTTTTGACTCCTTTTCTGGCGCTGGACGCCAGATTTGGGCAGAAAGCTGGCGTTGAACGCCAGTTTCCTGGATGTCTACTTTCCAACGCAATTGGAAGCGCGCCATTTCGAGTTCTGTAGCTCCAGAAAATCCACTTTGAGTGCAGGGAGGTCAGAATCCAACAGCATCAGCAGTCCTTCTTCAACCTCTGAATCTGATTTTTGCTCAAGTCCCTCAATTTCAGCCAGAAAATACTTGAAATCACAGAAAAACACACAAACTCATAGTAAAGTCCAGAAATGTGAATTTAACACAAAATCTATTAAAAACATCCCTAAAAGTAACTAGATCCTACTAAAAACATACTAAAAACAATGCCAAAAAGCGTATAAATTATCCGCTCATCACAACACCAAACTTAAATTGTTGCTTGTCCCCAAGCAACTGAAAATCAAGTAGGATAAAAAGAAGAGAATATACTATAAATTCCAAACTATCAATGAAACATAACTCCAATCAAATGAGCGGGACTTGTAGCTTTTTGCCTCTTGAATAGTTTTGGCATCTCACTTTATCCATTGAGGTTCAGAATGATTGGCATCTATAGGAACTCAGAGTTCAGATAGTGTTATTGATTCTCCTAGTTCAGTATGATGATTCTTGAACACAGCTTCTTTATGAGTCTTGGCCGTGGCCCTAAGCACTTTGTTTTCCAGTATTACTACCGGATACATAAATGCCACAGACACATAATTGGGTGAACCTTTTCAGATTGTGACTCAGCTTTGCTAAAGTCCCCAATTAGAGGTGTCCAGGGTTCTTAAGCACACTCTTTTTTTTTGCTTTGGACCTTGACTTTAACCGCTCAGTCTCAAGTTTTCACTTGACACCTACACGCCACAAGCACATGGTTAGGGACAGCTTGGTTTAGCCGCTTAGACCAGGATTTTATTCCTTTAGGCCCTCCTATCCACTAATGCTCAAAGCCTTGGGATCCTTTTTATTTGCCCTTGCCTTTTGGTTTTAAGGGTTATTGGCTTTTTGCTCTTGCCTCTTGGTTTTAAGAGCTTTTGGCTTTTTCTGCTTGCTTTTTCTTTCTATTTTTTTTTCTATTTTTTTTCGCCTATTTTTTTTTTTCTGCAAGCTTTGTTCTTTGCTGCTTTTTCTTGCTTCAAGAATCATTTTTATGATTTTTTAGATTATCAAATAACATGTCTCCTAGTCATCATTCTTTCAAGAGCCAACATATTTAATATTCTTAAACAATAACTTCAAAAGACATATGCACTGTTCAAGCATACATTCAGAAAACAAGAAGCATTGTCACCACATCAATATAATTAAACTAAGTTCAAGGATAAATTCGAAACTCATGTACTTCTTGTTCTTTTGAATTAAAATATTTTTCATTTAAGAGAGGTGATGGATTCATAGGACATTCATAACTTTAAGACAAAGTTACTAACTACTAATGATAATGTAATGAAGACACAAACATAGATAAGCACATAACATAGAAAACGAAAAACAGAAGAAATAAGAGCAAGGAATGAATCCACCTTAGTGATGGTGGCGTTTCCTTCTTGAGGAACCAATGATGTCCTTGAGCTCTTCTATGTCTCTTCCTTGTCTTTGTTGCTCCTCCCTCATTGCTTTTTGATCTTCTCTTATTTCATGAAGCATGATGGAGTGCTCTTGATGTTCCACCCTTAGTTGTCCCATATTGGAACTCAATTCTCCTAGGGAGGTGTTGATTTGCTCCCAATAGTTTTGTGGAGGAAAGTGCATTTGAGGCATCTCCGGGATCTCATGGTGATGAGCTTCATACGCCTCTTGAGCTCCATGAATGGGCTCTCTTGCTTGGTCCATATTTTTCTTAGTGATGGGCTTGTCCTCTTTAATGAGGATATCTCCCTCTATGTCAATCCCAGCTGAATTGCATAGGTGGCAAATGAGGTGAGGAAAGGCTAACCTTGCCATAGTGGAAGACTTGTCAGCCACCTTGTAGAGTTCTTGAGGTATAATCTCATGAACTTCCACCTCTTCTCCAATCATGATGCTATGGATCATGATGGCCCGGTCTATAGTAACTTCAGACCGGTTGCTAGTGGGAATGATTGAGCATTGAATGAACTCCAACCATCCTCTAGCTACAGGCTTGAGGTCCAATCTTCTTAGTTGAACCGGCTTGCCTTTGGAGTCAATCTTCCATTGAGCTCCTTCTACACATATGTCCATAAGGACTTGGTCCAACCTTTGATCAAAGTTGACTCACCTTGTGTAGGGGCGTGCGTTCTCTTCCATGTTTGGCAAGTTGAACGCCAACCTCACATTTTCCGGACTAAAATCCAAGTATTTCCCCCGAACCATTGTAACATAGTTCTTTGGATCCGGGTTCTTACTTTGATCATGGTTCTTGGTGATCCATGCATTAGCATAGAACTTTTGAACTATTAGGATGCCGACTTATTGGGTGGGATTTGTTAGAACTTCCCAACCTCTTCTTTGAATTTCATGTCGGATCTCTGGATACTCATTTCTTTTGAGTTTGAAAGGGACCTCAGGGATCACCTTCTTCTTGGCCACAACATCATAGAAGTGGTCTTGATGGGCTTTGGAGATGAATCTTTCCATCTCCCATGACTCGGATGTGGAAGCTTTTGTCTTCCCTTTCCCCTTTCTAGAGGATTCTCCGGTCTTAGGTGCCATCAATGGTAATGGAAAAACAAAAAGCTTATGCTTTTACCACACCAAACTTAGAATTTTGCTCGCCCTCGAGCAAGAGAAGAAAGAATAGATGAAGAAGAAGAAAAAATGGAGGAGAGGGAGAAGGTGATGTGGTTCGGCCAAGAAGGGTATAGAGGGGTTGTGTTGTGTGAATTTGAAGAAGAATGGAGGGCTTTATATAGGGAAGGGAGGGGGAAAGGTTTCGGCCATATGGGTGGGTTTGGGTGGGAAATTGGTTTTGAATTTTGAAGGTAGGTGGGGTTTATGAGGTAGGTTTACGGGGAAGAGTGGATGGATGTGAGTGGTGAAGAGGTGATGGGGAAGAGAGATTGAGGTGATTGGTGAAGAGTTTTGGGGAAGAGTGTTTATGGGATTGTGTGAAAGAGGGGTGAGAAGAAGTGAGTGGAGGTAGGTGGGGATCCTGTGGGGTCCACAGATCCTGAGGTGATCCTGTGGGGTCTACTGATCCTGAGATGATCCTGTGGGGTCCACAGATCCTGAGGTGTTAAGGATTTGCATCCCTGCACCAATTAGGCATGTAAAATGCCTTTGCACACAACTCTGGGCGTTCAGCGCTAGGTTGGTGCCCATTTTGGGCGTTCAACGCCCATTTGTTGCCATTTCTGGCGTTGAACGCCAGAACCATGCTTGTTTTGGACGTTCAGTGCCAGAATGCTGCCCATTTTGGGCGTTCAGCGCCAGAACCATGCTCTGTTCTGGCGTTGAACGCCAGGCAGGTGCTTCCTCCAGGGTGTGATTTTTCTTCTGCTGTTGTTGATTCCGTTTTCAATTTTTATATTTATTTTGTGACTCCACATGATCATGAACCTACAAAGACATATAACTAAGAAAAAAATAGAGTTAGATAAATAGAAATTGGGTTGCCTCCCAACAAGCGCTTCTTTAATGTCAATAGCTTGATAGTGGGCTCTCATGGAGCCTCACAGATGTACAGAGCTTTGTTGAGACTCTCCAACACCAAACTTAGATTTTGGATATGGGAGTTCAACACCAAACTTAGAGTTTGGTTGTGGCCTCCCAACACCAAACTTAGAGTTTGACTGTGGGGGCTCTGGTTGACTCTGCTTTGAGAGAAGCTTTTCATGCTTCCTCTCCATGGTTGCAGAGGGAGATCCTTGAGTTTTAAACACAAGGGAGTCCTCATTCCATTGAAGGACTATTTCACCTCTGTCAACATCAATCACAGCTCTTGCTGTGGCCAGGAAAGGTCTTCCTAGGATGATGGATTCATCCTCTTCCTTTCCAGTATCCAGGACTATGAAATCAGCAGGGATGTAAAGGCCTTCAACCTTTACTAACACGTCCTCTACTTGTCCATAAGCCTGTTTTCTTGAACTGTCTACCATCTCTAATGAGATTTTAGCAGCTTGCACCCTATAGATTCCCAGTTTCTCTATTACAGAGAGGGGCATAAGGTTTATTCCTGAACCAAGGTCACATAGAGCCTTAAAGATCATGGTGCCTATGGTACAGGGTATTATGAACTTTCCAGGATCCTGTCTCTTCTGAGGTAATGTCAGTTGATTCAGATCACTTAGTTCATTGATGAACAAGGGAGGTTCAACTTCCCAAGTATCAATGCCAAATAATTTGGCATTCAGCTTCATGATTGCACCAAGAAACTTGGCAGTTTGCTCTTCAGTAACATCCTTATTCTCTTCAGAAGAGGAATACTCATCAGAGCTCATGAAGGGCATAAGGAGGTTCAATGGAATCTCTATAGTCTCTAGATGAGCCTCATAGTCCTTTTGTTCCTCAGAGGGAAGCTCCTTATTGATCACTGGACGTCCCAGGAGGTCTTTCTCCTTGGGATTTGCGTTCTCCACTCCCCTTGTAGGTTCGGCCATGGTGCTTATGTCAATGGCCTTGCACTCTCCTTTTGGGTTCTCTTCTGTATTGCTTGGGAGAGTACTGGGAGGAATTTCAGTGATCCTTTTACTCAGCTAGCCCACTTGTACTTCCAAATTTCTAATGGAAGACCTAGTTTCATTCATGAAACTCACAGTGGCCTTAGATAGATCAGAGACTAGATTTGCTAAATTAGAAGCATTTTGTTCAGAGTTCTCTGTCTGTTGCTGAGTGGATGATGGAAAAGGTTTATTATTGTTAAACCTGTTTCTTCCACCATTATTAAAGCCTTGTTGAGGCTTTTGATCCTTCTATGAGAAATTTGGATGATTTCTCCATGATGAGTTATAGGTGTTTCCATAAGGTTCACCTAAGTAATTCACCTCTGCTATTGCAGGGTTCTCAGGATCATAAGCTTCTTCTGCATAAGAAGCCTCTTGAGTACTGTTGGATGCAGCTTGTATTCCATGCAGACTCTGAGAGATCATATTGACTTGCTGAGTCAATATTTTATTCTGAGCCAATATGGCATTCAAAGTATCAACTTCAAGAACTCCCTTCTTCATAGGCGTCCCATTATTCACAGGATTCCTTTCAGAGGTGTACATGAACTGGTTATTTGCAACCATGTCAATGAGTTCTTGAGCTTCTGCAGGCGTTTTCTTTAGGTGAATGGATCCACCTGCAGAGGTATCCAATGACATCTTAGATAACTCAGACAGACCATCATAGAATATATCCAGGATGGTCCATTCTGAAAGCATGTCAGAAGGACACTTTTTGGTCAACTGTTTGTATCTTTCCCAAGCTTCACAGAGGGATTCACCTTCTTTCTGTTTGAAGGTCTGAACATCCACTCTAAGCTTGCTCAGCTTTTGAGGAGGAAAGAACTTGGCTAAGAAAGCCGTGACCAGCTTATCCCAAGAGTTTAGGCTGTCTCTGGGTTGAGAGTCCAACCAGATTCTAGCTCTGTCTCTTACAGCAAAAGGGAAAAGCATAAGCCTGTAGACTTCAGGATCTACTCCATTAGTCTTAACAGTATCACATATCTGCAAGAATTCAGTTAAGAACTGAAAAGGATTTTCAGATGGAAGTCCATGAAACTTGCAGTTTTGCTGCATCAGAGAAACTAATTGAGGTTTCAGCTCAAAGTTGTTTGCTCCAATGGCAATAATGAAGATGCTTCTTCCATGTAAATTGGAATTAGGTGCAGTAAAGTCACCAAGCATACTCCTTGCATTATTATTATTTTCGGCTGCCATCTCCTCTTCCTGTTCGAAAATTTCTGAAAGGTTATCTCTGGATTGTTATAATTTAGCTTCTCTTAGTTTTCTCTTCAGAGTCCTTTCAGGTTCTGGATCTGCTTCAACAAGAATATTCTTGTCCTTGCTCCTGCTCATATGACAAAGAAGAGGGCACAGAAAAAATAATAATAATAATATGTGATAAAAATAAGAAAAAGATTTTTGAAAAATATTTTTATAATTTTCAAAAATAACTAAGAAAAAATGAAAAAGATTTGATTTTTGAAAAAGATTTTGAAAAAGATAAGATTTTTAAAATGAAAATTTGATTTGACTCATGAAAACAACTTGATTTTAAAAATTTTTGAAAAAGTCAAATCTAATTTTTGAAATTTGAGAGAGAAAAAGAGGGAAAGATATTTTTTTGATTTTTTGAATTTTTATGATGAGAGAGAAAAACAAGAAAGATGATGCAATGCATGAGAATTTTAGATCAAAACATGTGATGCATGCAAGAATTCTATGAATGTCAAGATGAACACCAAGAACACTATGAAGATCATGATGAACACCAAGAACATATTTTTGAAAAATTTTTAATGCAAAGAAAACATGCAGGACACCAAACTTAGAATTCTTTAATGCTTAGGCACTAAGAATTCAAGAATGCATATAAAAAACAAGAAAAGACACAAAACATGCAAATGCAAAGATCAAACAAGAAGACTTACCAAGAACAACTTGAAGATCATGAAGAACACTATGAATGCATGAAAATTTTCGAAAAATGCAAGATGCACATGCAATTGACACCCAAACTTATAACATGACTCATGACTCAAACAAGAAACACAAAAAATATTTTTGATTTTTATGATTTTCTAATTTTTTTGTATTTTTTCGAAAATTATTTGAAAAAGAAAAAAAAATAAGGATTCCAAAATTTTTAATATGAATTCCAGGAATCTTGCCATGTTAGTCTAAAGCTTCAGTCCAGGAATTAGACATGGCTCACTAGCCAGCCAAGCTTTCAATGAAAGCTCCGGTCCAAAACACTAGACATGGCCAATGGCCAGCCAAGCTTCAGCATGTAAATCAGGAACAGCAGCAGATGGATTAACAACAACTAGCTTGCTCTTGATAACAAATTGCAAGCCTCAGTCCAAATGAATTTAGACATGGCTTTACAGCCAGCCAGGCTTCACATGCTTCGTGAAACACTAGAATTCATTCTTAAAATTTCTGAAGAAAAATATATTTTTAAAAACAATTTTTTTTATTTTTATTTTTTATTTTTTTCGAAAACAGATGAGACATTTTTGAAATATTTTTGAAAAAAATTTTGAAAAGAAAACAAAAAGAAAATTACCTAATCTGAGCAACAAGATGAACCGTCAGTTGTCCATACTCAAACAATCCCCGGCAACGGCGCCAAAAACTTGGTACGCGGAATCGTGATTACACTTTAATTATGTAAAATTCATCGCTCTTTCTTTCCCTGGTAATGGCGCCAAAAAAACATGATGCCAAGACCATGGTTCACAACTCCGTGTAACTAACCAGCAAGTGCACTGGGTCGTCCAAGTAATACCTTACGTGAGTAAGGGTCGAATCCCACGGAGATTGTTGGTATGAAGCAAGCTATGGTCACCTTGTAAATCTCAGTCAGGCGGATATCAAATGGTTATGGAGTTTTTGAAAGTAATTAATAAGTTAGGGATAGAAATACTTATGTAATTCATCGGTGAGAATTTCAGATAAGCGAATGGAGATGCTTTCGTTCCTCTGAACCTCTGCTTTCCTGCTATCTTCATCAAGTCAGTCTTACTCCTTCCCATGGCTGGCTTTATGTGATACATCACCATTGTCATTGGCTACTTTCGGTCTTCTCTTGGGAAAATGATCCAAATGCCCTGTCACGGCACGGCTAATCGTCTGGAGGCATCACCCTTGTCAATGGCTTCATCTTATCCTCTCAGTGAAAATGGCCAACGCACCCTGTCACGGCACGGCTATTCATCTGTCGGTTCTCGATCATGCTGGAATAGGATTTACTATCCTTTTGCGTCTGTCACTAACGCCCCGCAATTGCGAGTTTGGAGCTCGTCACAGTCATTCATTCATTGAATCCTACTCGGAATACCACAGACAAGGTTTAGACCTTCCGGATTCTCTTGAATGCCGCCATCATTCTAGCTTACACTACGATGATTCTGGTTAGGAGATCTAAGAGATACTCATTCAGTCTAAGGTAGAACGGAAGTGGTTGTCAGGCACGCGTTCATAGGGAATGATGATGATTGTCACATTCATCACATTCAGATTGAAGTACGAATGAATATCTTAGAAGCAAAACAAGATGAATTGAATAGAAAACAGTAGTACTTTGCATTAATCTTTGAGGAACAGCAGAGCTCCACACCTTAATCTATGGAGTGTAGAAACTCTACCGTTGAAAATACATAAGTGAAGGTCCAGGCATGGCCGAGATGGCCAGCCCCCTAAAACATGATCAATAGTCTCCTAAGATGAACAATGGATGAAAACTGAGACCAAAGATCTCAAATACAATAGTGAAATGTCCTATTTATAATAAACTAGCTACTAGGGTTTACAGAAGTAAGTAATTGATGCATAAATCCACTTCCGGGGCCCACTTGGTGTGTGCTTGGGCTGAGCTTTGAGTTTTGCATGTGTAGAGGTCCTCCTTGGAGTTGAACGCCAGCTTTTGTGCCAGTTTGGGCGTTCAACTCTGGTTTTGGCTCCTTTTCTGGCGCTGGACGCTAGATTTGGGCAGAAAGCTGGCGTTGAACGCCAGTTTGCGTCGTTTATTCTTGGCCAAAGTATGGACAATTATACATTGCTGGAAAGCCCTGGATGTCTAATTTCCAACGCAATTGGAAGCGCGCCATTTCGAGTTCTGTAGCTCTAGAAAATCCACTTTGAGTACAGGGAGGTCAGAATCCAACAGCATCAGCAGTCCTTCTTCAACCTCTGAATCTGATTTTTGCTCAAGTCCCTCAATTTCAGCCAGAAAATACCTGAAATCACAGAAAAACACACAAACTCATAGTAAAGTCCAGAAATGTGAATTTAACATAAAAACTAATGAAAACATCCCTAAAAGTAACTAGATCCTACTAAAAACATACTTAAAACAATGCCAAAAAGCGTATAAATTATCCGCTCATCAACTATCAACAACCACCACCATATGCCTATGAACCCTTTCCTCAACACAACTTTGAACTACCACACTCACAAGCCAACTACCACCATTCACCTCCATATGACCCTAACCCTCAACCACCATACCAACCACCTTATGAGCCATATGAACCATATATAGAACCACCCCAATTCCAATCCACTCACTCCCAACCACCACCACTTCTCTATGTGTCCTGTCCAAATCCGACAACCCGAGAAGCAGAGGTTTGCCTAAAAGAAACAGTGGATCAATTTCAGGCAACCATTCATCAATTGGGGAAAGCAATAATGAGTCAATTAGCTTCCCGACGTTCAGGCACTCAAGGAACCCCCATGGCTTCATGTGGACAATCTAATGAAGAACGTAGTATGAAAGAGATACTAGAAACTCCAGTGAATAGTACGGAGCATGACTTTGTACTGAAACAAGTAGAGGAAGCCGGAATTATTGAAGAAGAAGAAGTGGTTGAAGACTTAGGAGATGCAGAACCTCCATGGGAAAGTCCAGTCATAGAACCTCTTTCCAAGACGGTTGAATTTGATGCTGAGGAGGGTGTACAACCTCCAACGTATATCACAGTTGAAGACTTGGAAGAGGTTGATGAAGTGATGGAGATTCAACAAGAAGAAGCACAGCCTCCTATGCCCTTGGATAGCAATGAAGAGGAGATTGAATTGGAAGAAAGCTACCAAGAGGAAGAGGTTGAAATTGAAGAAGCTTGCAAAGAGGTGGTAATTATTAGAGAAGAGCACAAGGGCGTGGAGCTTGCAATTTCATTAAAAATACCTCCCCCTAAGTTGCCATCATCCTTCACAACATTCAAGTGGGTAAAATTCATATCCCGTAGCTTTCTAATCCCACTTGAATATGGGCTACTGGAGACGGATGGTCAACTTAGAGCTCTTTGTGACATTAAGAGTAAGAGGAAGATGGCCAGTGGTAAGAATTTTCCTGCAAGGTTCATCATGGTTGGAAGCTTTAAGTTTAGGAGTAAAGGTTGGTATAGAGCTCAACTGAATGGGTCTAGGAAGTTGTTTGGCCGCTTACGTGAGAATTCAGACTGCTTGCCACCCGGAGGGAACAATATTGCTCAACCAAAAGACGGGTGCAAAGGCAAGGTCTGGGACCCCGGAATCCATTCTACCAATCACCACTCTTGGGGCCTTGTCACTTGCTTTAACTTACTTGAAGGCTTTCTGCGCCTAGTTTGGGACCCCGGAGTTTACTGGAATCACAAACATTGGTGGAGATTCCTGGATGAGTTCAAACACAAGCCACCATAACAGGGAGCTCACCAAATGTCCAACTTAAGGACTCTAACTAAAAGTGCTAGGTGGGAGACAACCCACCATGGTATAATTATTCCTTTCTCAATTTTAATTTTATTTAGTTTTGTCAGTTTTTGAAATTTTATTTTATTTTATTATATTGAACCTGGAGTTTTGCATCACATTCATATTAACACTGCATTATGCATCTTTCCAGACTTAAAAAAAATAGGGTGCCACGCGACGCGACCGCATCAGCGACGCGTCCGCGTCGCAAGGAGAGAAGAGAAAATAAAAACGAACAGAAAGTCACGCTGGAGCGAGGCTGGAGGCGTGCCAGTGGCACAATTCGTCCCACGCGACCGCGTCGCTGATGCGTCCGTGTCACCTGGGAATATTGGCCTCCCACGCGACCGCATCACCCACACGGCCGCGTGACCTGAAATCGACATCAACCGGGTGCATGGCCGAAAGTTGAGCTGGAGTTGGGCTGGACTCGTGCTGGAAGCCCAAGCCTCACCACGCGAACGCGTGCCCCACGCGTCCGCGTCATATCCCCATGATGGCCACTCACGCGATCGCGTCGACCACGTGATCGCGTCACCCAGAATTTTGACAAAAAGAGTTTTGAACAGAGAGTTGTGCGACCGCGAGGCTGCACTCGCGCCACTAGCACAAATCAAGTCACGCAATCGCGTGCCCCACGCGTCCGCGTCACCTGACCTTATTGCGCACCACGCGACCGCGTCGCCAGCGTCGCACAACCTATCCAGATTAGTGCCAATTTTCTTATCTTTTCTTTTCTAATCCTAATTTCTCCCTTCTCTCTCCTTTCTCACTTTCTTTTTCTACTTCTCATTCTTTTTCACTTTCATTTTATTTTATTTAATTTATTTGCATACTCTCATTCATTGCATATTTTTATTTTTTCTAAATTTATTATTGGTGTTCAAATGTTCTTATTCAACTGTTACATCTTTTCTGGTATTTTCTTGGTGCTTCATGACTTGTTTTATTCTGATTGGGTAATATTATTTAAATCAATGCTAATTTTTATATTACTGATATTCCTTTTGCATTGACATGAATTTACATTGTCTTTCATTACCCACCTTTTTCCCCAAGGTTGCAAATTTTGCACCACTGGTATGACATGGCTTCTATTGTTTTCTCCCTTACATGTTGAAGCTTTCATGTAAATGAGACCCTTATCATTTGGCATTAACCCATACTTCTTTTATGTAAATGAGACCCTTATTATTGGGTTACCTTTCTTCCCTTTTTCTTTCAGGATGGCCACCAGGAAGAGAACCGGAAGATTCTTAAAAGGGGAGACAAACAAGTCCATCTGCACAATCCTTGAAGAAAAGCATCAGTTGGAACAGCCCGTCCACTTGTACATCTTAGCATGCACCGAGGACGGTGCAACCTTTAAGTGTGGGGAGGTCGATACCGATCTCCGTGGGTTAGTACTTTCTTTTCAACACCAATAATCTTATTTTCTGTATTTGTTCATTGTTGCATCCGCATATTTGATTGCATATTTATTTGATTTTGTGTATTTAGTTACTATTTGGTTAAAATAATAAATCTCTTTTTAAGATCCTATTTTTGAAAAAATTTCACTAATTTAAATAAAAATCTTTAAAAAATTTTTATGTGTTAAATTTGTTTGAAGTTGTATTTGGAACATGGTTTTTGAGTCAAAGAACATACAACCTGTGAGACTTTGAGCTTATTTACATGGTTACATTATTTAACCATAAATATTTTATTCATGTGTGTTCCCTTCTCTATGATTGTAATCTATATTTTGTTCCAACCTATATGTCAATTATTTAGTGTATTTACATGTTTGCATATGATTGAGGCCATTATTTGATTTTACCTCACTTATCCCAAATAAGCCTACCCTTTAAATCACCCTTGTCAGCCACTTTGAGCCTTTTAACTCTCTCTTGTTCTGTATTTTACCACATCACTAGCCTTAAAGCAGAAAAACAATTAAATATCCCAATTGAATCTTTGGTTAGCTTAAGATAGGGATTGTGTAACAATTAAGTGTGGGGAAACCATGCGAACATGGGTTAATAAGGAAATGTGTTATATTTTTAATTTGATAAAATATTTGGAATTTGGGTACCTACTCATGTGAGACTAGAAAAATTAAAAATCCATGTACATTGATAAGTTATGTTTATTTTTCTAAAAAAAAAAAAAGAGAGAAAAAGAGAAAAAGAAAAGAAAAAGAGCAAATTAAATAAGGGGACAAAATTACCCCAATGTTAAGTTAATGAAAAATCAATGCACATGTGATAAATTAAAAAGAAAAAGTTGATACATGAGTATGTGATATAAAAGTGGGAATTATGGGTAGCTAGGTATGATTTTAAAGTTATATAGAATGTATGTATGTTAGGTGAGAGCTTGGCTAGTAAAAGATTCAATTTATAGCTCACTTAGCCATATATATACCTTTACCCTTACCTTAGCCCCATTACAACCTTGAAAAAGACCTCATGATGTTTGCATTGGTACACTAAATTTTTGTTGATTGGTTAGATGAAGAACAAGGTTTAGAAAGCATGACTAGGGAAGAGTATAGTGATTTACCCTATACACTTAAGAGACTAGAGTGATATACACTACCAGTGAGGGTTTAGTGCTTAATTCTATGATTCCTGCTTTCACGAGCTATCTTCTTACAAGTTTACTTGCATTTTATTGTATAATTTGAATTAGTGGAATTTGATTTATGTTTGTCTTGGAGAACTTATTTACTTTTAACCAAGTAGGTAGAAGCATTCTGCATTTAGTTGCATTCATAGGTTGCATTTCATGCATTCTACCATTCCTCTTCATCTTTATAGTTTCTCTTGAGCTTAGCAAGAGGACATGCTAGTGTTTAAGTGTGGAGAGGTTGATAAACCACTATTTCATGGTTTATCTTGTGCTCAATTGAGTGGATTTTATCAACTCTTTACCCACTTATTCATAATATTTGCATGGTTTTATATTTCCTTCCTGATTTTGTGCTATGATTGAAAACATGCTTCTTTGATCTTATATTTGCTTATTATTAATCCTCTCTTATTACCATTAGATGCCTTGATATGTGTGCTAAGTGATTTCAGAGATTACAGGGCAGGAATGGTTTAGAGGATGGAAAGGAAGCATGCAAAAGTGGAAGGAATACAATAAGTTGGAGAAATTGCTAAGCTGTCCAGCCTGACCTCTTCGCACTCAAACAGCTATAACTTTAGCTTCAGAGGTCCAAATGACGCAGTTCCAGTTGCGTTGGATAGCTAACGTCCGGAACTTCGATTTGATATATAATATGTTATAGTTTCCCTGACGCTAGGTGACACGACCGCGTGATCCATGCGGCCGCGTCGCAATGACGGAAATCCAGCGTGGCAAAATTCGAAACCAGCGAATTCTGGACTGTTTCTGACCCAGTTTGCGGCCCAGAAACCACAGATTAGAGGCTATAAAGTGGGGGACTGCATCCATTCATAGGGAGGCTCTCAGAATTCACAATTTTAGGAGTAGATGTAGTTTTTAGAGAGAGGAGTTCTCTCCTCTCTCTTAGGATTTAGAATTAGGATTCTTTTCACTTCATGATTATTTCATCTTTTGCGATCACAGGTTCAATGTCCCTTTTATTTATTTTTCTAATTTAATTTATGAACTCTTCCATATTACATTTGATATCTTTATTAGTGCTAATTTGAGGTATTTTCAGATCTATGATTGCTTTCCTTTATTTAAATAATTTAGATTTTTCCCTTTTGGCTTTGGTTGATTTATTGGTAACGCTTGAGCTGTCAAATAAAGGAGTGATTGAAATTGGGAGTTGCTCCAATAACTCTAGTCTTTCCATAGGAATTGACTAGGACCTGAGGATTAAGCTAATTAATCTACTTGATTTACCTTCATAGTTAGAGGTTAACAAAGTGGGATTAAAACCCAATTCTCATCGCAATTGATAAGGATAGGACTTCCAGTTCTCATACCTTGCCAAGAGATTTTATTATTGTTAATTTATTTTACTTGTCATTTAAATATACCTGTGCCCATTGCCCAAACTCAACATTCCCTAGAAAACTCATAACCAATAATAAATACACCTCCCTGCAATTCCTTGAGAAGACGACCCGAGGTTTAAATACTCGGTTATCAATTTTAAAGGGGTTTGTTACTTGTGACAACCAAAACATTTGTACGAAGGGATTTCTGTCGGTTTAGAGACTATATCTACAACGCGACTATTTTTATGAAATTCTTTACTGGCAAAAATCCTAACATCACCCACTTGTGCCTCCAAATTTCTAATAGAAGACCTTGTTTCATTCATGAAACTTAGTGTGGTCTTGGATAGATCAGAGACTATGGTTGCCAGGCCAGAGTGGCTCTGTTCAGAATTCTCTGTTTATTACTGAGAAGATGATGGAAAAGGCTTGCTATTGCTAAACCTATTTCTTCCACCATTATTATTGAAGCCTTGTTGAGGTTTCTGTTGGTCCTTCCATGAGAAATTTGGATGATTTTTCCATGAAAGATTATAGGTGTTTACATAGGATTCTTCCATGTAATTTACCTCTGCCATTGCAGAGTTCTCAAGATCATAAGCTTCTTCTTCAGAAGATGATTCTTTAGTACTGTTGGATGCAGCTTGCAATCTATTCAAACTTTGAGAAATCATATTGACTTGCTGAGTCAATATTTTGTTTTGAGCCAATATGGCATTCAGAGTATCAATTTCAAGAACTCCTTTATTCTGAGTCGTCCCATTATTCACAGGATTTCTTTCAGAAGTGTACATGAATTGGTTATTTGCAACCATTTCAATGAGTTCTTGAGCTTCTTCAGGCGTCTTCTTCAGATGAAGAGATCCACCAGCAGAGTTGTCCAATGACAGCTTGGACAGTTCAGACAGACCATCATAGAATATGCATATGATGCTCCATTCTGAAAGCATACCAGAAGGACACCTTCTGATCAATTACTTGTATCTTTCCCAAGCTTCATAGAGGGATTCGCCTTCCTTCTGTCTGAAGGTTTGGACTTCCACTCTAAGCTTACTAAATTTTTGAGGTGGAAAAAACTTTGCCAAGAAGGCATTGACCAGCTTTTCCCAAGAGTTCAGGATGTCCTTAGGTTGTGAGTCCAACCATGTCCTAGCTCTGTCTCTTACAGCAAAAGGGAAAAGCATAAGTTTGTAGATCTCAGGGTCAACCCCATGAGTCTTAACTGTGTCATAGATTTGCAAGAACTCAGCTAAAAACTTATGAGGATCTTCTAATGGAAGTCCATGATACTTGCAATTCTGCTGCATTAAAGAAACTAATTGAGGCTTAAGCTCAAAGTTGTTTGCTCCAATTGCAGGAATTGAGATGCTCCTTCCACAGAAGTCAGAAGAGGGTGCAATAAAGTCACCAAGCATCTTTCTTGCATCTCCACTATTGTTGGTGGGTTCAACCATGTCTCCTTCTTTTTCGAAAATTTCTGTCAGGTCCTCGCCAGAGGGTTGTGCTTTAGCTTCTCTTAGTTTCCTCTTAAGAGTCCTTTCAGGTTCAGGATTAGCTTCAATAAGAATGTCTTTATCCCTATTCCTGCTCATATGAAAAACAAGAGAATAGAAAAGAAGAGGAATTCTCTATGTCACAGTATAGAGATTCCTTTATGTGAGTAGAAGAAGAGAAGAATAGAAGAAGGAGAGAGAAGATAAAGAATTCGAACACAGAGAGGGAGAGGGGGTTCGAATTATAAGAAGAAGAAAGGTGTTAGTAAATAAATAAATAAATAGAAAGAGATGAGAGAGAGAGAGAGAGAATTTTAAATTAAAATAAAAGGAAAATATTTTTGTTTTTATTTTAATTATTGGTTAGTATTCGAAAATTATAAAAAGGAATAAAATTAAATTAAAATTTAAAACAATTAGTTAATTAAAAAGGATTTTGAAAAAGTGGTTAGTGATTTTCGAATATTGGAGGGGGAAAAGTAGTTTGGTGGTTTTGAAAAAGATACGATTGAAATAGAAAAACTTTTAAAATCAAACAAAAAGTCAAGTAGTTAATTGAAAAAGATTTGAAACTCAATTTTGAAAAGATAAGAAGTTAGAAAAGATTTTGAAATTGATTTTGAAAAAGATATGATTGAAATTTATTTTGAAAAAGATTTGAAAGAGAAATTTAAAAAGATTTGATTTTGAAAATTAAAGTTGATTACTTGACTAACAAGAAACTAAAAGATATGATTTTAAAATTTAAAGATTGAACCTTTCTTAATAGGCAAGTAATAACTTGAGATTTTTGAATCAATCATAGTAAATGTTAGTAATGAATTAAAAAATATGAAATCAAAATAAAAAAAATTTGAAAATCAAATTTTTGAAATTTTCGAAAATATGAAAGAGGAAAATTGAAAAAGATTTGATTTTTGAAAAAGCTTTCGAAAAGATAGGATTTTTAAATTGAAATTTTGACTTGACTAACAAGAAACAACTAAATTTTAAAACTTTTTGACTAAGTCAATCCAAAATTTCGAAATTTATGAGAAGAATAAGGGAAAGATATATTTTTTTATTTTTGAATTTTTAATGAGGAAAGAGAAAAATAACTAAATGACTCAAGACATAAAAAATTAAGATCAAAACATACAATGCATGCAAGAACACCTTGAATGTCAAGATGAACACCAAGAACACTTTGAATGTCAAGATGAACACCAAGAACTTATTTTTGAAAAATTTTTAAGAAAAGACACACATGCAAGACACCAAACTCAGAAATTTTCAATGTTTAGACACTAACAAATTAAAAATGCATATGAAAAACAAGAAAAGACACAAAACATGAAAATGCAAAGATCAAACAAAGAAAATCATCAAGAACAACTTGAAGATTATGAAGGATACATGCATGAATTTTCAAAAATTTAAAGAAAAATTAAAATATGCAATTGACACCAAACTTAAAATTTAACACAAGACTCAAATAAGAAACATGAAACTTTTGGTTTTTATGATTTTATTAAATTTTTTTTTATTTTTCGAAAATTATTTGGAAAATGAAAATAAAGAAATTCAAAATTTTTAATACGAATTCCAGGAATCATGCAATGTTAGTCTAAAGCTTCAGCAGGACATTACATACAATAGCCAAATTGATGGGAATCAACTAGCTCCTGTGATGATAAAAGCATCATCTAAAACTCTAGAATTCATTCTTAAAAGTTCTGAAGTCATAGAATAATTTATTTTTTTTGAATTTTTTTTTTGAAAATAAAAAGAATAAAAACAAAAAGCTTAAAATTAAAATAAAATTACCTAATCTGAGCAACAAGATAGACCGTCAGTTGTCCAAACTCGAAAAATCCCCGGCAACGGCGCCAAAAACTTGGTGCACGAAATTGTGATCTCAACTGCGCCAACAGCTTGGTACGCACGATCGTAATCTCAACTATTTTTCACAACTCCGCACAACTAACCAGCAAGTGCACTGGGTCGTCCAAGTAATAAACCTTACGTGAGTAAGGGTCGATCCCACGGAGATTGTCGGCTTGAAGCAAGCTATGGTCATCTTGTAAATCTCAGTCAGGCAGATTTAAATGGTTATGAGGTTTTGAGAATTAAAATATAAATAAAATATAAAATAAGATAGAAACACTTATGTAATTCATTGGTGGGATTTCAGATAAGCGTATGAAGATGCTTTGTTCCTTCTGAACCTCTGATTTCCTACTGTCTTCATTCAATCAGTCGTACTCCTTTCCATGGCAAGCTGTATGTTGGGGGATCACCGTTGTCAATGGCTACCATCCGTCCTGTCAGTGAAAATGGTCCAAATGCGCTGTCACCACACGGCTAATCATCTGTCGGTTCTCACTCATGTTGGAATAGGATCGATTGATCCTTTTGCATCTATCACTACGCCTAACACTCGCGAGTTTGAAGCTCGTCACAGTCATTCCTTCCCAGATCCTACTCGGAATACCACAGATAAGGTTTAGACTTTCCGGATCTCAGGAATGACCACCAATAATTCTAGCCTATACCACGGAGACTTTGATCGTGAACCAGAAGGCTAAGAGATATGCATTCAAGCTTGTTTCATGTAGAACGGAAGTGTTTGTCAGGCACGCATTCATAAGTTAGAATGGTGATGAGTGCCACTTGATCATCACATTCATCATGTTCTTGTGTGCAAATGAATATCTTAGAATAAGAATAAGCTTGAGTTGAATAGAAAAACAATGTTACTTTGCATTAATTCATGAGGAACAGCAGAGCTCCACACCTTAATCTATGGGGTGTAGAAACTCCACCGTTGAAAATACATAAGTGAAAGGTCTAGGCATGGCTGTGAGGCCAGCCTCCAAACGTGTACAATATGGCATAAGCTCTAAGGACTAAACGTCCAAAGATGTAAAATAAGTCACTAACAGTAGTATTTATACTAAACTAGTAGCTAGGGTTACAGAAAATAAGTAACTAAGTGCAGATAATGCAGAAATCCACTTCTGGGGCCCACTTGGTGTGTGCTTGGACTGAGCATTGAAGCCTTCACATGTAGAGACTCTTCTTGGAGTTAAATGCCAGCTTTGGTGCCAGTTTGGGCGTTTAACTCTAGCTTTTATGCCAGTTCTAGCATTTAACGCCAGAATAGGGTAGAAAGTTGGCGTTCAAACGCCAGTTTGTGTTATCAAAACTCGGGCAAAGTATGGACTATTATATATTGATGGAAAGACTAGGATGTCTACTTTCCAACACAATTGAGAGCGTGCCAATTGGGTTTCTGTAGCTCCAGAAAATCCATTCGAGTGCAGGGAGGTCAGAATCCAACAGCATCTACCGTCCTTTTTCAGCCTCTGAATTAGATTTTTGCTCAGGTCCCTCAACTTCAGCCAGAAAATACTTGAAATCACAGAAAAACACACAAACTCATAGTAAAGTCCAAAAATGTGATTTTTATTTAAAAACTAATAAAAATATAATAAAAAGCAACTAAAACATACTGAAAACTACATAAAAACAATGCCAAAAAGCGTATAAATTATCCGCTCATCAATTCTCCATCCAGAAGGACAAAACTAAACACGTCCCAATCCTATTAGGGATCAAGCAAGGAGATTGGGAAAGCCTTCGCAGCTACATGGAAAGATTCAACAAAGCATGTCTGGACATACAAAGTCTACCAACAGAGCAGCCATTATGGGTCTCATCAATGGCTTACGAGAGGGACCTTTTAGTCACTCCATATCGAAAAAACATCCCACATCTCTGAATGAAGTGCAAGAACGAGCTGAGAAATACATCAACATGGAGGAAAACTCTCAACTAGGAGAGACCTCAAAATCCAGATTCTCCTACTCCTCCCAAGATAAGGATAAAGAGTCCAAGAAAAAAGATCAACATGGAGAAAAGATAAAGAAATACCACAATTACACCCCTCTTCGGGCATCTCTTGTAGATGTCTATAGAGAAGTATGCCATACTAAAAAGATACCCCCACCTCGCCCACTCAAAAGCAAGAAAGGAGGAGGAAATCGACAGAATACTGTGAATACCATCGAATCTATGGACATCCCACCAACGAGTACTTTGATTTGAAGAATGTCATAGAAAAATTGGTAAGAGAGGGGAGACTAGATCGGTACTTAGCCAGCAAAACAGATGAGCCAAGAAAAAAAGAAGGGACGAAGAGGTCAGACGAATAGAACGACCACCTCGTACCCCGGAGAGACATGTCCACATGATACACGGAGGATTTGTGGGAGGAGAAATCACCAAATCATCTCGCAAAAGACATCTTAAAGAAGTATATCATGTCGAGGGAGGAGAAGGAGCACCCGACCTCCCTACTATCACTTTTACTAAAGAGGACGCCGCTGGCGTCATCTCGGGACATGATGATCCCATGGTCATCACCATCATATTGGCCAACGCTAAGCTCCACAGAACACTGGTGGACCAGGGAAGCTCGGCTGACATATTGTTCAAAACCGCCTTCGACAAACTCGGCCTAGAGGAAAAAAAACTCAGAGCATATCCGAACAGCTTATTCGGCTGACACTCCAATCCAATCACTTGGATACATCTCACTGTACAACCTTCGGAAAAGGAAACCGGTCAAGGACGCTCAACATAGACTACATCGTGGTTGACGTGAGTTCAGCCTACAACGCCTTGATAGGACGGACAACGCTAAATCAGCTCGGCGCAATAGTCTCGACTCCACATCTGTGCATGAAGTTCCCAACTACAGAAGGTATGACTACAATAAAAAGAGACCAGAAAATAGCACGCCGCTGTTACAACGAAAGTCTGAATCTCAGAGGCAAAGGAGAAGAAATCCACACCATCGAACTTGGGGGAGTTCAAGGGTGGGAAGAACTTCGTCCACAACCTGAAGGCGAGATAGAAAAAGTCCAGATTGGAGATGTCCCAGATAAAATAACCAACATTAGCACAATCCTAAACAGAGATGTAAAGGAGTCCTTTATATAGTTCTTAAGAGATAATGTGCCAGGCATAGACCCCAAGCTAATGTGCCACAAGCTGGCAGTATACCCAGCATCTCGGCCAGTACAGCAGAGACGTCGAAAGCTCGGACTAGAATGATCCCAAGCTGTGGAAGAACAGGTACAAGCTCTACTAGAGGCAGGATTCACAAGAGAAGTCAAATACCCACTATGGCTAGCAAACGTTGTCTTGGTGAAAAAATCAAATGGGAAGTGGAGGATGTGCACTGATTACACCGATCTCAACAAAGCTTGCTCGAAAGATTCTTATCCACTCCCAAGTATCGACGCTCTGGTGGATGCCTCCTCCGGATACAAATACCTCTCGTTCATGGACGCCTATTCGGGATACAATCAAATCCCGATGTACCCACCTGATCAAGAAAAAACCTCATTCTTAACCCCAAAGCAAACTACTGTTACGTCGTTATGCCATTCGGACTCAAAAAATGCAGGAGCCACCTATCAAAGATTAATGAATAAAGTCTTCGCAGACCATGTCGGGAAACTCATGGAGGTATATGTGGATGACATGTTAGTAAAAACACAAAGCGAGGAGTCATTACTGTCCGACCTCACCCAAGTATTCGATACCATAAGAAGGCATGGCATGGGACTTAACCCTACAAAATGCACCTTCGCAGTAAAAGCTGGCAAATTCTTGGGTTTCATGCTCACACAAAAAGGAATCAAGGCAAACCTGGATAAATGGCGGGCTATACTCGACATGAAGAGTCCGACATGTGTCAAAAAGGTACAACAACTCAATGGAAGACTGGAAGCCTTGTCCAGATTTCTAGCCGGATCAGCCATAAGATCTCTCCCCTTCTACGCCACTTTAAGGAAGGGAAAGAGGTTTGATTGGACAACGGAGTGTGAACATGCTTTCCAGCATTTTAAAAGGTTCCTGGGACAACCACCTATTCTAACTCGACCACGGGAAGGAGAACCACTTGTATTGTACCTCGCAGTAGGAAATCAGGCAGTAGGCTTAGCACTGGTCAGAGAGGACGAAAGTGGACAACAACCTATATACTTCATCAACAAAACACTACAAGGGTCCGAACTGAACTACCAAAAAATAGAAAAATTTGCCTATGCTCTCATACTAACGTCTTGACGACTTCACCCATACTTTCAAGCCCACATCATCAAGGTTCAGACCAACCAGCCCATAAAAGGCATTTTGCAGAAAATAGATTTGGGAGGAAGAATCTTACAGTGGGCAGTCGAGTTGTCCAAATTTGACATTCAATATGAAGCTCGGACAGCCATCAAATCACAATACCTGGCTGACTTCATTGCCGAATTTACTAACACCCCGAAAATCCCTACAGAATGGAATCTCTATGTAGATGGCTCCTCAAACAAAACCGGGAGCGGAGCAAGCGTGATAATAGAAAGCAATCAGGGAACCCAAGTCGAACTCTCCCTAAAGTTTGAGTTCCCTTCTTCAAACAATCAGTCCGAATATGAGGCATTACTCGCTAGTTTGAAGCTGGCTAAGGAGGTTGGAGCTCAAAAACTTATCATCTTCAGCGACTCACAAGCAGTCACCTCACAAATAGCAGGGAGCTACCAATTCAAGGATCCCACCATGAAAAAGTACTTGGACAAAACCAGGGAACAGCTCAGACAACTCGGGGAATATGAGGTCCGCCACATACCTCGGGAACAGAATGTTCGAGCTGATGCACTCTCAAAACTGGCCAGCACCAAAACAGGGGGCAACAATAGAAGCCTCGTCCAAGAAATACTACAGAACCCGTCAATTTCGGAAGAAGAAAAGGTCCTATCCATAACAGGTCCAGATCAAGGATGGATGACTCCATAATTAACTACCTCAAAATAGAAATACTCCTTGTAGATAAAAAGGAGGCGAAGAGGTTAAAACGGGAGGCACAATACTACACCATCATAAACAATACTATATACAAGAGAGGGATTTTAATACCACTGTTAAAATGTGTGCCGACCTCCAACACAAAGGAAGTTTTAGAAGAAATACACAGTGGCATCTGTGACAACCATCTCGGAGCACAAGCTCTCACCAAAAAAGTACTCCGAGCAGGATTCTATTAGCCAACTTTACAAAAGGAAGCAACAGAGTTCGTAAAGACATGTCCACCATGTCAGAAACATGCTAATTTCTACATCGCCCCACCAGTGGAACTCATCAGCGTAACCTCACCCTGGCCATTTGCAAAATGGGGACTCGACCTCCTTGGGCCCTTCCATTAAGGATCAGGAAAGGTCAAGTTCCTCATCATAGGGGTAGACTATTTCACAAAGTGGATTGAGGCAGAGCTCCTAGCGAACGCCACTGCTCAAAAAAGTCGAAAATTCCTATATAGAAATATTGTCACAAGGTTTGGGGTTCCATACTCCATTACCACAGACAATGGCACTCAATTCACAGACGCGGGCTTCAGAAAATTGGTGGTCGACTTGAAAATAAAGCGCCAACTCATGTCTGTAGAACACCCCCAGGCCAATGGAGCGGCAGAAGCTGCCAATAAAGTTATATTAGCCGGGCTAAAACGGAGATTACAGGATGCAAAGGGAGCCTGGGCTGAAGAACTCCCACAAGTCCTATGGGCATATCGGATAACTCCACACTCCATGACAGGGGAGTCACCCTTCCGACTAGCTTATGGAATGGAGGCAATGGTCCCAGTAGAAGTCAAAGAAGGGTCCCCCAGAATGATCTTCTACAGTGAAGAGGACAACTCCCAACTTCAAAAAGAAGAGCTCGACTTACTTCCAAAAATACGGGAAAGAGCTCAGATCAGGGAGGAGGCGCTAAAACGTCGAATGGCCTCAAGATACAATCAAAAGGTAGTACATCGAAGTTTTGCCAACAACGACCTCATCCTAATCCGAAATGATATCAGAACAAGTCGATCTGGAGAGAGAAAACTCGCGGCAAACCGGAAGGGACCCTACCGAGTCAGAAGTACTTGAAAAGGGCTATTACAGGCTGTCCGAACTCGAGGGGCGAGAACTGCCAAGATCATGGCACGCCTGCAACCTAAGAAGGTATTATAGTTAAGAGGTAATAAAAATCTTAGGATAAGGCGCACTCTTTTTTCTGAAAGGGTTTTTTAACGATGTGCCGAGCCAAGATCTATGAACTACTTGACTTAGAAAGATAAAGCACCCACATGTATATATTTGCATATTTTCTATTTTGAATAAAGTTTTTTCAGATTTTCTACAAATCCTCTTAATCAAGACGCATTAATCTGAAACGCATGAATTCATCACCCGATTATAAAGCTACAAATCGGCAAAAGTGAAAACCAAAACTCACTGCTCGATCATGATAAAGCCGGCGAAGATGAAAACCAAATTCATCAAAGGTCAGGCCAAGCGAGGATTAAAATCGGCAAGATGAAAAGCGACAAAAATAGAATAATGCAAGAAGTTATAAAAAGCGATCCATGAATAGAGACCTGACGAGGTCTGAAACAAAAAATGGACTACTAGAAATAACGTAGAATGGACCGACATAAAAGAAGTCAGACCAGATCAAAGCGACAAAAAGTTATAAAAAGTAACCCATAGAAAAGAGGTCTGGCCAGCTCTGAAAATGGATTACTGGAAATAACTTAGAAGGGACCGACATGAAGAAGTCGGCCCAACAAAACTACAAAAAGCTATAAAAAGTAATCCATAAAAATGGACCTGACAAGGTCCAAATAAAATGGATTATTATAAATAACTTAGAAGGGACCGACATGATGAAGTCATCCTAACAAAACTACAAAAAGTAATAAAAAGTAATCCATAAAAAGAGACCTGATAAGGTCCAAATAAAATGGATTACTAGGAATAACTTATAAGAGACTGACATGAAGAAGTCGGCCCAAACCAACTAAAGCTGTAAAAAGGAAATCCATAAAGAGAGACCTGGAGGGGTCCAACTAAAAAATGGATTACCAAAAGTAGCTTAGAAGGGGCCGACATGAAGAAGTCGGACCAAAACAACAGAGTTATAAAAAGTAAATCCCAAGGGATTACTAAAAATAATTCGCAAAGAAATCGACCAGAGGAAGGCGTGCGATATAAGGGACTCAAGTCAGAACCAGAAAGCCATAACCTCAATAAAATCAATCTGCAAGTATTCTATTAAAGAATGCGAAGAAGAATAGTCAAACAAAGCTAGCCTCGACTAAAGCAGGAAATAAAGCACCAAGGTAATCAAAAGAGGTTGGACAGTAAAACTCCAACACTCTAAAGATTCCTGAAAGTATCAAGGAGATGCAGACAACCATATAACAAAGCTACTATAAATCAAAAGACCACCTAAAAAGGCGACTTCAAGAATTGAAAGGGCATTTTTTTTTTCTAAATAAAGTGCTAAGGAAAGCAACGAAAAAATCCAAGTCAACCAAAACACAAACAAGAGTTCAAAAGCCCACAGACTGGGCTAATACACAATACATCAAGAAAACTATAAAGGATTCAAAGACTCCCCAGTAGCAGTATCTCGGGGTGAAGGAGGACGAGTCTGAAGGGGAATTGCATCTACAGTCCAATCATCCCGGTTCAAGATCTGGACATCAGGGTCGGACTCGGGCTGGCCGACCTCAGTAGTAGGAGTTGAAGAAGCCGGGGCAGTAGAGGCTTTTGCAGATGGCACAGGAGGAGGGTCTACATCTACATCATCATCATATGGGCCATCAGGGACAATCTTACCATCTTCTACAATGTTGTCCAAGCTGAATAGGGTGAGGTCGAGCTCGGGCTCAAGAACTCGAACCTGAGCCTTCAAATTCTCATAAGCAGCATTCACGCTACCTACAAGATGGCCCTGGAGCTCGGTATAGTCAGCCTGATCAAATTTCAACCTCTCCCTAAGCTCTATCATCTCGCCATAGGCTAGGACATAGCTCTCCTTATGCTTATGCGCCATCTCCTCAACCAGATTTGCAGAAGCCACCGCAGCAGTAGCCCGCGTCTTCTCACCCTCCAACTCCTTTTCTAGTTTAGCCACCTTCACCTCGAGCTCCTCCTTTAACCCCTTGATCCTGTCATATTCCGACTTAGCCTCCTGCATAAAAGCCTTTGTCGCGTGAACTGGAACATCCTGGGCAGTCCGAAATAACACTGCCCCCATGTGTGCCATTTTTATACTGCTCTGAGTAATGAAGTCCAAATGGCAAAGGATGGATACATCGTCAGTAAGAACAACATCATAAGGAGCAATTTGTTGATCAACAAACTTGACAGCATCAAAGTCGGGGGCATCCAGATTGAAAGGCTCAATAGCCCTTTGTCTTTTTTGAGGAGGGACAGCAGTAGGAGAAGAGGTAGCAGCAGAAGCCTGGGGAGGATCAACCAAGTGGACTTGAGGAGTAGGAATCATCTTCCTCGGCCCAAAAGTGCTTGATATCGTCTTTTGAGGAGGAACCTAGGAAGATCCTTCCCCAGATGCCTTTGCCGAGATGTTCTGGGCAGCGGTAGCCTTTCTCGCCTTCTTAAAGGCCTTCATGGAGTCATTGTTTTTAATCATCTCTGAAAATACATAGCAAGAAACCAAGTTATAAACTAGAATGAAAAGGAATAAACTCGACAAAATAAACAAGCACAACAAATACAAATGAAGTCGACTACTACCCAGCTCAGCTCGAAGAAGTGAGGGATCTCCTAGGAATTTCTTCATATCAAGATGGGGAGGCTGCCCCCAGTTCTCTTCCAACACAGTTATGAAGGCTTGCTCAACTTCATCCAACATCTCCCAAGTATACCTAGACACCACTATATTCTTTTGCCATTCTAAAGGAAAGCTGGGCTCGCCATTCTCATCCAAAAAGAAAGGCCAGGCTCCTTCAATAGCTCGGACCTTGAAAAAATAGTTCTTGAAATCGCAAAAAGATTCATCATACATTGAAAATACTTTCTTTCCCTGGACAGCTCGAAAAGATACCCAAGCAACCTTCTTCTTAGCCACCCCGGGCTTAGTCAAAACAAAGAGTTAAAGAAAAACGGTTTGAGATGGTTTAACATCCAACTCTTGACACAGTAATTGAAAGATCTTAAGGAAGCCCCACAAATTCGGGTGAAGCTGGGATGGAGATACATTGCACGACCACAATAAATTGGTCTCAAAAGGAGTAAAAGGAAAAGTAATGTTCAGCTAGCTGAAAAAATAGTCATAGGCATAAAAGAAGGGACGCTCCCCCTGGACCGAGGTCGGGAAACAAACCCTCTCATCTGAATCAGGCGCTACTAGCTCATAATCTTTCTCATGTGCTCGACTACTACAAATCCTGTGATGTTTCCTCAGCGTTACACAGTACTCAGCATTTACCATAGAGAAACTGATGACAAGTCATCTTATGCTAGTTTTACAAGCATTTTTCATTAGTTTCATTAGGTTTTATGCACTTTCTTGAACCAAAAGTAAGTAATTTGAGTGGATTTTCATGATTATCTTAAATCAACCAAACATCATTCATTTTATACAAAATCATAGGTTTTATGCTAGAATTAATTGATTAATTAAATGATGCAAAGATCTAGTGATTTTGGTGGAGCTTTGATTAGTTGTTTGGTTGCTTGTAGTGAAGAAATGGTGGAAAGAGGAATTTTTGGCACACTTTTGAAGTTTGAGCACGCTTTGGAACCTTAGGCCATGCTTTTGAAAGCGTGGCCCATGACCATGAAGCCAAGGAATGAAAGAAACAAAGGTTAGCGCTCATTAAAGGGAGCACTATGCTCAAATTTTTTCACTTTTTCTAGCTTTTCTTTAAGCCTTGTGACAGCATCACCATGCTTCTTTCAAAGGGCGATAACTTGAGCTACAGATGTCCAATTTATGCGATTCTAGTTGCGTTGGAAAGCTGACATTCAGAGCATTCCAACGATATATAATAATCCATATTTGACATGAAATTGAAGCATAAGTGATAGCTATCTTTAAGGTCCAAAAACCAACCAAGCAAGTGCTCTCACCAAGGCTCGAAGAGGAGAACCAAGCAAATGAAGAGTAGCGCTCAAAAACTCAAGCACAGCGTTCTATTTCCCTCACTTTCTCGTGCTCTTTTGGAACCAAAGAAGGCCCAGCACGCACCAAGCAAGGG
Organism: Arachis hypogaea; assembly: GCF_003086295.3. Classification (NCBI taxonomy): domain Eukaryota; kingdom Viridiplantae; phylum Streptophyta; class Magnoliopsida; order Fabales; family Fabaceae; genus Arachis; species Arachis hypogaea. The sequence goes on from NC_092050.1 coordinate 105,380,005, forward strand.
CCAAGGAAGAGGCGCTCAAAATTTCAAGCGTAGCGCTCCCTTTCCTTCACTTTCTCGTGCCTCTAATCCAAGGAAACAAGGCACCCAACCAAGCAAGCCAAAGGTAGCACTCACAGTTTGAGCGCAGCACTCACTTAGTGAATGCTAGGCAAGGAGCAATGCACACAAGGAAAGCCACAAGGATGCAAAGTAGCGCTCAATAATTCAAGCGGAGCGCTCCCCTGGAATGGTTCACACATGCCTCCAACCCATGCCACTTGAACCAAAGCCACTCCTGACCCATGCCATTTGACCCAAGTCACCAAATGCATCCGAATCTACTCTCATTTAAATCCAAAGCAAGCAAAGCCCATATCATCACTCAAAGGCACAAGAGATAGTTAGAATGGAAATTTCATTTAAATTGTAATTTGTTTTCAATTTCAATTTCAATTTTTGTAAAGCCTATATAAAGGCATCAATTCCATTTCATTAGGTAGGCTGGCTCTGCTAGAGAACAATAGGAGTAGGAGTAGAGAGCTCTTTGTTTAATTTTTCCTTTTTGAACTTAAGAATTACAAACCAGATCTGTGTTTTCTTTTCTTTCTGTTTCATTTTCCTTCCTCTGCAATTTCCTTTCTGTTTTGATTGAGAGAGCAATTGAGCTCTTGGCTTTCTTTCTGTTTTTGCTATTTTAGTGAAATTGTTAATTTCTCTTTGAAGATTTCAGAATTGATCTAAGTCTTCTTGCTAATTTACTCTTCTGCACTTCTACCTCTCTGCAATTTTTACATTTCTGTTCTTGATTCAATTTAATTTACTCTTCCTGCAAGTTTAAAATTTTGTCATTTGTTCTGAGCTCTAATTTACAGCTTCTATTTAATTTTCCAGCACCTAACCCCTTTACATTTTGCTGTAATTTACCTTTCTTGCTCTCTAAGCTTTCGTCCAATCTATATTCTGCTGATTTACATTTGATGTAATTTACATTTCTTGTTCTTTAAGGTTCTGTCAATTTACTTCCTGCAAGTGAGATCTGCTGCAATTTTACTTTCCTTGTCATTTAAGCTTCATCTAATTTACATTCTACTCTTTACTTTCACTGCAATTTACTTTCTGCATTTTTAAATTCCTATCAACTTCCTTTCTGTTGGTCACATTTCACTTAATTTACCAATACTAGCTTGACTAAACTAATCACTCACTAAAGTTGCTTGATCCATCAATCCCTGTGGGATCGACCTCTCTCTAAGTGAGTTTTACTATTTGATGCGACCCGGTATACTTGCCGGTTAGTTTTGTGTAGAATCTGATTTCCACCCATCAAGTTTTTGGCGCCGTTGCCGGGGATTGATTTAGATCAACAATGATTAAGTGGGTAAGAAGTCTAGATTAAGTATTTTCTTTGTTTTTGTTTTCTGTTTTAAAGTGACACTAAGGTGTTTGAGTTATTGCCTCACTAAGAAATTCTTCTCTGAGATATGAATTTCAATTTTCATTGGTGTTGTATTTTACAAAATTCAAATGGAGTTCAACTCATCTTATGATCAAACAAAATTTATGGGATATTACCCACCATCACCAATTTCTAATGATGGCTGGGGATATCACCAACAAATTACAAATCCTAAGCACTCCAATCCATGGATATATACTTTAGAGACACAAGATGAGTAAGAGAATCATATGGGATATTTTCCACCATCATAGCTTGATTCAAGTCATTACTCTATTGGTGGCTAGGAATATCACCAAGAATCAATAGATTATGAGCAATCCAACCAATGGGGATATGCTAATCAAGATAATTCCATGGAATACCACCCAACACCACAAAATAATTCATATTATTGTGCTAATGGTGGCTGGGTGTATCACCAAGGAATGAAAGAGCATGAACACCTCCCAGAGCCACAAGATGACTCGTACTGCTATAACAACCACTCATATTGTGACTGGGAGGGGCAGAATCAGAGGGATCTTGATGATCCATGCTTTGTTCATAAAGAAACATCATCACTGGAGTGTGCTTTCAACAAATTCATGCAAAATTGTCCACCAATACCACAAGAAGATCCATACTATGATGAATTCAACAATTCTTCTAGTTTTGCTTGGGAGGACCAAAATCAGAGAGCATTGGACAATTCATACCCCACATATCAAGAGCCATCATCACTTGAGCATACCTTCAATTCATTTATGCAAAATTGTCCAACCTCACCTCCCATTTCTTCACTTGAAAATTCTTCATCACTTGATTATGCCTCAACACAAAGCCTCCTCCAAGATCCATACAACTCATTCCACCAACCACAAAACTTATTCCATAATCTACAAGATTCATTCTATACCACTCAAAACAATCTCACCACAATGCATCCATATCCACAAGATTTCCCTCAACCTTCATCTTTTGAGCTAGTAGCTGAGGATCCCATTCAAAAGTCCAGAGAGTTATTGGAAAGACAAGAATAACTCCTTGAAGAACAAAAACAATTCTGGACAGAGCAAGAATTCCTCTCCAAGAAAATAGATGGGAACTTGGAGCAAATGAGAAGAAACTTAGAGCTGCTGAGCAAGGAAGATGAAGACTAATTGGTGGATGTGAAGGAAGAAATGGAAGAACAAGAAAAAGAGGTCTCTGTGTCAAGTGAATTTTTAGTAAAGAAAGAAGAGGTAGTGGAGGTAATTGAACCTGAGGTTGCATATCTACAAAAGTCACTTGAGATGACAAGGGAACATGAAAACTCACAACCCTCACAAACTTCTCTGAACCAAAACGTCTCAGCACTTGAAACCATGATTGAAAGATATGAAGAGGAGATGAAGAAATATTGGGAAGAACAACAAGTCTCCTCCATGAAAGAGCTATTAAGTCAAATGTTGAATGTAAAAGAGGAAGTGGAAGAACCAGAAAGTGAGGAGGACAATCAACAAAATCCAAACTCAAGTGAAGCTGAGGATTACATAGAGGAAGGGCTCATGGAACCACCAATTCAAAAGGCTCTAGATGAAGACAAAACTCCAATAATCACACAGCAACCAAGTCTTGAATCCAAATAAGTGAAGGCAAATAACAAGAGCACCAATCCTACCCCTGATCCAGCAAGCAAACTCAATCAAGCCATTAACAAAAGAAAGCTTGCTAAGGAGAGACCAAGACAGGGGGCACTAGCTGAATCTTCTCCCCTCTTGAGGTCATTCCTCTTAACAAACTAGAAGAAGAGGAATAAAGTGAAAAATAACATGTCAAGCTAATGACACTAAAAGAGCGCTTGTTGGGAGGTAACCCAACCTTAGGTAACATTTTATTCCTTTGCTTTGTTCATTTTCTCTGTCTATTTTCTTTAGACTTCAATAAATTGGCATATGATTACATTCTAAGTTTGGTTTTGCCCTGCAACAATTTATTTTCAATCTCTCTGGATGATTACATCAAAATTGAAAGTGTCACACTAAGATTCTAAGTTTGGTGTGCCACTTAATTCTCTATGCAATTCATTAAGCAACACCACTTGTCTGCATAATCATAATACCCTTTGCAGTGTTATCTTTCTTTTAGTTAGACAATTTTAGTTTTCTTTTTGTTTTAGTCATTTACTTGTTTTTAATGCTTTCTTTTATTAACTATTTTTGTTAATACATCACCAAGAGATCCTTATTCATGACAGATTCTTGGCTTGGTGATTGTACTTAACATATAACAGTTTCATTTGCTTAGTTTTAGTTCAAATAAATTGACATATGATTGCATTCTAAGTTTGGTGTTGCTATGCAACAAAATTTGGTTCCAATCCTTACTAGATACTTGCATCAATTCCAAGTGAAAGTGTCACACTAAGTTTAATATGTCACTTATCTTTTATGCAATGTATCATGCACACTCTCTTATGTTTGCAATCACAATGTCTATCTCTGTCTCTTGTGCCTTGATTTTTATCTTTAATTTTGCTTGCTTAGAACACATGTACTACTAACATTTTATTGTGTAAGACATTCATGATCCATCTTAGCCCCATAGCCATTGTTCTAATTGTTGCTTGAGGATGAGCAAGCATTTTGAGTTTGGCAAGGGAAGAAGAAGAATGGGAGGAAAATGACAACAATAGGGAAGATAAATTGCAAGGTTGTAAAGTTCCTTTTCCTCTCATTTGTTTCCAGCACTTTAAATTGCATGATTGTCTTTATCTTCTCTGTTTACATGTGTGTATAAATAAGCATAGCCTGAATTTTGGTTGTAGTATGGTGCTGTGCCATTATGACTACCAACTTGAGTTTTGTGAGTCCAAAGCAGTCAAAGCATCATGATCATAAACAAAAAAGGAATTTAAGAAGAACTTAGCATGTTCATACAAGTATTGGAAAGCTAGTATGGTTATATTTTGCTCAATTGTATTAGATTTTATTTAATTGAAGTTTTCATCTAGGACATTTTATGAAATCTTTTGAAATCATAAAAACCTTGAAAAAGCAATTAAGGCAAGAAAAGAAAAAGGGAAAGAATGAGAAAGCTGAAGGCTCTGAGTACCAATGACAATTTCATTGTTAAGTACTTGTGGTGTTTATGTATCAAGCAAAAAGCTTGAAAACAAAACACTTAGAAGTCAAGGCTAGGCTCAAGTGCAAAAGTGATGAGCGGATAATTTATACGCTTTTTGACATTGTTTTTAGTATATTTTTAGTAGGATCTAGTTACTTTTAGGGATGTTTTCATTAGTTTTTATGTTAAATTCACATTTCTGGATTTTACTATGAGTTTGTGTGTTTTTCTGTGATTTCAGGTATTTTCTGGCTGAAATTGAGGGACTTGAGCAAAAATCAGATTCAGAGGTTGAAGAAGGATTGCTGATGCTGTTGGATTCTGATCACCCTGAACTCAAAGTGAATTTTCTGGAGCTACAGAACTCGAAATGGCGCGCTTCCAATTGCGTTGGAAAGTAGACATCCAAGGCTTTTCAGCAATGTATAATATTTTATACTTTGGCCAAGTTTAGATGACGCAAACTGGGGTTCAACGCCAGCTCTCTGCCCAAATCTGGCGTCCAGCGCCAGAAAAGGATCCAAAACCAGAGTTGAACGCCCAAACTGGCACAAAAACTGGCGTTCAACTCCAAGAAGGACCTCTACACGTGCAACACTCAAGCTCAGCCTAAGCACACACCAAGTGGGCCCCGGAAGTGGATTTATGCATCAATTACTTACTTCTGTAAACCCTAGTAGCTAGTTTATTATAAATAGGACCTTTTACTATTGTATTAGGTATCTTTGATCAGTTGTATGCTATCTTAGATCACGTTTGAGGGCTGGCCTCTCGGCCATGCCTGGACTTTCACTTATGTATTTTTAACGGTAGAGTTTCTACACTCCATAGATTAAGGTATGAAGCTCTGCTGTTCCTCAAAGATTAATGCAAAGTACTACTGTTTTCTATTCAATTCATCTTGTTTCGCTTCTAAGATATTCATTCGTACTTCAATCTGAATGTGATGAACGTGACAATCATCATCATTCCCTATGAACGCGTGCTTGACAACCACTTCCGTTCTACCTTAGACTGAATGAGTATCTCTTAGATCTCCTAACCTGAATCTTCATGGTGTAAGCTAGAATGATGGCGGCATTCAAGAGAATCCGGAAGGTCTAAACCTTGTCTGTGGTATTCCGAGTAGGATTCAATGAATGAATGACTGTGACGAGCTCCAAACTCGCGATTGCGGGGCGTTAGTGATAGACGCAAAAGGATAGTAAATCCTATTCCAGCATGATCGAGAATCGACAGATGAATAGCTGTGCCGTGACAGGGTGCGTTGACCATTTTCACTGAGAGGATAAGATGAAGCCATTGACAAGGGTGATTCCTCCAGACAATTAGCCGTGCCGTGACAGGGCATTTGGATCATTTTCCCGAGAGAAGACCGAAAGTAGCCATTGACAATGGTGATGTATCACATAAAGCCAGCCATGGAAAGGAGTAAGACTGATTGGATGAAGATAGCAGGAAAGCAGAGGTTCAGAGGAACGAAAGCATCTCTATTCACTTATCTGAAATTCTCACCAGTGATTTACATAAGTATTTATATCCCTATCTTATTAATTACTTTCGAAAACTCCATTAGTATTTTATATCCGCCTGACTGAGATTTACAAGGTGACCATAGCTTGCTTTATACCGACAATCTCCGTGGGATTCGACCCTTAATCACGTAAGGTATTACTTGGATGACCCAGTGCACTTGCTGGTTAGTTATGCGAAGTTGTGAAGATATGTTTAGACCATGGTCCTGTGCATCCGTTTTTGGTGCCATTGCCAGGGAATCAATTTCGAACAACAATTCACAACCTGAGTAGCAATTTCGCATACCAAGTTTTTGGCGCCGTTGCCGGGGATTTTTCGAGTTTTCGGCAAGCTTTTGGTCCGGTAACATCAGTGCCAAGTTTGATCCGGCAACAACACCAAGTTTTTGGCGCCGTTGCCGGGGATTGTTCGAGTTTGGACAACTGACGGTTCATCTTTTTGCTCAGATTAGGTAATTTTCTTTTGTTTTCTTTTCAAAAATTTTTTCAAAAATACTTCAAAATTTTCTCACCTGTTTTCGAAAAAAAAAATTTATTCAAAATTTTTAAAGAATGAATTCTAGTGTTTCATGAAGCATGTGAAGCCTGGCTGGCTGTAAAGCCATGTCTAAATTCATTTGGACTGAGGCTTGCAATTTGTTATCAAGAGCAAGCTAGTTGTTGCTAATCCACCTGCTGCTATTCCTGATTTACATGCTGAAGCTTGGCTGGCCATTGGCCATGTCTAGTGTTTTGGACCGGAGCTTTCATTGAAAGCTTGGCTGGCTAGTGAGCCATGTCTAATTCCTGGACTGAGGCTTTAGACTAACATGGCAAGATTCCTGGAATTCATATTAAAAATTTTGGAATCCTTATTTTTTCTTTTACAAATAATTTTCGAAAAAAAATACAAAAAAAATTAGAAAATCATAAAAATCAAAAATATTTTTTGTGTTCTTGTTTGAGTCTTGAGTCTTGAGTCATGTTATAAGTTTGGTGTCAATTGCATGTGCATCTTGCATTTTTCGAAAATTCTCATGCATTCATAGTGTTCTTCATGACCTTCAAGTTGTTCTTGGTAAGTCTTCTTGTTTGATCTTTGTATTTGCATGTTTTGTGTCTTTTCTTGTTTTTCATATGCATTCTTGAATTCTTAGTGTCTAAGCATTAAAGAATTCTAAGTTTGGTGTCTTGCATGTTTTCTTTGCATTAAAAATTTTTCAAAATTGTGTTCTTGATGTTCATCATGATCTTCATAGTGTTCTTGGTGTTCATCTTGACATTCATAGCATTCTTGCATGCATTCATTGTTTTGATCCAAAAATTTCATGCATTGCATCATTTTAGTGTTTTTCTCTCTCATCATAAAAAAAATCAAAAATCAAAAAAATATCTTTCCCTTTTTCTCTCATCAAATTCGAAAATTTGGATTGACTTTTTCAAAAATTTTTAAAATCAAGTTGTTTCTTATGAGTCAAATCAAATTTTCAATTTGAAAATCTTATCTTTTTCAAAATCTTTTTCAAAAATCAAATCTTTTTCAAATTTCTTAGTTATTTTCGAAAATTCCAAAAATATTTTTCAAAAATCTTTTTCTTATTTTTATATCAAATTTTCGAAAATAACAATAACAATTAATGTTTTGATTCAAAAATTTCAAGTTTGTTACTTGCTTGTTAAGAAAGATTCAAACTTTAAGTTCTAGAATCATATCTTGTGATTTCTTGTGAATCAAGTCATTAATTGTGATTTTAAAAATCAAATCTTTTTCAAAAACTAATTTCAATCATATCTTTTCAAAAATATCTTCTTATCTTATCTTTTTCAAAATATGATTTCAAAATATCTTTTCTAACTTCCTAACTTCTTACCTTTTCAAAATTTGTTTCAACTAACTAACTAACTTTTTTGTTTGTCTCTCATCTTTTTCAAAACTACCTAACTAACTCTCTCTCTCTCTAATTTTCGAAAATATCTTCCCTCTTTTTCAAAATTTCTTTTTAATTAAACTAATTATTTTATTTTTTATTTGAATTTTCGAAAAAAAACTATTAACCCTTTTCAAAATTAATTTTCGAAAATTACTAACCTTTTTCAAAAACTATTTTCAAAAATCACTAACTCTTTTTCAAAAATTATTTTTGAAAATTCTCCCTCTCTCATCTCCTTCTATTTGTTTATTCATCTACTAACATCTCTCCCTCACTCACAAAAAAAAAGAGAGGATCTCTATTATTATTATTTTTCTGTGCCCTCTTCTTTGTCATATGAGCAAGAGTAAAGACAAGAATATTCTTGTTGAAGCAGATCCAGAACCTGAAAGAACTCTAAAGAGGAAACTAAGAGAAGCTGAATTACAACAAACCAGCAAGCACCTGTCAGAAATTATCAAACAGGAAAAGGAGATGGCAGCTGAAAATAATAATAATGCAAGGAGAATGCTTGGTGACTTTACTGCACCAAATTCCAATTTACATGGAAGAAGCATCTCCATTCCTGCCATTGGAGCAAACAACTTTGAGCTGAAACCTCAATTAGTTTCTCTGATGCAGCAGAACTGCAAGTTTCATAGACTTCCATCTGAAGATCCTTTTCAGTTCTTAACTGAATTCTTGCAGATATGTGATACTGTTAAGACTAATGGAGTAAATCCTGAAGTCTACAGGCTCATGCTTTTCCCTTTTGCTGTAAGAGACAGAGCTAGAGTATGGTTGGACTCTCAACCTAAGGATAGCCTGAACTCTTGGGATAAGCTGGTCAAGGCTTTTCTAGCCAAGTTCTTTCCTCCTCAAAAGCTGAGCAAGCTTAGAGTGGATGTTCAAACCTTCAGACAGAAAGAAGGTGAATCCCTTTATGAAGCTTGGGAAAGATACAAAGGACTGACCAAAAAGTGTCCTTCTGACATGCTTTCAGAATGGACCATCCTGGATATATTCTATGATGGTCTGTCTGAGTTATCTAAGATGTCATTGGATACCTCTGCAGGTGGATCCATTCACCTAAAGAAAACACCTGCAGAAGCTTAAGAACTCATTGACATGGTTGCAAATAACCAGTTCATGTACACTTCTGAGAGGAATCCTGTGAGTAATGGGACGCCTATGAAGAAGGGAGTTCTTGAGATTGATACTCTGAATGCCATATTAGCTCAGAACAAAATATTGACTCAGCAAGTCAATATGATTTCTCAGAGTTTGAATGGAATGCAAGCTGCATCCAACAGTACTCAAGAGGCTTCTTATGAAGAAGAAGCTTATGATCCTGAGAACCCTGCAATAGCAGAGGTGAATTACTTAGGTGAACCTTATGGAAACACCTATAACTCATCATGGAGAAATCATCCAAATTTCTCATGGAAGGGTCAAAAGCCTCAACAAGGCTTTAATAATGGTGGAAGAAATAGTTTTAACAATAATAAACCTTTTCCATCATCCACTCAGCAACAGACAGAGAAATCTGAACAAAATACTTCTAATTTAGCAAACTTAGTCTCTGATCTATCTAAGGCCACTGTAAGTTTCATGAATGAAACAAGATCTTCCATTAGAAATCTGGAAGCACAAGTGGGCCAGCTGAGTAAAAGGATCACTAAAATCCCTCCTAGTACTCTCCCAAGCAACACAGAAGAGAATTCAAAAGGAGAGTGCAAGGCCATTGACATAAGCACCATGGCCGAACCTGTAAGGGAAGGAGAGGACGTGAATCCCAAGGAGGAAGACCTCCTGGGACGTCCAGTGATCAATAAGGAGCTTCCCTCTGAGGAACCAAGGGACTCTGAGGCTCATCTAGAGACCATAGAGATCCCATTAAACCTCCTTATGCCATTCATGAGCTCTGATGAGTATTCCTCTTCTGAAGAGAATGAGGATGTTACTGAAGAGCAAACTGCCAAGTTTCTTGGTGCAATCATGAAGCTAAATGCCAAATTATTTAGCATTGCTACTTGGGAAGTTGAACCTCCCTTATTCATCAATGAACTAAGTGATCTGGATCAACTGACATTGCCTCAGAAGAGACAGGATCTTGGAAAGTTCATAATACCTTGTACTATAGGCACCATGATCTTTAAGGCTCTGTGTGACCTTGGTTCAGGAATAAACCTCATGCCCCTCTCTGTAATAGAGAAACTGGGAATCTATGGGGTGCAAGCTGCTAAAATCTCATTAGAGATGGCAGACAATTCAAGAAAACAGGCTTATGGACAAGTAGAGGACGTGTTAGTAAAGGTTGAAGGTCTTTACATCCCTGCTGATTTCATAGTCCTGGATACTGGAAAGGAAGAGGATGAATCCATCATCCTAGGAAGACCTTTCCTAGCCACAGCAAGAGCTGTGATTGATATGGACAGAGGAGAATTATTCCTTTAATTGAATAAGGACAACCTTGTGTTTACAACTCAAGGATCCCTCTATGCATCCATGGAGAGGAAGCAGAAAAAGCTTCTCTCAAAGCAGAGTCAACCCAAGCCCCCACAGTCAAACTCTAAGTTTGGTGTTGGGAGGCCACAACCAAACTCTAAGTTTGGTGTTGAACTCCCATATCCAAACTCTAAGTTTGGTGTTGGAGGGTCTCAACAATGCTCTGAACATCTGTGAGGCTCCATGAGAGCCCACTGTCAAGCTATTGACATTAAAGAAGCGCTTGTTGGGAGGCAACCCAATTTTTATTTATCTAACTATATTTTCTTAGTTATATGTCTTTATAGGTTCATGATCATGTGGAGTCACAAAATAAATATAAAAATTGAAAACGGAATCAAAAACAGCAGAAGAAAAATCACACCCTGGAGGAAGCATCTGCCTAGCGTTCAACGCCAGAACAGAGCATGGTTCTGGCGCTGAACGCCCAAAATGGGCAGCATCCTGGTGCTGAACGCCCAGAACAAGCATGGTTCTGGCATTCAACGCCAGAAATGGCAACAAATGGGCGTTGAACGCCCAAAATGGGCACCAACCTGGCGCTGAATGCCCAGAGTTGTGTGCAAGGGCATTTTACATGCCTAATTTGGTGCAAGGTTGTAAATCCTTGAACACCTCAGGATCTGTGGACCCCACAGGATCATCTCAGGATCTGTGGATCCCACAAGAACATCTCAGGTTCTGTGGACCCATAGGATCCCCACCTACCTCCACTCACTTCTTCTCACCCCTCTTTCACACAATCCCATAAACACTCTTCCCCAAAACCCTTCACCTATCACCTCCATCCCTCTTCCCTATTAAACCTTCACCACTCACATCCACCCACTCTTCCCAATAAACCTACCTCATAAACTCTACCTACCTTCAGAATTCAAAACCAATTTCCCACCCAAACCCACCCATATGGCCGACCCTTAACCCCTCCTCCCTTCCCTATATAAAGTCCTCCATTCTTCATCAAATTCACACAACACACCCCTCTACACCCTTCTTGGCCGAAATATTACCCACTCTCCCTCTCTTCCATTTCTTCTTCTTCTTCATCTATTCTTTCTTTTATTGCTCGAGGACGAGCAAAATTCTAAGTTTGGTATGGTAAAAGCATAAGCTTTTTGTTTTTCCATTACCATTGATGGCACCTAAGACCGGAGAATCCTCTAGAAAGGGGAAAGGAAAGACAAAAGCTTCCACATCCGAGTCATGGGAGATGGAAAGGTTCATCTCCAAAGCCCATCAAGACCACTTCTATGATGTTGTGGCCAAGAAGAAGGTGATCCCCGAGGTCCCTTTCAAACACAAAAGAAATGAGTATCCGGAGATCCGACATGAAATTCAAAGAAGAGGTTGGGAAGTTCTAACAAATCCCATCCAACAAGTCGGCATCCTAATGGTTCAAGAGTTCTATGCCAATGCATGGATCACCAAGAACCATGATCAAAGTAAGAACCCGGATCCAAAGAACTATGTTACAATGGTTTGGGGGAAATGCTTAGATTTTAGTCCGGAAAATGTGAGGTTGGCGTTCAACTTGCCAAACATGGAAGAGAACGCACGCCCCTACACAAGGAGAGTCAACTTTGATCAAAGGTTGGACCAAGTCCTTATGGACATATGTGTAGAAGGAGCTCAATGGAAGATTGACTCCAAAGGCAAGCCGGTTCAACTAAGAAGATTGGACCTCAAGCCTGTAGCTAGAGGATGGTTAGAGTTCATTCAATGCTCAATCATTCCCACTAGCAACCGGTCTGAAGTTACTATAGACCGGGCCATCATGATCCATAGCATCATGATTGGAGAAGAGGTGGAAGTTCATGAGATTATACCTCAAGAACTCTACAAGGTGGCTGACAAGTCCTCCACTATGGCAAGGTTAGCCTTTCCTCACCTTATTTGCCAACTATGCAATTCGGCTGGGATTGACATAGAGGGAGATATCCTCATCAAAGAGGACAAGCCCATCACTAAGAAAAAGATGGAGCAAGCAAGAGAGCCCACTCATGGAGCTCAAGAGGCGTATGAAGCTCATCACCATGAGATCCCGGAGATGCCTCAAATGCACTTTCCTCCACAAAACTATTGGGAGCAAATCAACACCTCCCTAGGAGAATTGAGTTCCAATATGGGACAACTAAGGGTGGAACATCAAGAGCACTCTATCATGCTCCATGAAATAAGAGAAGATCAACAAGCAATGAGAGAGGAGCAACAAAGACAAGGAAGAGACATAGAAGAGCTTAAGGACATCATTGGTTCCTCAAGAAGGAAACGCCACCATCACTAAGGTGGATTCATTCCTTGTTCTTACTTTCTCTGTTTTTTGTTTTCTATGTTATGTGTTTGTCCATGTTTGTGTCTTCATTACATGATCATTAGTAGTTAGTAACTTTGTCTTAATGTTATAAATGTCCTATGAATCCATCACCTCTCTTAAATGAAAAATGTTCTAATTCAAAAGAACAAGAATTACATGAGTTTCGAATTTATCCCTGAACTTAGTTTAATTATATTGATGTGGTGACAATGCTTCTTGTTTTCTGAATGTATGCTTGAACAGTGCATATGTCTTTTGAAGTTGCTGTTTAGGAATGTTAAATATGTTGGCTCTTGAAAGAATGATGACTAGGAAACATGTTATTTGATAATCTGAAAAATCATAAAAATGATTCTTGAAGCAAGAAAAAGCAGCAAAAAACAAACCTTGCAGAAAAAAAATAGGTGAAAAAAAAATAGAAAAAAAATAGAAAGAAAAAGCAAGCAGAAAAAGCCAAAAGCTCTTAAAACTAAGAGGCAAGAGCAAAAAGCCAATAACCCTTAAAACCAAAAGGCAAGGGCAAATAAAAAGGATCCCAAGGCTTTGAGCATCAGTGGATAGGAGGGTCTAAAGGAATAAAATCCTGGTCTAAGCAGCTAAACCAAGCTGTCCCTAACCATGTGCTTGTGGCGTGTAGGTGTCAAGTGAAAACTTGAGACTGAGCGGTTAAAGTCAAGGCCAAAGCAAAAGAAGAGTGTGCTTAAGAACCCTGGACACCTCTAATTGGGGACTTTAGCAAAGCTGAGTCACAATCTGAAAAGGTTCACCCAATTATGTGTCTGTGGCATTTATGTATCCGGTGGTAATACTGGAAAACAAAGTGCTTAGGGCCACGGCCAAGACTCATAAAGAAGCTGTGTTCAAGAATCATCATATTGAACTAGGAGAATCAATAACACTATCTGAACTCTGAGTTCCTATAGATGCCAATCATTCTGAACCTCAATGGATAAAGTGAGATGCCAAAATTATTCAGAGAGGCAAAAAGCTACAAGTCCCGCTCATATGATTGAAGCTATGTTTCATTGATAGTTTGGAATTTATAGTATATTCTCTTCCTTTTATCCTATTTGATTTTCAGTTGCTTGGGGACAAGCAACAATTTAAGTTTGGTGTTGTGATGAGCGGATAATTTATACGCTTTTTGATATTATTTTTAGTATGTTTTTAGTAGGATCTAGTTACTTTTAGGGATGTTTTCATTAGTTTTTATGTTAAATTCACATTTCTGGACTTTACTATGAGTTTGTGTGTTTTTCTGTGATTTCAGGTATTTTCTAGCTAAAATTGAGGGACTTGAGCAAAAATCAGATTCAGAGGTTGAAGAAGGATTGCTGATGCTGTTGGATTCTGACCTCCCTGCACTCAAAGTGGATTTTCTGGAGCTACAGAACTCGAAATGGCGCGCTTCCAATTGCGTTGGAAAGTAGACATCCAGGGCTTTCCAGAAATGTATAATAATCCATACTTTGGCCAGGTTTAGATGACGCAAACTGGCGTTCAACGCCAGCTCTCTGCCCAAATATGGCATCCAGCACCAGAAAAGGATCCAAAACCAGAGTTGAACGCCCAAACTGGCACAAAAACTGGCGTTCAACTCCAAGAAGGACCTCTACACGTGCAACACTCAAGCTCAGCCCAAGCACACACCAAGTGGGCCCCGGAAGTGGATTTATGCATCAATTACTTACTTCTGTAAACCCTAGTAGCTAGTTTATTATAAATAGGACCTTTTACTATTGTATTAGGTATCTTTGATCAGTTGTATGCTATCTTAGATCACGTTTGAGGGCTGGCCTCTCGGCCATGCCTGGACTTTCACTTATGTATCTTTAACGGTAGAGTTTCTACACTCCATAGATTAAGGTGTGAAGCTCTGCTGTTCCTCAAAGATTAATGCAAAGTACTACTGTTTTCTATTCAATTCATCTTGTTTCGCTTCTAAGATATTTATTCGTACTTCAATCTGAATGTGATGAACGTGAAAATCATCATCATTCCCTATGAACGCGTTCCTGACAACCACTTCCGTTCTACCTTAGACTGAATGAGTATCTCTTAGATCTCCTAACCAGAATCTTCGTGGTGTAAGCTAGAATGATGGCGGCATTCAAGAGAATCCGGAAGGTCTAAACCTTGTTTGTGGTATTCCAAGTAGGATTCAATGAATGAATGACTGTGACGAGCTCCAAACTCGCAATTGCAGGGCGTTAGTGACAGACGCAAAAGGATAGTAAATCCTATTCCAGCATGATCGAGAACCGATAGATGAATAGCCGTGCCGTGACAGGGTGCGTTGACCATTTTCACTGAGAGGATAAGATGAAGCCATTGACAAGGGTGATGCCTCCAGACGATTAGCCGTGCCGTGACAGGGCATTTGGATCATTTTACCGAGAGAAGACCGAAAGTAGCCATTGACAATGGTGATGTATCACATAAAGCCAGCCATGGAAAGGAGTAAGACTGATTGGATGAAGATAGCAGGAAAGCAGAGGTTCAGAGGAACGAAAGCATCTCTATTCACTTATCTGAAATTCTCACCAGTGATTTACATAAGTATTTCTATCCCTATCTTATTAATTACTTTCGAAAACTCCATTAGTATTTTATATCCGCCTGACTGAGATTTACAAGGTGACCATAGCTTTCTTCATACCGACAATCTCCGTGGGATTCGACCCTTACTCACGTAAGGTATTACTTGGACGACCCAGTGCACTTGCTGGTTAGTTATGCGAAGTTGTGAAGATATGTTTAGACCATGGTCCTGTGCATCCGTTTCTGGTGCCATTGCCAGGGAATCAATTTCGAACAACAATTCACAATCTGAGTAGCAATTTCGCATACCAAAAAGCACTCCCTCAAAGCTCAAGATTCTGAGTATCAATGATTAGAAAGTCAAGAAAAGAAACAAAAGAACTTAATGAAGTCATCTAATTCAATGCTTGTGGTGCTTATGTATCAAGTGGTAATACTTGAAAACAAAGCATTTAGAATCGTAGCTTTGTTATCAACTCATGGGGTAAAACACCCAAAAGGAGAAGCTAATAAGAAAATCAAAAGCTTGTTTCAAGGAAGAAAGATAAGGAAAAGATTTCATAAAATGAGCTAGATAGAAGCATCAATCATTTACATTTCTTTTGTGATTGTAGCATGCATAGAAAACTAGCTAACCATGAACATTGAGTTGCTATTCTTCTTACCTTGGATTGTCAATCTTTATTACATGATTCTTTTCTTGCTTGGGGACAAGCAAGGTTTAAGTTGGTGTTGTGATGACAAGTCATCTTATGCTAGCTTTACAAGCATCTTTCATTAGTTTCATTAGGTTTTATGCACTTTCTTGAACCAAAAGTAAGTAATTTGAGTGGATTTTCATGATTATCTTGAATCAACCAAACATCATTCATTTTATACAAAATCATAGGTTTTATGCTTGAATTAATTGATTAATTAAATGATGCAAAGATCTAGTGATTTTGGTGGAGCTTTGATTAGTTGTTTGGTTGCTTGTAGGTGAAGAAATGATGGAAAGAAGAATTTTCGGCACACGTTTAAAGTTTGAGCATGCTTTGGAACCTTAGGCCATGCTTTTGAAAGCGTGGCCCATGACCATGAAGCCAAGGAATGAAAGAAACAAAGGCTAGTGATAAACCACTATTTTATGATTTATCTTGTGCTTAATTGAGTGGTTTTTATCAATTCTTCACCCACTTATTCATATAATTTGCATGGTTTTACAATTCCTTCCTTATTATGTGATATATATGAAAACATGTTTCCTAAGCCTTAAAACTGTTAATTTTAATTATCCGTTATTACCATTCGATGCCGTGATCTGTGTGTTACGTATTTTCAGGCTTTATAGGGCAGGAATAGCTTAGAGGACAGAAAGGAAATGTGCAAAAGTGGAAGGAACGCACAAAATGGAGTTTTGAAGAAAATGGCAGCGACGCGCACGCATGGACGACACGGACGTGTGCCTAGCGCAAAGGAAAATCTCCATATGATGTGCACGCGTGACCCATGCATACGCGTGACAGACGCCACGTGCAGAAAGTTGCAGAAGTTGCCTCCAGC
The DNA here is from genome assembly GCF_003086295.3 of Arachis hypogaea. Taxonomy (NCBI): domain Eukaryota; kingdom Viridiplantae; phylum Streptophyta; class Magnoliopsida; order Fabales; family Fabaceae; genus Arachis; species Arachis hypogaea. Next base: position 105,396,856 of record NC_092050.1, read on the forward strand.
GATTTCTGGGCTCCTTTTCGGCCCAAATCCAAGCCCAGAAACACAGAATAGAGGCTGGAGAATGAGGGAATCAAATAATCCATCAATTATTCATTCAACAATCATCAATCGAATTACAGACAATTTTTAGGTTTTAGATGTAGTTTTAGAGAGAGAGAGGTTCTCTCCTCTCTCTTAGGTTTTAGGATTAGGATTTCTTCGTTTTCTCAATTCCAGGTTCAATGTTCCTTTAATTTAGTTTCTCTTCTACTTTCAATTACTCTATTACTTTAGTTTGTTTATTTTCCCAATTTGGTTTATGGATTCCTATGTTTAATTTGATTTCCTATTTAATACAATTCGAGGTATTTTAGATTTATGATTGCTTTCTTCTATTCATAATATAAATAATTTGGATTTTTCCCTTTTTGGCTTTGGTTGAGTAATTGGTGACACTTGAGTTGTCAAACTCGGCTATTGATTGAAAATTGGAAATTGCTGATTGATTTGGATCCCTCTAAAGCTAGTCTTTCCATAGGAGTTGACTAGGACTTGAGGAATCAAATTGATTAGTCTACTTGACTTTCCTTTATTTAGTAAGGGTTAACTAAGTGGGAGCAATAACAATTCTCATCACACCTGATAAGGATAACTAGGATGGGATTTCCAGTTCTCATACCTTGCCAAGAGTTTTTCTAGTTATTAATTTACTTCCTTGCCAATTTATTTTCTTGTTCCTTATTTCAAAAACCCAAAAACATACCTTTTTCCATAACCAATAATAATTCATACTACCCTGCAATTCCTTGAGAGATGACCCGAGGTTTAAATACTTCAATTATAAATTTTATTAGGTTTGCTTAAGTGACAAACAAGTTTTGGTACGAAAAGATTTCTTGTCGTTCTAGAAGCTATACTTGCAACGAGAACTTAATTGTGAAAATTCTAGACCGCACGAGAGTTCAGTTCGTCAAAATGGCGCCATTATCGGGGATTTACAATTGTGTGCCTTATTATTGGTTATTGTAAATATTTTCTTTTACTTATTTATTTTTATTTTTGTTTTTAATTTTTATTAGCTACTATGAGTTCTCACCCCTCTGGCTTTGAGTTTGGATCTAATGTTGTTGAAAGGAATGGAAGCTATAACAGGAACATGCATCAAGGTCGAAACAATCATAGATGGAAGGAGCCACGAGGATCTGATCAACCCTTTCAGCAACAATACCTTCCAAGGTACCAGGGACAACGACCATTCTACAATGCATGCCAAGACAATAGTTATGATGGACCCCTTCGTGACAAACCACCTCCACCAATTTACTATGGTCAAGAGCTATTCCGAGGTGCGTACCAAAATGATAGATATGGTGGACCCCCTTGTAGTTACCAGCAAGCTCCATCATATGCCAATGAACCACCTCCTCAACATAGCTTCGAACCACCATACTCACAAGCCACTTACAACCATTCACCTCCATATGACCCTAACCTTTATCCACCCCAATTCCAATCCAATTACTCCCGAGAACCACCACTTCCATATGCACCATGTCCATATCCATCGACCCAAGAATCACAGGCTCGCCTCAAGGAAACAGTGAACCAATTTCATGCAACCCTTCATCAACTGGAGCAAGCAATAAATCAATTAGCTTCCCGACGTTTGGACACTCAAGGAACTCCCATGGCTTCATGTGGAGAATCTAATGAAGAACGTAGCATGAAGGAGACACTAGAAGCTGCGGTGGACAGTAAGAAGCAGGACTTTGTATTGGAACAAGTGGAGGAAGCCAGGATTATCGGAGAAGAAGAATTGGTCGAAGACTTAGGAGATGCTGAACCTCCATGGGAATCAAGAATTGTAGAAAATTCCGCCAAGTAATTTGCAATTGATGCTAAGGAGAATAGTGCACAACCCCCAAAGCATGTATCTAATGAAGAACTGGACGAAACAGATCAAGAAGCGAGTTTCCTTGGTAATGATGATCATGAACTAAGCTCTCCTAAGAATGAACTTGCATCCGCAATTGAGTTCTTTGAGATTGAAGAATCTTCCCCAAGCAAATATGAAGATGATGTGGAGGTAGACTTTTCTCAACCTCCAACTTATGACTTGAGTGATGAGGAAGAAATCGAAGACTTTGATCAAGACGTGGTTGCAGTTGAAGAGGTTTGTAAGGAAGTGGAATTATTCACAAAAGAGTACAAGGAAGTGGAGCTCGAAAGACCACTGAAAACACCTCTCCCAAGGCCATTACCGCCCAATACAAACTTCAAGTGGGTAAAATACTTAGCCTTTATCTTCACATTCCCACTAGAATACGGTTTGCTTGAAACCGATGGCCAGCTTAGAGCTCTTTGTGGCTCTAAGAGCAAGAGGGAGATGGTTAGTAATAGGAGTTGGCACCCAAACTTCAATACGGTTCCACGCTCCAAGTGGAAGTGCAAGGATTGGTATAGAACTCGATTGAATGGGTTTCAGAGGCTGTTTGGATGTCTCAGTGAGAATTCCGATTGCTTACCATCTGGTTGGAACAAATATGGTCAACAAGAAGACGGGTACAAAAGCAAGGTTTGGGATCCTGGAATTCATTCTGATAATCAACACCCTTGGAGCCTGAAAACCTGCTTTAACTTGCTCAAAGGCTTTACGTGCCTAGTTTGGGACCCTTGGATTTCTAAACGTTGGTGGAAATTTCTGGATCAGTTCAAGCACAAATGTCCAGCTTAAGGACTTTAACTAAAAGTGCTAGGTGGGAGTGATAAACCACTATTTTATGGTTTATCTTGTGCTTAATTGAGTGGTTTTTATCTACTCTTCACCCACTTATTCATACTATTTGCATGGTTTTACATTTACCTTCCTAATTATGTGCTTTGATTGAAAACATGTTTCTTTGGACTTATAATTGCTAATATTAATCCTCTCTTATTACCATTAGATGCCTTGATATGTGTGTTAAGTGTTTTCAGAGATTACAGGGCAGGAATGGATCAGAGGATGGAAAGGAAGCATGCAAAAGTGGAAGAAATACAAGAAGTTGGAGAAACTGCTAAGCTGTCCAGCCTGACCTCTTTGCACTCAAATGGCTATAACTTTAGCTACAGAGGTCCAAACGACGCGGTTCCAGTTGCGTTGGAAAACTAACATCCGGGGCTTCGATTTGATATATAATATGCTATAGTTCCCTTGACGCTAGGTGATGCAACCGGGTGATCCATGCGGCCGCATCGCAGTGACGGAAATCAGCGTGTTTGAATTCTTCTCCAGCGGTTTTCGGGCTGTTTTCGACCCAGTTCGCGGCCCAGAAAACACAGATTAGAGGCTATAAAATGGGGGATTGCATCCATTCATAGGGAGGCTCTCACAATTCACAATTTTAGGAGTAGATGTAGTTTTTAGAGAGAGAGGTTCTCTCCTCTCTCTTAGGATTAGGATTTAGGATTTCTCTTAGTTTTATGAGTGCCTCTAAATCCCAGGTTCAATGTTCCTTTAATTTATGTTTCTCTTTTATTTTGATACTTTTATTTGCATTTGATTTATGTTGCCCAATTGGCTTATGAACTTTTCATGATTAAGATTTGAATGTTCTATTTATTATAATTCGAGGTATTTCAGATTCAAGATTTCTTTCTTTTATTTATGTTAATGTTGCTTCCCATCTGAAGGCATTTTTTTATTCAAGTAGATTTTTCCCCCTTTTGGCTTTGGTCAAGTAATTGGTAATACTTGAGTTGTCAAACTCAGTTGTGGTTGAAATTGGCTGATTTTGATTTAGCTAGGATTGCTCTAACACTAGTCTCTCCACAGGAGTTGACTAGGACTTGAGGATCAAGCTAATTAGTCCACTTGACTTAACTAAGTGGGATTAAAATCCAATTCTCATCACATCTGATAAGGATAACAAGGACAGGATTTCCGATTCTCATACCTTGCCAAGAGTTTATTTTACAGTTATTTATTTATTTTTATTGCTCGAAAATATACCTGTGCGCATTGCCCAACTTCTAAAACCCCCAATTTACAATCTTCATAACAAATAATAAGAACATACTTCCCTGCAATTCCTTGAGAAGACGACCCGAGGTCTAAATACTCGGTTATCAATATTAAAAAGGGGTTTATTACTTTTGACAACCAAAACTTTTGTAAGAAAGGTTGATTGCTTGGTTTAGTAACTATACTTACAACGAGAGTTTCTATAACTTCTAAACCATCAATCTTCAGTTCTTCAAAATGGCGCCGTTGCCGGGGAATTGCAAACGTGTGCCTTATTATTGGTTATTGTAAATATTTTATTTTTGCTTGTTTATTTGTTTTTATTTTTTATTTTTTTTGCTTTTTCTTAAGTTAAGAGGTTATTGGTTTTTATTTTTAAAATTTTTATCTTATCTTATCTTATTTCAAAAATCAAATTTCAAAATTTTAAAATTTCAAATTTCAAAATTTAATTTTCAAATTCAAAATTTAAATAACCTTTTAATTTAAATTTATTTTTATTTTCATTTTTAATTGCTACTATGAACTCTCACCCCTTTGGCTATGAGTCTGGTTACAATTATGTTGCAGGAAGAAGAAATTACAATGAGAACAGGCATCAAGGTTGGAACAATCAAAGAAGGGAGGAGCCACAAGGATTTAATCAACCCCCATGGCAACAACCACCTCAAATGGACTATCAACAACCACCACCATATGCCTATAAACCCTTTCCTCAACATAACTTTGGACCACCAAACTCACAAGCCCCTTTCCGCCATTCACCTCCATATGACCCTAACCCACATCTACCATACCAACCACCTTATGAACCAAATGAACCATACATAGATCCACCCCAAACCTCAATGAAGAGAGCACTTACCGACCTAAACTCTACTATACGAGCTCTTGCCGCCCAAATCAAACCACCAAATACCTCTAACAATCAACCCTCAAGCTCTAGTGCACTTCCTTTTCAATCACAGAATGATCTCCCCATCCCACCACCACCTCAATATCTGTCATCTCCATATCCATCAATCCAAGAGCACTATGATCCTACCTATGATAACCGAGTGCATTAAGAGACAAAGGATCGTTTCAAGGAAACAGTGGATCGATTTTAGGCAACCACTCAACAACTGGGACAAGCATTAATTCAATGGGCTTCTAGGCGCTTAAATACACAAGGATCAGCCACAGCCCAATGTGGACAATCTAGTGAAGAGCATAGCATAAAGGAGATACCAGAAACCCCAGTGGACAAGACAGAAAATGAATTCGTACTAGAACAAGTAGAAGACGCTGTCATTGTTCAAGAAGAAGAGTTGGTTGTAGACTTAGGAGATGCTGAACCTCCATGGGAAAGTCAAGACATAGAACCTCCTTCCAAGATGGTTGAAATTGATGTTGAGGAGGGTGTACAACCTCCAAAGCATATCATAGTTGAAGACTTGGAAGAGGTTGATCAAGAGATGGAGATTCAAGAAGAAGAAGCACAACCTCCCATGCCCTTGGAAAGCAATGAAGAGGAGATTGAATTGAAAGAGAGCTACCAAGAGGAAGAGGTTGAAATTGAAGAAGCTTGCAAAGAGGTGGTAATTATCAGAGAAGAGCACAAGGGAGTGGAGCTTGCAATTTCATTAAAAACACCTCCCCCTAAGTTGCCATCATCCTTTACAACATTCAAGTGGGTAAAATTCATATCCCATACCTTTCTGATTCCACTTGAATATGAGCTACTGGAGACGGATGGTCAACTTAGAGCTCTTTGTAACATTAAGAGTAAGAGGAAGATGGCCAGTGGTAAGAATTGTCCCGCAAGGTTCATCATGGTTGGAAGCTTTAAGTTTAAACACAAAGGTTGGTATAAAGCTCAACTGAATGGGTCTAGGAAGCTGTTTGGTCATTGCAGTGAGAATTCAGATCACCTTTCACCCGGCTGGAGAAGTGCAGATCGAGACAAGAACGGGTGTAAAAGTAAAGTTTGGGATCCTGGAATCTGCTCTGACATTTGTCACCCCGGGAGCCTAAGAATCTGTTTAAAGCTTCTTAAGGGCTTTACATGCTTAGTTTGGGACCCCGGAGGCCATTGGAATCACAAACATTGGTGGAGATTCCTGGATTAGTACAAGCATAAGCCACCATAACAGGGAGCTCACCAAATGTCCAACTTAAGGACTTTAAATAAAAGTGCTAGGTGGGAGACAACCCACCATGGTATGATCGTTCATTTTTTTATTTTTTATTCAGTTTTATTTGTTTTCGAGTTTTATTTTATTTTATTGAACCTGGAGTTTTGCATCACATTCATATTAACACTGCATTCTTCATTTTTCATATTAAAAAAAAAATTTCGCTACGCGACGCGATCACATCAGCGACGCGTCCGCGTCACAGGGAGAATAAAGAAAAATAAAAATGAACAGAGAGTTTCGCAGGAGCAGCGCTGGAGGCGTACCAATGGCACAAATCACCCCAGGCGACCGCGTCACCCACGCGACCGTGTCATATGGAAATAATGGCCTCCCACGCGACCGCATCACCCACGCGGCCGCGTGACCTGAAATTGGCGTAAAAAGGGTGTATGGCAGAAAGTTGAGCTGGAGTTGGGTTGGACCCGTGCTAGTAGCACAAGCCCTGCCACGCGAACACGTCACCCACGCGTCCGCGTCATATTGGAAATAAGGCCACCCGCGCGATCGCGTCGACCACGCGACCGCGTCACCCAGAATTTTGGCAATACTAAGTTTTGAACAGAGAGTTGTGCGACCGCGAGGCTACACTCGCGCCACCAGCACAAATCAAGTCACGCGATCATGTGCCCCACGTGTCCGCGTCATCTAACCTTATTTGCGCACTACGCGACCGCGTCACCCACGCGACCGCGTCGCCAGCATCGCACAACCTATCCAGATTAGTGCCAATTTTCTTATCTTTTCTTCTCCGAATCTTTATTCTCTTATCTTTTCTTATTTCTTTCTTCTTCCTTTCTTATTTTCTCTCACTCCCATTCTAGTTTATTTAATTTATTTGCATACTTTCATTCATTGCATATTTTTTATTTTTCTAAAATTATTATTGGTGTTCAAATATTCTTATTCAACTGTTACATCTTTTCTGGTATTTTCTTGATGCTTAGTGACTTGTTTAATTCTGATTGAGTAATATTATTTAAATCAATGCCAATCTTTTATATTTGTATTACTTTTGCATTGACATGAATTTATATTATCTCTCCTCCCCTATTCTTTTCCCCATCGTTGCAAATTTTGCACCATTGGTATGCCATGGTTTCTATTGTTTTCTCACTTACATGTTGAAGCTTCCATGTAAATGAGACCCTTATCATTAGGCATTAACCCACCCATACTTCTTTTATTTTCTTATCTCTATTTCTGGGTTACTTTTCTTCCCTTTTTCTTTCAGGATGGCCACCCGGAAGAGAACCGGAAGACGTTTACATGGGGAGACAAACAAGTCCATCAGCACAATCCTTGAAGAAAAGCATCAGTTGGAACAGCCCGTCCACCTGCACATCTCAGCATGCACCGATGACGGTGCAATCTTTAAGTGTGGGGAGGTCGATACAGACTTCCATGGGTAAGTCACTTCATATTTTAGCACCAATGTTTAAATTTTCTTTGTAGTTAGTTGTTGCATTTGCATGTTTGTTTGATTTTTGTGCATATTTTACCACTTGGTTAAAGAAATATTTTCCTTTTTCAAGAAACCTTTTAAGAGTATTTCACTAATTTGAAAAAAAAAATTTACACTTGTTTGAAGAGATATTATACTGGAACATGGTTTAGAGCTCGAACACACAAAACCTGTGAGATTTTGAGCCTATTTAAATTGGTTGCATTTTTCAACCAATATTTTATTTTTGATGTGTGTTTTTCTCTCTAAAATATTGATCTTTGTCTTGCTTGATTCTATATTTCCATAATTTGATGTATGTATACACTTACTTGATTGAGGCCTTTGTTTCACTGAGCTTACATACCCATATGGCCTTACCTTTCATTATCCTTTGCAAACCAATTTGAGCCTATTTTACCCCTTTGTTCTTTACTTTAGCACATCATTAATTCTAAGCGGAAAACAATAATATCCTTAATTTGAATCCTTAGTTAGCTTAGACTAGTGAAAGTGCTTATGATTTAAGTGTGGGAAATTGGGTTTGAAAATATTTGGGTTGAGAATTGAGTATGTTAGAATTTTCTAAAAATGTGAAAGAAATGTTTAGGACATGTTCATGCATTCAATAAATTAATCATATGCATTGAGAAAAACAAAAGAGAAATATATATATATAAAGAGAAAAAAAAAGAGAGAAAAAGAAAAGAAAAAGTGCAAATAAGAGAAAGGGGACAAAATGCCCCAAAGTAAGTGGTGAAAGCAATGCATATGTACGGTACTCAGAATTAGAATGCATGAATAATGTGGAAAACATGGTTGATGGATAGTTAGAATTTGTATTGTGATTACATGGATTGTCTAAAGTTAGGTGGAAAGTTTAAGTTAATTAAGGATTCAGATTTTAATCCACTTGACCAAATACAATCCTACCTTGACCCTAACCCCATTACAACCCTTAAAAGACCTCTTGATTTCTGTATTTGTGCATTAAATTTATGTTGATTGTTAGATGAAGAGCAAGCCTTAGAAAGCAAGGTTAGTAGAGAATTGAGAGAATCGAACCTTAAACACTTGAGTGACTAGAGTGTATACACTACTAGTGAGGGTTCGATGCTCAATTCCTTGTTTCCTGCTTTCATGAGCTATTTTCTTCTACAAGTCTATTTGTACTTCATTTTTTATGATTTGAATTAGTGAAATCCAGTTCATATTTATTCTTGGAGAACTTATTTACTCTTAACCAAGTAAGTAAAAGCATTTAGCATGTACTTGCATTCATAGGTTGCATTTCATGCATTCTACCATTCCTCTTCATTTCTTTATAGCTTCTCTTGAGCTTAGCATGAGGACATGCTAATGTTTAAGTGTAGGGAGGTTGATAAACCACTATTTTATGGTTTATCTTGTGCTTAATTGAGTGGTTTTTATCTACTCTTCACCCACTTATTCATACTATTTGCATGGTTTTACATTTACCTTCCTAATTATGTGCTTTGATTGAAAACATGTTTCTTTGGACTTATAATTGCTAATATTAATCCTCTCTTATTACCATTAGATGCCTTGATATGTGTGTTAAGTGTTTTCAGAGATTACAGGGCAGGAATGGCTCAGAGGATGGAAAGGAAGCATGCAAAAGTGGAAGGAATACAAGAAGTTGGAGAAACTGCTAAGCTGTCCAGCCTGACCTCTTCGCACTCAAACGGCTATAACTTTAGCTACAGAGGTCCAAACGACGCGGTTCTAGTTGCGTTGGAAAGCTAACATCTGGGGCTTCGATTTGATATATAATATGCCATAGTTCCCCTGATGCTAGGTGACGCGACCGCGTGATCCATGCGGCCGTGTCGCAGTGACGGAAATCAGCGTGTTTGAATTCTTCTCTAGTGATTTTCGGGCTATTTTCGACCCAGTTCGTGGCACAGAAAACACATATTAGAGGCTATAAAGTGGGGGATTGCATCCATTCATAGGGAGGCTCTCACAATTCACAATTTTAGGAGTAGATGTAGTTTTTAGAGAGAGAGGTTCTCTCCTCTCTCTTAGGATTAGGATTTAGGATTTCTCTTAGTTTTAGGAGTGCCTCTAAATCCCAGGTTCAATGTTCCTTTAATTTATGTTTCTCTTTTATTTTGATACTTTTATTTGCATTTGATTTATGTTGCCCAATTGGCTTATGAACTTTTCATGATTAAGATTTGAATGTTCTATTTATTATAATTCGAGGTATTTCAGATTCAAGATTTCTTTCTTTTATTTATGTTAATGTTGCTTCCCATCTGAAGGCATTTTTTTCTTCAAGTAGATTTTTTCCCCTTTTGGCTTTGGTCAAGTAATTGGTAACACTTGAGTTGTCAAACTCAGGAGTGGTTGAAATTGGCTGATTTTGCTTTAGCTAGGATTGCTCTAACACTAGTCTCTCCACAGGAGTTGACTAGGACTTGAGGATCAAGCTAATTAGTCCACTTGACTTAACTAAGTGGGATTAAAATCCAATTCTCATCACATCTGATAAGGATAACAAGGACAGGATTTCCGATTCTCATACCTTGCCAAGAGTTTATTTTACAGTTATTTATTTATTTTTATTGCTCAAAAATATACCTGTGCGCATTGCCCAACTTCCAAAACCACCAATTTACAATCTTCATAACCAATAATAAGAACATACTTCCCTGCAATTCCTTGAGAAGACGACCTGAGGTCTAAATACTCGGTTATCAATATTAAAAAGGGGCTTGTTACTTGTGACAACCAAAACTTTTGTAAGAAAGGTTGATTGCTTGGTTTAGTAACTATACTTACAATGAGAGTTTCTATAACCTCTAAACCATCAATCTTCAGTTCTTCAGGGAGACAACCCACCGTGGTATGATCGTTCCTTTTCAATCTTAATTTTATTCTGTCCTGTTTATTTTTATTTTATTTTATTTTATTTTATTTTCCGTAGTATCATTCATAACATCTGCATCAGCATCTGCATCTTGCATTCTGCATATTCTATATATATATATATATAAAAAGCTATACCACGCTGGCGCATGGGCCACGCGTGGGCGTCAAGTCCAAATCGGCGTCAACATCCAATGCCCAGAAAGTTGGGCTGGAATCGTGTGGCTGGGATGCGTTAGGCACAAATTGGCCCACGCTTGCGCGTCCACGATGCGTACGCGTCACTTTCAATTTCAACACACCACGCGTGGGCGTGGGGACGCGTCGCCTGAAAAATTTTTGCCCCCAAATTGAAACAGAGAGTTGCGCCAAAACGACGCTGGAATCGTGCGTTTAGCACGATTCTGACCCACGTGTACGCTTGCTTCACGCGTACACGTCATCTTCACTACCCCTCTTCACGCGGTCACGTCAATGACGCTTTCGCCTCGTTTCAATTTTACCTCATCCACGCGCACGCATGACCCACGCGCACGCGTGACCCATGCCTACGCGTGGATTTAAATTCCCTAACCCCCTGACGCGGAAACCCTAGCCCTCGCGTGCTCACTTCCCCCCTCCCTCATAGTCTTCTTCTCTCCTCCCTCCAACCTTCCAAAACCACCACCAGCGCCGTCGTGCCACCCACCAGCGCCACCGTACCACCACCTTCTCTCTTCGTTCAATTTCTTTCACTGTGCACACCAGGTTCCACTGCACTCCGATTCCTTCTCCATTCAAGTTAGTTAGTTTTCATATTTTAATTCTGTTTAATTTAGGTTAGTTAGAAATGCATGTTTCGTAGTGGATTTTAGGTGGTTACGTAGATAGGATGTGGTTAGTGGATTTAGGTATGATAATTGCGCCATTCTTGCTGCTTGCTTTATCTGTTTTACAATTTTAAAATTGCTATGCTGTTGATGCTGCTAATATGCTGTTCATTACTGTTTAATGCTGTTTTGACATTATTCCACCTAAATTGCATTTCTTGCTGCAAATTAAATTTGTTTCTTTTCTGAATTCATGTGACTTGTTATTTGCTACTCGTTTATGTACTACTTTAACGTCATATGAACTGAATTTCTGCTGCTGTTTATCACCCGGGAACGTCCAATTTATAGCCGGCATGCTGCCAAAATTTTTGAAAAATTTCTTGAACAATTAGTTGTGTTTAGGGATTAACCAGCTACCTTGTTCTGCTTAATGTTGCATGCGTCATGTGAATCACCTTGTTCTTCATGATAATTGACAAATGTTGCGCTTCATATAAGCTTGACTTGATTTGCTGTTGCTATTGAGATTTTATCTGCGCTAACTTGGTTCCTTAATTTTAGATTCTTAATATTTAATTTTAATGAAATTCAAATCTGAATTGCAATTGACCTTTCGTTACTATTTTATCAGTGATCATAAATTCTTTGAATGCATACTTGATTGACTTTAGAATTAGCTAACTGCTTTGCCTTGCTTTATGCCTCCTGATTCATTGATTTCTTGTTCTTCATGCTATCTGCCACTCACAACATTCATCTAGCTATTGATTTCGCTATTTGTTTATCCGGGAATGTTCCTCTTACTGCCAAAATGCTGCCCAACTTTTCTGGTACCTATTTTTCCCCACATCCACTCATGAACTGACTTTGGTGCTTTTTAAAATTGTGATTTATATGGTTTACACCACAGCCACTTCATGAGTTGTTGGGCTAGTATTCCATTTCTTTTTGGTTCCCTTTTCATTTGACGAGAATTGTTAATGATTGTATTCCTTTTTATGCTTCTTGCTTTACATGCTTTATCATCAATAATCTGTATTATATGCTTGAATGTGAGCCTGCTTGTTCCTAAACCTTTTGCACTTCTAGGAACTACATTACCATGCCACTAATTCTAACTTACTTCTTTGGCTTTTAACTTAACTGACTATTAACCTAACTGACTTTTAACTCCTTTCAAGGCATGTTAATTGTTGTTTCCTGACAAACTAGCATTTTGCATCTCATAGTTTTTGGATTGTTCTTTTTAATTGAATTCTTTGAATTTTATCTTGCATTCAGTCCAACATTCTATATCTATCTGACTCACTTCATGCTTTAATTCTCATTCCTCTTTCACTCATCTATGCTTATATTGCTTGAATACTATTTGCCTTCCTATTTTTTCTGCTTTCAGCTACTAAATTATATTCTGGAAACTCTATTTTTCAGGATGTCTGACCCGAAAGGGAAAGAAAAAGCTAAAGCAGGCACGGGCAAAAGGAAAAGAGGAGAGCCCTCTATGGCTCTGCTAGATATACTGCATGATGATTCCTGGCGTGAGAAGAACTTTACTCTACAGGAAAAACCTGATCAGTTAGTGCCTTCAACTGATCCAGTCACGTTTGCAAATCGATACTGTGAACTGAAGTATCCGGTCTTTGCTACTACAAGGAACCTATATCTAGAAAAGACCCTCAGAATTCCAGCTGAATTACAACAGTACACCATAGAACAAATCAAACAGAGAGGCTGGTTCTTTTTGGAGAGGAACTTGACTGAGGTTAATGCATCCTCGGTCATGGAATTTTACTGCAACTATTTTAAAACGACCCTGGATGCAGTACAGCTCAGAGGAAAGCATATTCTAGTTACTGAGGAGGCAATTAAAGATATCTTCCATTTCCTGCCTAAATCCGATCAGCCAGATGGTTATCAGCAGGCTGGGAAAGATATGAGATTCATGAGATTTGATTGGGAAGCAGTGAAGCGCACTATAGCTATTGATCCTGCTGCCCCATGGGTTATGGGTAAGTCAACAGTGACCCCAAAAGGCATAAGAATTATTTACCTGAATGATGAGGCTCGGCTATGGCAACAAATCTTGAGCAATTATGTGATGCCGAGCACTCACGAGACTGAGGTACCAGCCGCCATGATTACTCTTATCTGGTGCGTGATGGAAGGCAAGGACCTGTACCTTCCTCGATTTATCCGGTACTACATGGCCAGGGTCCATGTCCGAGGCACTCTGCCCTTCCCCTATTTGATTACTCAGATGGGCCACTGAGCTGAGGTACCCTAAGAGCTTGCGGATGAGAAACCACCAGCCGCCGACTGCAAGAAGATCATCCTACACGGCAGGAAGTTCGTGGCTCTGGGCTACAAACCGCCCTTTCTCACTGCCTCCGCTGATGCATCCACATCTTCTGATGCCCCTTCAGCACCTGTCGCACCACCCACACCCACAGCATCCTCACCTACCTCCCAGCCCATTTACCACTTAGTACACTGCCTCTTTAAGCGGCTAGACCAGATGGAGCGCCGCAACTAGCGGCGATATGAGCGGTCTTGTTGCGACGCTATGAGCATTTGAAGTTGATGATCCGGTCGGGCCACGCTGACATCCCCTCCAAGCCTGACACACCATCAGAGCCATATGAAGAGGATGTAGATGAGCAGGAGGCCGATGCACGGGCAGAGGATGAGCAGGCAGGATACCAGCAGGCAGCGCCCCAACTTGAGGAGTCCCAGCAGATACAGCTAGTAGATCCATAGGTCCCTATACAGACAGAGCCTTTGCTTTAGCAGGCAGATCCCCAGGCATCAACACACCCTATAGAGCCAGCAGAGCACCTTTCCGGAGATGACACTTCTTCACACCCAGCTTGATTGAGCATCGAGGACGATGCTATTATATAAGTGTGGGGAGGTCGCTGGTGTGCGAAATTGTGATTACACTTTTCACAACTCCACACAACTAACCAACAAGTGCACTGGGTCGTCCAAGTAATACCTTACGTGAGTAAAGGTCGATCCCACGGAGATTGTCGGTTTGAATCAAGCTATGATTATTTTGTAAATCTTAGTTAGGAGATTAATGATAAGAGTGATTATATTTATGAAAATTTAATATTACAAAATAAATAGTACTTGTGATTCAGTAATGAGAAACAGGCTGAGGTTCCGGAGATGCTCTGTCATCTGAATCTCTACTTTTCTACTGCCTTCTTCTGCAAACACACATGGCCTCGTTTCATAGCAGGCTGTATGATCCTCGCGGATAAAAAATACCAAGTGCTGTCACCGCACGGCTAATCATCTGTCGGTTCTCACTAGCGTTGGAATAGGACCATTATCCTTTTGCACACTGTCACTGCGCCCAACATTCGCGAGTTTGAAGCTCGTCACAGTCATCCCCTTTCATATCCTACTCGGAATACCACAGACAGGGTTAGACTTTCCAGATCCCAGGAGTGCTGCCAATGATTCTAGCCTATACCACGAAGGTTCTAACCTCCGGACTCAGTCCGTGGATTAAAAACCCAAGAGATATGCACTCAAGCTGTCGCCTAATGACTACGTTGAGCTCAGATAGAACGGAGTGGTTGTCAGGCACGCGTTCCTAGGGTTAAGGATAATAATGAGTGTCACAGATTATCATATTCTCCATATTAAAGTACGAGTGAGTATCTTAGAATAGAATCAAGCGTAATTGAATAGAAAATAGTAGTAATTGCATTAATCCATTGAAACACAGCAGAGCTCCTCAACCCCCACCTATGGGGTTTAGAGACTCATGCCGTCAAAGATACAAATAAAGTGTACAAATGTCATAAGTCCTCAAATGAATCTCTAAAAGTAGTTTTTATACTAAACTAGTAACCCAGGTTTATAGAAAATGAGTAACTAAGTGCAAATAGTGCAGAAATCCACTTCCGGGACCCACTTGGTGTGTGCTTGGACTGAGCATTGAAGCTTTTTCGTGCTTAGGCTGTTCCTGGAGTTAAACGCCAGCTTTGGTGCCAGTTTGGGCGTTTAACTCCAATTCTGGTGCTAGTTTGGGCATTTTACGCCAGAATTTTTAGGCTGACTTTGAATGCCAGTTTGTGCCAATTGGGCTTCTGTAGCTCCAAAAAATCCAGTTCGAGTGCAGAGAGGTCAAAATCCAACAGCATCTGCAGTCCTTTTTTAGCCTCTGAATAAGAGTTTTGCTCAGGTCCCTCAATTTCAGTCAGAAAATACCTGAAATCACAAAAAAAAAAACACACAAACTCGTAGTAAAGTCCAGAAATGTGATTTTTGAATAAAAACTAATAAAAATATAATAAAAAGTAACTAAAACATACCAAAAACTATGTAAAAATAATGCCAAAAAGGGTATAAATTATCCGCTCATCACAACACCAAACTTAAATTGTTGCTTGTCCCCAAGGAACTAAAAACAAAATAGGATAAAAAGAAGAGAATATACAATAAATTTCAAATATCAATGAAGCTCAGTTCCAATTAGATGAGCGAGACTTGTAGCCTTTTTGCTTCTAAACAGTTTTGGCATCTCACTTTATCCTTTGAAGTTCAGAATGATTGGCATCTATAGGAACTCAGAATTCAAATAGTGTTATTGATTCTCCTAGTTCAGTATGTTGATTCTTGAACACAGTTACTTTATGAGTCTTGGTTGTGACCCTAAGCACTTTGTTTTCCAGTATTACCACCGGATACATAAATGCCACAGACACATAACTGGGTGAACCCTTTCAGATTGTGACTCAGCTTTGCTAGAGTGCCCAATTAGAGGTGCCCAGAGCTCTTAAGCACACTCTTTTTGCTTTGGACCACAACTTTAACCACTCAGTCTCAAGCTCCTCACTTGGACCTTCATGCCACAAGCACATGGTTAAGGACAACTTAATTCAGCCGCTTAGGCCAGGATTTTATTCCTTTGGACCCTCCTATCCATTAATACTCAAAGCCTTGGATCCTCTTTACCCTTGCCTTTTAGTTTAAAGGGTTATTGGCTTTTTCTGCTTGCTTTCTCTTTTTCTTTCTTTTTCTTTTATTTTTTGCCTTTTTTTTCGCAAGCTTTGTATTCACTGCTTTTTCTTGCTTCAAGAATCAATTTTATGATTTTTTAGATTATCAATAACATTTCTCACTTTTCATTATTCTTTCAAGAGCCAACAGTTTTAACATTCATAAACAACAATATAAAAAATATGCACTGTTTAAGCATTCATCCAGAAAACAAAAAGTATTGCTACCACGTCAAAATAATTAGATTATTTTCAAGATATAATTCGAAATTCATGTACTTCTTGTTCTTTTGCAAATAAAAAAATTTTTCTTTTGAGAAAGGTGAGGGATTTATGGGATTATTCATAGCTTTAAGACATATACTCTAAATTTTATTGATCATGGAATAGAAATAAGACATGAAATAAGCATAAAAGAAAACAAATAATAATAAAAGAAAGGAAATTAAAGACATAAAAGTAAATGACTCTAATACTAATGCTCATGTAACTCTTAAAATAGATCTCTAATAACAAAAGTTATCACAGAGTTAGGACTCAACAACCTACATTGTGTGAGGCAAGTGCTCCTTCAATCTGTAGGATGCCTGGCTCTTCAAGGGACAGCTTCTGGCGCTTTAGCTCATGTATCACACGCCCTTGTTTCTCTTGTTCTATGAGCAGTTTGCAAAGCATGCTGTTTGGATTCTGCTGCTCCTCTTTGAGTTGATTCACAGCTTCTTACAGCTTGGTGACAGATGCTTCTAAGCGAGCCCAATAGTCAAATTGAGGAATTTCTGGAAGGAGTTCATGCGCCCCCCCTCTTGGTGGGGTTATCTTGAATTTGAAGTCCATCCATCATTTCTTTGGTGATTGCGCGCTCAACTGGGATAAATTCATCCACACCCATCTGTACCCTCGCATCTTTGCATAGCAGACTAATCAAGCTTGCGTAAGCCAATCTGGCCTCAGTGGATTCCTTGTTTGAAATTGTGTAAATTTCAATAGGGATCAACTGATGAATCTCTACCTCCTTCCCTAGCATAATACAATGAATCATCACTGCTCTCTAGACAGTAACTTCAAATCGGTTGCTGGTTGGGAGTATGGAGCGCCCAATGAAATCCAGCCAACCTCTGGCAACTGGTTTAAGATCTCCTCTCTTTAACTGGTTTGGGACACCTTTTGAATTGGTAATCCATTTGGTTCCAGGGAGGCATATGTCCTCTAGAACTTGATCCAGCCTTTTATCCTTGGCCATCCTCCTATTAAAGGACTCTGGATCATCTTGCAATTGAGGGAGTTTAAGAACTTCTCTCACTTTGTCCAGGTGGAAGTAAATAATCTTCCCTCTGACCATAGTCCGGAAGGTGTAGAAAGTAGTTCCCTCTAATCTTTGCTTCTCTGTCATCCACAGATTTGCATAGAATTCTTGTACCATGTTTCTTCCAACAGGTATCTCAGGATTAGCCAGGACTTCCCAGCCCCTATTTTGAATCTGCTCTTGGATCTCCGGGTATTCATCTTCTTTCAAATTGAATCTAACTTCCGGGATCACTGATCTTTTGCATACTATTTTGAGTTAGTGGTCTGCATGTTCTTTGGTGCGGAATTTCTCATGCATCCAAAGTGGCTTTGAGTTGCCTTCTTTCTTGCCTCTTGAAGTGGTTTGTTTTCCTTTGGGAGCCATGAGCTTTGTTTGTTTTGGCTTAGGGATCACGGAAATCACACCAAACTTAGTGCTTTGCTTGCTCTCAAGCAAAATAGAAAGAAAGAAGATAAATAGATGGAGAGAATGATTCCAATGATGAACCAAAGGGTGTGGCCAAATTTATAAATAAAGGGGAGGGAGGGAATGGGGTCGAAAATTAAAAAAAGAAGAAGATATGATTGAAAGATATGATTGATAAAAGATAAACATGATATGCAAAAGAGAAGATTGTTTTCAAAATTTAAGAGATATGAAGAAGATATGAGGAAGTTAAATCTGAATTTTTGTTTATGCATCTAAGAAATAAAAGATAATATGAATGAATTGAAAAGATTTGAAAAGAAATTGGAAAGATAAATGAGTTTTTGAAAAAGATTTGAAAAGAATTTGGAGAATTAAAAGGAATTTATAAGATTATGAATTTTTGTTAATGGAAGTTAAAAATTGAATGTTTGTAATGTTTAGATGCAGAAAATTTTGAATTAAAACAAGAAAATTCGAAAAAAATTGAATTGAAAACGAAATTACCTCTCCCCTATCTGTTCTGGCATTAAACGCCCAGAATGATATCTATTCTGGCGTTTAACGCCCATCTGGTGGCCATTTTGGGCGTTTAGCGCCCAGCCAGGTACCCTGGCTGGCGTTAAACGCCAAAAATGCTTTTTCACTGGGCATTTTTCTGAACGCCCAGAATGCTGCCAATTCTGGCATTAAACGCCTAGAATGCTACCTATTCTGGCGTTTAACGCCTAGAATGATACCTTTACTGGCGTTAAATGCCCAGAATGGTAGCCATTCTGGCGTTTAACGCCCAGTTTGCCTCTTTACTGATGTTTTGATGCCAGTGAGCTCCTTTCCTCTGTGATTTCTCTGTTTTATGTCTTGAACCTCCATTTTCCTAACTTATTCACTGAAAATATATTAATTAACAAAGAAAACAAAATTAAAAAGACTTATCTAACCGTTACAAACATCTAATTATTGATAATGGCTGGGTTGCCTCCCAGCAAGCGCTTCTTTACTGTCTTTAGCTGGACTTTACTAAGCTTTTAACTTAGTCTTAGCTTTGAGCATTCTTGCTTAACATTGCTTTCAAGATAATGTTTGATTCTCTATCCATTAACAATGAACTTTTTGTCAGAATCAATATCTTAAAGTTCTACATAGCCATATGGTGACACATTTGTAATCACATATGGGCCCCTCCACTGGGATTTCAATTTCCCGGGAAATAATCTGAGCCTAGAGTTAAACATCAGAACCTTCTGTCCTATCTCAAAGACTCTAGATGACAGCCTTTTGTCATGCCATATTTTTGCTTTCTCCTTATAAATTTTGACATTTTCGAAAGCATTGAGTCTGAATTCTTCCAGCTCATTCAACTGGAGTAACCTCCTCTCTCCAGCTACCTTAGTATCAAGGTTTAGGAACTTGGTTGCCCAGTAGGCCTTGTGTTCCAGTTCTACTGGCAGATGACAGGCTTTTCCATACACAAGCTGGTATGGAGAGGTCCCTATAGGAGTCTTGAATGCTGTTCTGTATGCCCACAAAGCATCATCCAGACCTCTTGCCCAATCCTTTCTATAGGCATCTACAGTCCGCTCCAGGATTCGTTTTAGTTTTCTATTTGAGACTTTAGCCTGCCCATTTGTCTATGGATGATATGAAGTCGCCACTTTATGGTTAATTTCATATCGGACCAGTGCAGAGTCAAGCTGTTTATTGCAGAAATGAGTGCCTCCATCGCTGATTAGTATCCTAGGGACACCGAACCTGCTGAAGATATGCTTCTGGAGAAACTTCATCACTGTCTTAGTATCATTAGTGGGTGTTGCAATTGCCTCTACCCATTTAGATACATAGTCTACTGCCACCAAAATATAAGTGTTTGAGTATGATGGTGGGAAAGGCCCCATGAAGTCAATACCTCATACATCAAACAACTCAATCTCTAAGATCCCTTGTTGAGGCATGGCATAACCGTGAGGTAGATTACCAGCTCTCTGGAAACTATCACAGTTACGTACAAACTATCGGGAGTCTCTATAGAGAGTAGGCCAGTAGAAGCCACACTGGAGAACCTTGGTTGCTATTCGCTCACCTCCAAAATGTCCTCCATATTGTGATCCATGGCAATGCCATAGGATTTTCTATGCCTCTTCTCTAGGTACACATCTACAGATCATACCGTCTGCACACCTCTTAAAGAGATATGGTTTCATTCCACAAGTAGTATTTTGCATCAGAAATCAATTTTTTCGTTTGCACCTTGGTATACTATTTGGGTATGAACCTCACAGCTTTATAGTTTGCAATGTCTGCAAAGCATGGTACTTCATGAATGGCAAAGAGTTGCTCATCTGGGAAGGTTTCAGAGATCTCAGTAGGAGGGAGGGACGCTCCTGCTACTGGTTCTATTCTGGACAGTTGATCTGCTACTTGGTTCTCTGTCCCTTTTCTGTCTCTTATTTCTATATCAAACTCTTGCAGAAGTAACACCCATCTTATGAGTCTGGGTTTTGAATCCTGCTTTGTGAGGAGATATTTTAGAGCAGCATGGTCAGTGTACACAACCACTTTTGATCCTACTAAATAAGATCTGAACTTGTCAATCGCATAAACCACTGCAAGTAACTCCTTTTCTGTGGTTGTGTAGTTCTTCTGTGCATCATTTAAAACATGGCTAGCATAATAAATGACATGCAGAAGCTTGTTATGCCTCTGTCCCAATACTGCACCAATGGCATGGTCACTGGCATCACACATTAGTTCAAATGGTAATGTCCAGTTTGGTGCAGAAATAACTGGTGCTGTGACCAGCTTAGCTTTCAGAGTTTCAAACACCTGCAGACACTCCGTGTCAAAGACAAATGGCGTGTCAGCAGCTAGAAGATTGCTCAGAGGTTTTGCAATTTTTGAAAAATCCTTTATAAACCTCCTATAGAATCCTGCATGCCCCAGAAATGATTCCCTTAATATTGGCAGGTGGTGGTAATTTTTCAATTACCTCTACCTTAGCTTGATCCACCTCTATTCCCTTGTTTAAAATTTTGTGCCCAAGGACAATTCCTTCAGTCACCATAAAGTGACATTTTTCCCAGTTTAAAACCAGGTTAGTCTCTTAGCACCTTTTTAGAACAAGTGCTAGATGGTCAAGGCAGGAGCTGAATGAGTCTCCAAATACTGAGAAGTCATCCATGAAGACTTCCAGAAACTTCTCTACCATGTCAGAGAATATAGAGAGCATGCACCTCTGAAAGGTTGCAGGTGCATTGCACAAACCAAATGGCATCCTTTTGTAGGCAAATACTCCAGATGGACATGTGAATGCTATTTTCATTTGGTCTTGAGGGTCTACTGCAATTTAGTTGTAACCTGAATAGCCATCCAAAAAGTAGTAGTATTCATGACCTGCTAATCTCTCTAGCATCTGGCCTATGAATGGTAAAGAAAAATGATCCTTCCTGGTGGCTGTATTGAGCCTTCTGTAGTCAATACACATACGCCACCCTGTAACTGTTCTTGTAGGAACCAGTTCATTCTTTTTATTATGAACCACTGTCATGCCTCCCTTCTTGGGGACAACTTGGACAGGGCTCACCCAAGGGCTATCAGAAATAGGATAAATAATCCTAGCCTCCAATAACTTAGTAACCTCTTTCTGCACCACCTCCTTTATGGCTGGATTTAGCTGCCTCTGTGGTTGAACCACTGGCTTAGCATCATCCTCCAATAGGATCTTGTGCATGCATCTTGCTGGGCTAATACCCTTAAGATCACTTATGGACCACCCAAGAGCTGTCTTGTGTGTCCTTAGCACCTGAATTAGTGCTTTCTCTTCTTGTGGATTTAAAGCAGAGCTTATGATCACTGGAAAAGTGTCACCTTCTCCCAGAAATGCATATTTCAGGGATGGTGGTAGTAGTTTGAGCTCGGGTTTAGGAGGCTTATGCTCTTCTTGAGGAGTTTTTAGAGGTTCTTCCGTTCTCTTTGGTTTCTCCAGATCAGGCTGAACATCCTTAAAAATGTCCTGTAGCTCTGATTCGAGACTCTCAGTCATATTGACCTCTTCCACCAAGGAGTCAATAACATCTACGCTCAGGTAGTCTTTTGGTGTGTCTGGATGCTGCATAGCTTTGACAGCATTCAACTTAAACTCATCCTCATTGACTCTCAGAGTTATCTCTCCTCTTTGGACATCAATGAGGGTTCGTCCAGTTGCTAGGAAAGGTCTTCCTAGAATGAGAGTTGCACTCTTGTGCTCCTCTATTTCCAGCACTACAAAGTCAGTAGGAAAGGAAAATGGCCCAACCTTAACAATCATGTCCTCAATTATGCCTGATGGGATTTTAATGGAGCCATCAGCAAGTTGGAGGCATATCCGGGTTAGTTTAACTTCATCAGTCAAACCAAGCTTTTTGATAGTGGATGCAGGTATTAGATTGATACTTGCCCCAGGGTCACACAGAGCTGTCTTGGTACAAGCATCCTCTAATGTGCATGGTATCATAAAGCTTCCGGGATCTTTAAGCTTCTCTGGTAAGCTTTTCAGAATGACTGCACTGCATTCTTCAGTGAGGAAAACTTTTTCAGTTTCTCTCCAGTCCTTCTTATGACTTAAGATCTCTTTCATGAACTTAGCATAAGAGGGTATTTGCTCAAGAGTCCTGAGGTAGTCTGCAAAGCGGGAAAATTGTTTATCTTGTTCCGCTTGGCAGAGTTTCTGAGGATAACGCATCTTGGCTTTCTATTCTTCAACCTTGGTTGCTGCAGGTTTATTTCCTACAGAAGTGGTTGGAGAAGCCTGCTTAAGGGGGTTGTTATCAGCACTTGCATGTGTCTGACCCCTTTGTGGTGTTTGAACGCCAGAATTGGGGGCTGCATGGGCATTTAACGCTAGATTGCCACCCTTTTCTGGCGTCTGGATGCCAAAATTGGCTATCCCTTGGGTGTTTAATGCCACCTTTTCACCCTTTTCTGGAGTTTGAACGCTAGAATTATTCCTCTCTGGGCTCTTACTGTTCTCAGAGGGATTTTAGGTGGTGGTTTGGTTATCCATTATTAGCTGTTCCTTTCTTGGCTTCCTGCTACCTTGGATTGATACATTCAATGTTTTCCCGCTCCTTAATTGAACAGCTTGGTATTCTTCTGTTATCTGTTTAGATAGCTACTGTCTTGTCTGATCCAATTGTGCTTCCATATATTTGGTTGGCATTTTTAGTGTCTTGGAGCATCTCTTTGAATTTTGTGAACTGTTTTGTTATAATAAGCAATTGCTGATTGAGTTCAGCAACTTGTTCTTGAGGACTAAGTTCAGTGGATACTGCTTTAGCCTCTTCTTTCAGGGAGGACTCACTACTCAAGTAAAGATGTTGATTTCTAGCAACTGTATCAATGAGCTCTTGAGCCTCTTCAATTGTCTTTCTTATATGTATAGATCCACCAGCTGAGTGATCTAGAGATATTTGAGCTTTTTCTATAAGCCCATAGTAAAAGATGTCTAACTGCACCCACTCTGAAAACATTTCAGATGGGCATTTCCTTAGCATCCCTCTGTACCTCTCCCAGGCATTATAAAGAGATTCATGATCATCTTGTTTAAAGCCTTGGATGTCCAGCCTTAGCTGTGTCATCCTTTTTGGAGGGAAATATTGATTCAAGAATTTATCTGATAACTGTTTCCATGTTCTTATGCTTGCTGTGGGTTGGTTATTTAACCACCTCTTAGCTTGATCTTTTACAGCAAATAAAAACAGTAATAATCTGTAGACATCCTAATCCACTTCTTTATCATGTATTGTGTCAGCAATTTGAAAAAACTGTGCCAGAAACTCAGTAGGTTCTTCCTGTGGAAGACCGGAATACTGGCAATTTTGCTGCACCATGATAATGAGTTGAGGATTTAGCTCAAAACTGCTGGCCTTGATGGGGGTATACAGATACTACTCCCATATGCAGCAGTAATGGGGTTAGCATATGACCCCAAAGTCCTTCTAGACTATTCATTTCCACTTAGGTCCATGATGGAGAAAGGGAGATGACGTGGATTGCAAATAAAATATATTTTTTTATTTTATTTAATTAAAAATAGCCGAATAAAAAAAATAAGATAAAATAAAATATAAGTTTCGAAAACTAAAAGAAAAAGAAAAAGAAATTCAAAAATTAAAGTAATCAATTAGTAAAAAAATTTGAAAAACTTTGGATATGATTTTTGAAAAAGATTTTGAATTTTGAAATTTTAAAACTAATATGAGATAAAATAAAAATTTAAAAAAAAATCTGAATTTTTTTTAAATGAAATTTTTGAAAATTCAATTAAATAAAGAAAAAAGATATTTTTGAATTTAATGAGGAAAGAGAAAAACAATAGAATGACACCAAACTTAGAATTTTTTTAGATCAAAACAGAGAAAACAAACAAGAAAACCTTGAACATCTAGATGAACACCAAGAACACTTTGAAGATCAGGATGAAGACCAAGAACAAATTTTAAAAATTTTTAAGAAAATAGAAACACAAAGGACACCAAACTTAAAAATTTTTATATTTTGGACACTAATAATTCGAAAATGTATAAGATAAATAGCAACAATCACCAAACAAGAAATTTTAAAGATCAAATAAGGAAAATTATCAAAAACAATTTGAAGATCAATAAAGAACTAAGAACATATAATTCGAAAATTGAAAGAAAGATAAAATCATGCAATTGACACCAAACTTAAAATATGAAACTAAACTCAAACAGAAGACTAAACTATGAAGTTATTGGTTTTCTAAAAATTTTTGAAAATAGTTTAGAAAAATAAAATAAGGATTTTAAAATTTTAACCAAAAACAATAATAGAAGACTCAATGTTAGTGACTCTAAACCAAAAAGACAATTTTTTTCCTAATCTAAGCAACAAAATAAACCGTCAGTTGTCCAAACTCGAACAATCCCCGGCAATGACGCCAAAAACTTGGTGTGCGAAATTGTGATTACACTTTTCACAACTCCGCACAACTAACCAGCAAGTGCACTGGATCGTCCAAGTAATACCTTACGTGAGTAAGGGTCGATCCCACGGAGATTGTCAGTTTGAAGCAAGCTATGGTTATTTTGTAAATCTCAGTCAGGAGATTAATGATAAGAGTGATTATATTTATGAAAATTTAATATCATAAAATAAATAGTACTTGTGATTCAGTAATGAGAAACAGGCTGAGGTTTCGGAGATGCTCTGTTGTCTGAATCTTTGCTTTCCTACTGCCTTCTTCTCCAAACACGCATGGCCTCCTTCCATAGCAGGCTGTATGATCCTCTCGGATGAAAAATACCAAGCGCTGTCACCGCACGGCTAATCATCTGTTGGTTCTCACTAGCGTCGAAATAGGACCATTATCCTTTTGCACACTGTCACTGCGCCCAACATTCGCGAGTTTGAAACCCGTCACAGTCATCCCCTTTCAGATCCTACTCGGAATACCACAGACAAGGTTAGACTTTCCGCATACCAGGAATGCTGCCAATGATTCTAGCCTATACCACGAAGGTTCTAACTTCCGGACTCGGTCCGTGGATTAGAAACCCAAGAGATACGCACTCAAGCTGTCGCCCAATGACTACGTTGAGCTCAGATAGAATGGAGTGGTTGTCAGGCACCCGTTCATAGGGTTGAGGATAATAATGAGTGTCACGGATCATCATATTCTCCATATTGAAGTACGAGTGAGTATCTTAGAATAGAATCAAGCGTAATTGAATAGAAAACAGTAGTAATTGCATTAATCCATTGAAACACAGCAGAGCTCCTCACCTCCACCTATGGGGTTTAGAGACTCATGCCGTCAAAGATACAAATGAAGTGTAAAAATGTCATAAGTCCTCAAATGAATCTCTAAAAGTAGTTTTTGTACTAAACTAGTAACCTAGGGTTACAGAAAATGAGTAACTAAGTGCAAATAGTGCAGAAATCCACTTCTGGGACCCACTTGGTGTGTGCTTGGGCTGAGCATTGAAGCTTTTTCGTGCTTAGGCTGTTCCTGGAGTTAAACGCCAGCTTTGGTGCCAGTTTGGGCATTTTACGCCAGAATTTTTAGGCTGACTTTGAACACCAGTTTGGTCCATCAAATCTCGAGCAAAGTATGGACTATCATATATTGCTGGAAAGCTCAGGATGTCTACTTTCCAACGCATTTGAGAGCGCGCAAATTGAACTTTTGTAGCTCCAAAAAATCCAGTTCGAGTACAGGGAGGTCAGAATCCAACAGCATCTGCAGTCCTTCTTCAGCCTCTGAATCAGATTTTTGCTCAGGTCCCTCAATTTCAGTCAGAAAATACCTGAAATCACAGAAAAATACACAAACTCATAGTAAAGTCTAGAAATGTGATTTTTGAATAAAAACTAATAAAAATATAATAAAAAGTAACTAAAACATACCAAAAACTATGTAAAAACAATGCCAAAAAGGTATAAATTATCCGCTCATCAGTCGCCATCTCTGGCGAGTTTATTTTGGTGAACTACTTTCATACCCTTTTTATCCTATTTTTGCTTTATTTTGTATTTTTGCTTTATTTTAATTGATTTTATCTTATTTTTTCTTTTAGTACTTGCACATTTTCTTTTACTGTACTTTTTGTCTATTTCTACTTTATTACATTTTGCACTTTGGGCTATATATATATATATATATATATATATATATATATATATATATATATATATATATATATATATATCTTAGATAGTTAGCTTAATTTGCACCCCTAGTTTATTAGTTGTGATATAGAAAATATGGATTATTTAGTTTAGTTTACCCCTTTTAGCATATGATAATTTGGTTTAATTAAACATAAAGAGTAAACTAGAAATTTTTAAATTTTCATAATCACAACAATCCACTTAGCATATAGATTTATAATGATAAATGTTGGTAAATTGACAACATGTTTCAAAGAATATACTTATTTTTATAAGAGCCATTTAAAGATTCACATTGAGTTGAATGGAAACTCTTTATTTCTACTTGCATGATGTACAAAACTGATATATGGTTTTTGAGCCAAAGAACACACAACTCGTGAGTTTTTGAGCTTAATTACATGGTTACATTATTTAACCATAAATATTTTCTTTCTTGTGTGTTTCCTTCTCTATGCTTGCAATCTTTACTTTGTTCTACTCTATATGTCCAATATAGAATGTAGTTACATGCTAGCATATGATTGAGGCCATGTTTATTTAAAAGCTCACTTTTCCCAAACAAACCTACCCTTTTATGTCACATTTGTTAGCCACCTTGAGCCTTTTAATCCCCTTCTGTTCTATAACCACATCACTAGCATTAAGCAGAAAAACAATTAGAATAACACTCAAATTGAATCTTTGGTTAGCTTAAGATAGAGATTGTGTATCCACTAAGTGTGGGGAAACTGTGGGAACATGGGTTGATAGGAAAAAGGTATTAAATTGATAAATTATTTGGAATTTAGGTACATGCTCATGTAAGACCAAAATAATTAAAATACTATGTGCATTGATATATGTTATGTTTCTCTAAAAAAAATCCCTTCAAGTAAATAAATAAATAAAGGGACAAAATTACCCCAATATTAAGTTAATGAAAAATCAATGCACATAG
Organism: Arachis hypogaea; assembly: GCF_003086295.3. NCBI lineage: Eukaryota > Viridiplantae > Streptophyta > Magnoliopsida > Fabales > Fabaceae > Arachis > Arachis hypogaea. The sequence goes on from NC_092050.1 coordinate 105,424,502, forward strand.
GATAAAATTAAAAATAATTTGGTACATGAGTATATGATACAAAAGTGGAAATTTGGGAAGCTAGGCATAATGTTAGAATTGTAAAGAGTATGTATATGTTAGGTGAGATCTTAGACTAATCAAGAATTCAATTTATAGCTCACTTGGCCATATATATACCCTCACCTTTGCCTTAACCCCATTACAACCTTGAAAAGACCTCATGATGTTTGCATGTGTACATTATATATTTGTTGATTGGTTAGATGAAGAACAAAGTTTTAAAAAGCATAACTAGAGAAGAGTAGAGTGATTAACCCCAAACACTGAGTGATTAGAGTGTATATACAAATCCAGTGAGGGTTCAATAGCTCATTTCCATATATCCATGTTTAATTATTGATTGTCTTGCAAGTTTGTGAACTCTTTTGACTAACTCAACTCAATTGTGAATGTATTTTAACATAATTTATGTAACAGCCTAGACCACCCGCTAGCACGATATTGTCCGCTTTGGCACACAAGAACTCACGGTTTAGCCTTTGACGATAGGGATGATAGCCGAAGCCCCCCACATTCACTCGTCAAAACGCGTCATGCTAGGGAGAGGTATCCACACCCTTATAAGGCTGATAAACCCATATTTTATGATGTATTTTGTGCTTAATTTGAGTGATTTATTCAATCCTTCACCCACTTATTCATATTAATTGCATGGTTTTACTTTCCCTTCCTTATTATGTGATGTATGTGAAAAACATGTTTTCTATGCTTTAAAATTAATTATTTTTAATTACCTTTATTTCCATTCGATGCCGTGATTAGTGTGTTGAGTAGTTTCAGATCTTCTAAGGCAGGAATGACTTAAAGAATGAAAAAGAAAACATACACAAATGGAAGGAAAGCACAAAACAGAGTTTTTAAAGAAACTGGCATCTACGCGATCGCATGGACGACGCGACTGCATGCCAAGCGCGAATCAACAGCGATGCGGCCGCATGACTGACACGACCGCGTGCCTTAAGCAAAACACATATGACATGGCCGCATGACTGACACGACCGCGTGATAAGAAAATCTCCGAATGACGTGACCGCGTGACCCACGCGGACGCGTGACAGAGGCTACGCACTAGAAATTGCAGAAAAGGATCCCAGCAATTTCTGAAGCCCTTTTTGGCCCAAATCCAAGTTCAGAAGGCATAGACCAGAGGTTATAAAGTGTGGGAATGCATCCATTCAAGGGGAGCTCTCATAATTCACTTCTCATGAATTAGATTTAGTTTGAGAGGGAGATTTTCTCCTCTCTCTTTAGGATTAGGATTTATATTTAGGATTTTATTCACTTTCAGGATTATCTCTGTTTATCAGGTTCAACATTCCTTTTTATTTACTCTTGCAATTTGATTTATGAATTCTTCCATGTTACAGATTACTCTTTTGAATTAATGTTATTTAAGGTATTTCAGTTTAACATTGCTTTCTTTTATTTATGCTATTATTGCTTTTACTCTGAAGATATTTTTATTCCAGTAGATTTGCTTTTTCCCTTTTTGTTTTTGGTTAAGAAATTAGTAACTCAAGAGTTATCAAACTCAACATGATTGATAATTGTTATCTTTGTTAATTGAATTGATCTTCAATAATTCCAATCTTTTCTTAGGAAATAAATAGGATCCGAAGATCGAACCAATTAATCCCTTGACCTTCCTTTATCTTAGTAAAGGCTAACAAAGTGGAATTAAGATTCAATTCTCATCATCATTGATAAGGATAACTAGGATAGGACCTCCAATTTCTCACACCTTGCCAAAAGTTTGCTTTACAGTATTTATTTATTTTAGTCGCTATTTAAATGATTTGTCATATTTGCTCCTTATTCTTGAAACCCCGAATTTACAATCTCCATAACCAATAATAAGAACATACGTCCCTGCAGTTCCTCGAGAAGACGACCCGAGGTTTGAATACTTCGGTTAACAATTTATTTAGGGGTTTGTTACTTGTGACAACCAAAACGTTTGTATGAAAGGACTTTTGAAGGTTTAGAAACTATACTTGCAACGAGGATTTATCCGCAAATTTCTAAACTACGCAAAAGTTCTCTCATCAAAATGGCGCCGTTGCCGGGGAACTGCTAACGTGTGCCTTATTATTGGTTATTGTAAATATTTTTCTTTTATTTGTTTATTTATTTCTATTTTTTTTCTTTTTCCTTGTTAATTTTATCTGCTACTATGAACTCTCACCCTTCTCACTTTGAGTTTGGTTCTAACTTTGTTGAAGGAAATAGAAGTTACAGCAGAAATATACATCAAGGTCAGACCAATCAAGGATGGATGGAGCCAAGAGGATCTAATCAACCCTTTAGGCAACAACACCCCCCAAGATATCATGGACAACGACCATTCTACAATGCATACCCAGTTGATAGATATGGTGGACAACCTTGTAACTACCAACAAGCCCTACCCCGTGCCTATAGACCATCCTCTCAACATAACCTCGAACCACCACACTCACAAGCTTCTCTTCACCATTCGCCACCACATGATCCCTATTTACTCCAGTTCCAATCCAATCACTCCCAAGCACCACCACTTCCCCATATTTCATATCCAAATCCATCACCCCGAGAATCAGAGGTTCGCCTCAAGGAAACAGTAAATAAACTTCAAACAACTATTCAACAACTGGAGCAAACAGTAATTCAATTAGCTTCTAGACGTTCGAACATTCAAGGACCAACCACAGCCCCATGTGGATAATCTAACGAAGAGCGTAGCATGAAGAAATTACTAGAAACTCCAGTGGACAAGACAGGGAATGAATTTGTACTAGAACAAGTAAAAGGAGCTGTCATTACGCAAGAAGAAGAGTTGGTTGAAGATCTAGGAGATGCTGAATCTCCATGGGAATTCAGAGCTGAAGAGAACTCCGTCAAGGACGTTACAGATAATGCTAAGGAGGACAGTGCACAATCCCCAAGGCAAGTCGTTTATGAAGAACTAGACGGAATAACCCAAGACACAAATTCCCTTGATGATGATAGTCACAAGTCAAGTTCTCTTAGTGATGAACTTGCATCCGCAAGTGAATTCTCCGAGATCGAAGAATCTTTCCCGAATGAATACGAAGATGATGCAGAGGTAGATTTCTCTCAACCTCCAATCTATGACTCGAGTGATGAGGAAGACACAGAAGACTTTGACCAGGACACAGATGCATTTGAAGAACCTTGCAAAGAAGTGGAGGAATTCACAGAAGAGCACAAGGGAGTAGAACTTACAGAACCACCGGAAACACCTTCCCCAAGGCCATTACCACCCAATACAAGCTTCAAGTGGGTACAATCCTTAACCTTTAACTTTACTTTTTCACTTGAATACGGTTTGCTTGAAACAGATGGCCAGCTTAGAGCTCTCTGCGGCTTTAAGAGTAAGAGGGAAATGGCTCGTGCTCAGAGCTGGTGCACAAGGTTCAATAAGGTTCCATGCTTCAACTTGAAGTGCACGGATTGGTATCATATTCAATCGAATGGATCTCGGAAAACATTTGGTCACCATGGTAAGAATCTACTTTCTAAACCACCCGGATGGAAAAATATAGATCAAGACGGAGGCGGATTTAAAAGCAAGTTTGGGATCCTGGAATCTATTCCGACATTCGTCATTCCGGGAGCCTAAAAATTTGTTTGAAGCTGCTCAGGAGCTTTACATGCCTAGTTTGGGACTCCGGAGGCTATTGGCATTCCAAGCATTGGTGGAGATTTTAGATGAATTTAAGCATAAGCCGCCATAACAGGAAGCTCTTCCAATGTCCAACTTAAGGACTTTAACTAAAAGTGCTAGGTGGGAGACAACCCACCATGGTATGATCGTTCATTTTTCAATTTTTATTTCGTTTTGCTTGTTTTCAAGTTTTATTTTATTTTATAATGTTGAACCTGGAACTTTGCATCGCATTTATATTAATCATTACATTCTGCATACTGCATATAAAAAAAAGGAGGTGCGCGACGTGACCGCATCACTCATGCGATCGCGTCATATTGCGAAAAACACTACCCACGCGACCGTGTCATCCATGCGGCCGCGTGACCTGGAGATCGGCATAAAGATCCAACGTCCAGAAAGTTAGGCTGGAATCATGCGGCCATTGTGCGTTTCGCACAAATGACCCACGCGATCGCGTCACTTGCACAATGCCAACCCCACGCGACCGCGTGAGCGACGCGACCGCGTCGCATGGATTGCACGAACACCCCAAGGGAGACAGAGAGTTGCGCTGAAACGACGCTGGATTCGTGCGTTTAGCACAAATCCCAGCGACGCGATCGCATGCCGCAGGCGATCGCGTCATTCACTCTTTTAGCCATTCCATGCGATCGCGTCATCCGCGCGATCGCGTCACCCCCCCCCCATTTTGCTCAAGCCACGTGACCGCGTGCCCCATGCGGCCGCGTGGATTCAAATTTATAACCCCCAAACCACGCGAACCCTATCAGTCGCGCCCCCCTGAAACCTTCTTCTCCCTCTCTTCCCCTCCAATCCAACCACCACCATCCAGCCACCATCACCGCCACCCCCAGACGCCGCTGCCACCGACCCCCCTTCCTCCTCCCCCTTCTTTCTTCTTCTTTCTCCTTCTCCCCTCCTCTCCGCCACAGCCCCCTTCACAACCACCACCCACCGCCGTCGCCCGTCCCAGCCGCACCACCCCCATCAGCCACACACACACCTACCCCCTCCCTTCCCCTCTTACCCCCTACCCCATTAGCCAACCCTTCTTCCCCCCGCCCCGAACAGCCGTGCCACCACCTCCAGCCGCTGCACCAGACGCCGTTACCACCATCCCCAGCCCCCTTTCTGTCCACTCTCCTTATTCGGCCTACCAGGTTCCGACGAACGCCCCCTCTATCCGTAGTCGTTATTTTATTATTTTATGTTTATGTTCATGTTTAGGCTAGTTAGATATGCATGTTGTAGTGGATTTTAGGTTGTTAGGTAGCCTAGGATGTGGTTAGTGGATTTAGGCCTGTTTACTTGCACTGTTCATGTTTCTGTTTTCTCAAATTTGCAATTCTGCTGTTGCTGTGATGTTTGTTCATATGCTGTAATTTCTTATTTCATGATGCTCTTTACACTACATTTTCATGATTATATTCCTTATATGTAATTGCAAGCTTTATTTTTAATTCATATGAATTATTTGACTGCTGTTTATTTTCCGGGACAATCCAATTTTAGCCGGAATGCTGCCCAAATTTCTGTAAAATGTTTTCATTCATGTTTTGGTTTTGAAATTTTGAAATCTGCTTTCCTCTACTTTACCCAAACCATTCATGAATGCCAGGCATGCATTCTTATTCTCTTTGATTTCCTGGTTCGTATATTGCATTTTTGATGTTTGATTCCAATTTTTGCTTTCTCTATATCTATTTGACTCAGCATCAACCTGTTTTCCTTGTTTGGTTATGAGTTACTTATAGTCCCTACCTGCGAATCCTTGTTACTTGGAACATTTTCATTATGCCACTTACTTTAACCCACTTTTCACTAACTCCCTAATTTTAACTTTCTAAACATTTTTTTCAATTCTAACCAACCTAACCTTTCAAACTTCTCCTCTACTTTTCTTTCACTTTCTTTTAACCCTCTAACCATGGCATAATGATAATTTTTCTATTTAACATGAATTCAATTATATTTTGGATTGTGCATTCTTCCTTTCGAACTTTTAACTCCTATACAATCCTTAATGCACATTTACTTAACTCATTTACCCCCTTCTAATTCTCCTTTGCCACTTTGTGTTTCTTTTGACTATTTGCCTATTTGTTTTCCTCTTTTTTTATATATCCTGGTTTTCTATTTTTCAGGATGTCAGATACCCATAGAAAGGGAAAAGAAAAGGCTATCACTAGCAAACGTAAAAGAGGAGAATCCTCTCTGTCTATCATAGATCTCATGCATGATGCCTCCTGGCGGGAGAAAAACTTCACCTCGCAGGAGAAGGCCGACCAGTTGCTCCCTGCTAATGACCTAGTGAAGTTTGCAAACCGATACAGTGAGCTGAAGTATCCGGTGTTTGCAAACTCCAGGAACCCATACCTGGAAAGGACCTTGAAGATCCCAGGAGAACTCCAGCAATACACCTCTGATCAGATCAAACAAAGAGGCTGGTTCTTCCTGGAGAGACCCCTGACTGAGGTCAATACATCTTGGGTTAGAGAATTCTACTGCAATTATTTCAAGACCTCCCTAGATGCAGTGAACCTTAGAGGTAAGCAGATTCTGGTTACTGAAGAGGCAATAGAAGAGGTTCTGAAGCTTCTGCCTAAATCTGATCAGCCAGATGGTTATCAGAAAGCTGAGGAAGACATGCGCTTTCTGAAGTTTGATTGGGATGCAGTCAAGGCCCGGATAGCCCTTGACCCGATCGTTCCTTGGATTATGGGTCAGAACACCACCATGACTAAGGGAATTAAGCGGGCATACTTGAATGATGAGGCTCGGCTGTGGCATCAGATACTTAGCAACTTCATTATGCCGAGTACTCATGAGACCGATATACCTGCCGCTATGATCACCCTCCTATGGTGTGTGATGGAGGGTAAGGACCTGTACCTGCCACGCTTTATCCGGTTCTACATGGCCAGGGTCCACGTCCGAGGCACTCTTCCCTTTCCATACTTGATCACACAGCTAGGCCGTCGAGCTGACGTGCCTTGGGAGGATGCTGATGAGAGGCCACCTGCTGCAAAACGCAAGAAGATCATCCCGCACAGCAGGAACTTTCTGGCCTTGGGCTACAGACCTCTAGTCTTCACTGCTCCTGGTGACACTGCCACACCATCTGTCGGACCCTCTTCCTCTACAGCTACACCTTCCTCCACCACTGCACCTCTACCTGCCCCAGAGCCCATCTATCATCTAGTGCACCGCCTGTTTCGATGGCTTGACTAGATGGAGCGTCGCAACAAGCGACGCTATGAGCACCTGAAGCTGATGATACGATCTGGCGACATCCCCTCCGAGCCTGACACACCATCCGAGGCATCTGAGGAGGAGGCGGATGCGCCCGAGGTAGAGACCCACCCATAGTAGGAGGCAGAGCAAGCAGGCACCCAGCAGGCAGCACACCATCAGGAGGCTCCGCCTTAGATTCAGGCTGTAGACCCTGAGATCCCTCTTCAGTCAGCACCCTCTCCACAGCAGTCAGACCCTCAGATCACCACCACAGAGACTCCAGCTACTCAGCCTTCTAGTGATGACACCCCTTCACACCCTGCTTGACTGAGCATCAGGGACGATGCTACATTTTAAGTGTGGGGAGGTCGCCATCTCTGGTGTTCTTTTTTGGTGAACCACTACATACACTTTTTATTTATTTTGCTATTTTTTCTGTATTTTTCTTTTTTATTTCTATTTTGCAGTACTTATACATTGATATTTTCATGTATTTATACTCTATTTCTGCATTTTGTATTTTTAGTTCATTAGCCACTTAGTTGCAATTCTAACTTACTAGTTATAGAAATTGTGGATTGATTAGTATAGTTTACCCTTTTTAGCATAAGATAACTCAGAATAGATTGAAAAGAAAAAGGAAGTAAACTAGAGACTTTAACAGAATCAAAATAACCCACACCTTGTATATATAGCATTACATATTAGTTAACAATACTTCATCAAGGAGAAACACTAGAACTTTAAAGCCATTCAATATAAGTTTTACATTGAGAATAATGGGAATTTTTAACTAAACCTGCATGACATACATAAGTGATAAATGATTTTTGAGTTAGAGAACACATAGCCTATGAGTTTTGAGCTTAATTGTATGGTTACATTCAAACCATAATTTTTATTCCTGTGTGTTCCGCCCTTCTTTTATATTCTGGTGTTCTTTACTTTGTTTTAATCTATATGTCCGATTATAGAATGTAGATACATACCAGGAGAGTGATTGAGGCCATTATTTGATTTTAGCTCACTTATCCCAAAATAGCCTACCTTTTACATCACCCTTGTTAGCCCCCTTGAGCCTTTAAATCCCCTCTTGTTTTATAACCACATTACTAGCCTTAAGTGGGAAAAACAAATAAAGAAGTCCCAAGATGAATCTTTGGTTAGCTTAAGATAGAAATTGTGTAATTGTTTAAATGTGGGGAAACCTATTGGGAACATGGATGATAGAAATAAAGGGTAGAATGTTGAAAAAGAATAAAGATGTTTCAAAATAAGAATTTTTGGGAAACATGCTCATGTGAAAGAAATTAAATTACCATGTGCATTAAAAAAAAATTTCAATATGTGAATAAAGGGGACACCAAAGGATCCCCCAAATGCAAATAAAGCAATGCACATGGGATAAAAATAAATATTGAGGCATGAGCATGTAACATCAAAGTGGGAAAATATGGGAAAATAGGTAAAGCAGCTTTGCTTTAGAAAGTATGTATGTTAGGTGAGATCTTAGACTAATTAAGGATTCACTTATTAGCTCACTTAGCCTTATACATATACCCTTACCTTTACCTTGGCCCCATTACAACCTTACTTAAGACCTCATGATTTTTGGTATGACTATATTCTATGATTGTTGATAGGTTAGATGAAGAACAAAGTTATAGAAAGTAAGAATAAAAAGAAGAATAGAGTGATTAACCTAATAAACACTGAGTGATGAGAGAGTAAACACAAAATCTAGTGAGGGTTCAATAGCTCATTAACATTTATCTCTGTTTAAATTGTTAGTTGTCTTGCAAGTTTTTAAAATGTTTTTCTCTCCCATGTCAATTGTAAAGGCACTTTATCACTATCTAAGGCTTGGCTATATATATACATGACTCCTTGAGAATGTGAATTAATTTAACTACATGCAAGCTTTACATTCAAGTAAATAAAAATTAGAATTTCATGATGCATCATTCATCTAGGTAGTTGCATTTAGATTAGATTGCATTGCATGACATTCTACCACTTTAACCTTACTTTTTACCTTGGATTTATGATGTGTATTTTTGGAAAACGAATTCCAAACACACAAATCTAACCGGCAAGTGTACCGGGTTGCATCAAGTAATAATAACTCACATGAGTGAGGTCGATCCCATATGGATTGAAGGATTGAGCAATTTTAGTTTAGTGATTGATTTAGTCAAGCGAATCAAGTGTTGGTTGAGTGATTTGTGATTGTAGAAACTAAATTTCTTGAAATGTAAAGGGAGAGGGGTAGATTGCAGGAAATTAAACAGCAAAGAAAGTAAATAAGCTAAATCTTAAAGAACAAGTAATGTAAATTGCAGAAACTTAGATTGCAAGAAATGTAAATGGCTGAATCTTAAAGTGCAAGAAATATAAATTGCTTGAATTATAAAAAAAAGTTGGGAATTGGGATTGCAGAAATTAAACAAGGAAAAGTAAATTGCAACAAGCAGGGAAGTAAAAGATGAATTTAATTGCAGTAGATCTCAAACAGAAAATGTAAATTGGCTTGAAGAAGCGTTCAACAGAAGAATTAAAAGGAAATTTCAGATCTCAGGGGTTAAGAGACTAGAAAACTAAGTCTAGATCTCACTACCTTCCTTGATCCAATTCAGAAATCAATTGCAACAAATTAAAGATCAAAACAATAAGAAAACTTGAATTCAAATCTCAATTCTCCAATGGTGCAGTGAAAGAAACAGAAAGAGATCTCAAGGTGAGATTGAGACAGAATTTCCTCAATTCTCAATACCCAAGACTCAAGCAAGAATTGCAGTAAAGGAAACGAGAAGATCAAAGAGGAAGAGAATTGAATTCTCCTCCAGCATCCAAGTTACAGTAAGAACAATCCTCTAGGAGGTGTAAATTCAAAAGTAAAAGATGACGTTCTTCCTAAATCAAACTAACTTCTATTTATACACTTTCTTCTAATGGTCTTAGAGCCTTGAGTTTGGGCCTTGGCCTTGATGGAATTGGATTGAAGATAGCCTCTGTTGATTGCTCTTGGTGTTGGGAAGAAATCCACTTGTGAACCGGACCATGAACCATTCACGTTTGAGTCAACATTTGAGGCAAACGTTGACTCAAACGTCTTCGTGTGTGGCATTATACAGCTCGGCCAAGTTGCTGTCATCCACGTTTGAGCCAGCGTTTGAGGTCAAACGTGAGCTCAAACGTGGTCCTTCCCAAGCAGCTCTTCTAGCTAACGTTTGGCCTAACGTTTGAGGCAAACGTTGGCGCAAACGTGGCTCAATTAAACCATCAAACAGGGGTGCTTTTCCATGCTAAAAGGTGGCCAATGTTTGACCTCATGTTTGAGGCAAACGTTGGCGCAAACGTTGCCATGCTTCAGGGTGATCTTTCTTGCTCTTATGGCGCCAACGTTTGACCTCACGTTTGAGTCAAACGTTGGCGCAAACATTGCCAAGTTCCAGGGGTGCATTTGCTTGTTCTTGTGGCGCCAACGTTTGACCCCACGTTTGAGGCAAACGTTGGCGCAAACTTGGTGTGCCTCCAGGGTGTGGTTGCACTCTTCCTCACGTTTGAGTCCAAGTTTAAGGCAAACTTGAGCTCAAACGTGAGTGCCTCCTCTTGCCCCTTGCTATCCCCTTTTCTTCAACCTTCTTCCAAGCTTTATTCCACCTATCATCAATCAACAATTGCATCAAAGCTATGCTATAATCATGACAGTTCTTCTTCTTCTTGAAATTCAAGCAATTATGGCACAAAACTCATGAAAATGCATCAATTCATCCATGGTTGATTGAATCTAAGGAAACATGAAATTCCACCCAAATGGCTTACTTATTGCTCAAGAAAGTGCTAAAACCTATTGAAAACAAAGGAAAAAGGCTAGTGAAACTAGGCTAAGATGACCTGTCATCACAATACCAAACTTAAAGCTTGCTTGTCCCCAAGCAAGAAAAGAATTATGCTCAAAGGTTCTTTAAATCAGAATGGAGTTGAAGAATAACATGTAGTGTCCTGTGAGTGAAGTGATTAAGTGACAGTGGGGTGAACTCTAAATTACATGCTCATGCAAGGATTTCAGTGCTTACTAGTCCTTACATCTTGGAAGTCTTAGGTCTTAGGACTTTCATACAAATGATATCATGGAGATCTCTCTATAGGTAATCACCTTGAAGCAGCTTATAATTTCTGTGTTTTGGCCTTGACTCTAAGTGTCATGTCTCAAAGCGGCTCTTTAGATAAGCTTTCAATCAATACTCCTAAACCAGTTGGTTTTAAGGTATTAGGTGTTAAAGCACCCCTTAGGATTTACTTGCTCAAGCCTCTCTCTTTGACACACTTCGACCACAAGCATTTACTAGGATAATAACTCTTTGAGTTCTTGTTTCTTTCTTCTTTTCTGCCTAGTAATTGATGCTCAGAGCCTTGGGCCATGTTCTTTTTGTTTTTATACTTTCTTTATTTTCTTTTGTTTGCTGCTTCTTGGATCAATAAATGTTTGAAAATCTCCACAATACTTCTTTGAACTCTATGTCCTGCCTATGAGCTCCCATGCAAGTTTTCATAAGCATGCAACCTCAATGCATAATCATACAACTAGAACCACCACTTCTCCTAATCTTTTGCTTGCCTCAAAATTATTTAATTCCTCAATCCTTATTTTCAAAGAACTTTCATGTGATGCATTTTTGAAATATTGAGTGCAAACAAGTTTGGAGAGTACAGGGTTGTAAATGATCAAGCATCTTGATTATTGAATTGCAAAAAAAACTATACTAGACAGAAGGACAGATAGGGGTATAATATCACTTTCAATCATAACAGTGATGCAAACTAATCACTTAACAATACAACCTTTGAAGTTTTCTTGCTTTACTCCTCATCATCATTATTGCTGGTCTTTATATTCCTTTTTCCTCTTTTTGGTCGACGATGCTTAATTCTTCCAAAAGCTTGTATGATCCCCTGCAATGATATTGAAAGTTGCTTGTTCCCAAGCACTTGAAAAATGGTTAGCATGCATGAGTTATTTGTGGGCTTTTGAACTTACTTTGGTGTGGGAACACCAAACTTAGTACCTTGCCAATGGTCCTTGTGCATCAAATTAACCAGATGTGAAACTCTTTTTCTTCGCTAAAAGTAATAAAACTGAAAACAAAGAAACAGCAAAATAGTTAACTAGTTTATTTAAATGCTTGAAGCTAGCATTATGCAGAAGGTGAGAATATATTTTATGATGGGATTTTGGTGGAACACCAAACTTAAAATCCTTCATTCTCCCGTAGATTGTTTTGGTGTGCAACACCAAACTTAGCTTCTTGCAATATAAATAAAACTAATTAACCTTTTTATTGAAATAGATATGAAAAGAAAGTTACCTCCAGTTCGGTTGCCTCCCAACAAGCGCTCTTTTATTGTCAGTAGCTTAACATCCTCTGTGCTTGTTTAGTTTATATTCTAAACTTCTTTTTCCTTGTCCCATTGTCCTCCTAAGTAAGGCTTTGCTCTGTGATGCTCATCCTGGATGAGGGATTCTTTTCCCATAGCCCTCTTCTCACCCATTTCTGCAAGGTGCTTAGCCAGTTGTTGCATTTGCTTCTCAATTCTTCTGATTGAGGCTTCCTGGTTCTTCATTGTCTCTTCTTGGTGCTTCATCATTCTCTCTATTAAGATCTCCAAGTTGGTGATCCTTTGCGAGTCTTGTGAGATTGGTTGGTTGTGGGGTGTTGTGGGTTGGAAGGGTGGGTGTTGTGATGGTATGTAATGATTGTTGTGGGTATGGTGATGTTTTTGTTGGTTTGTGAAGTTGGGATTGTTGTGGTTGAAATCCTGATGCGCATAAACTTGTTATGCTACGATTTAGGAAATTGCACGATCGGCAAAATTCCTTCCAGCAAGTGCACCGGTTATCGTCAAGTAAAAACTCACAATAGAGTGAGGTCGAATCCCACAAGGATTGGTTGAATGAGCAATTCGGATTAGAAGTGTGTCTAGTTGAGCGGAATCAAGAATTAGATGAGAATTGCGGAATGTAAAATTGGCGGGAAACGTAAATGACAAGAAATTGAAATGGCGGAATCTTAAATTGCATGAATTAAATACCAGAAGCTAAATTGCTGAAATTAAAAGGGAATGGGGGTGATTGCATGAATTGAGTTGCAGAATGTAAAGAGAAAGTGGAAATCAGAAATGGGGAATTCATTGGGTTATAGGAGATATTGAGATCTCCGAATCAAAACATGTTTATCTCTTCCTCAACCAATGCGTTCATTGAATTTTGCTTGGCAATCTTATATGATTGGATCCCAATCCCTTGGCTCACCAATTCTCTCTAAAACCAAACAAATTCCCAATCCCTTGGTTTAAATGTTCATAAGAAGAGATGATGCTCGATCACTGATTATACCACACAGTTTCATGAACCACAATTTGGTAGGATTACATGTCACAATATCCATCCAAACCCCAATCCAATTCACTGTGAGAAAGCTTCTCTAGCATGAATCCTCCATTCCTTTCCCAAGGTTCCGAAGGATTCCAATTATGGGTAGTTTCTTTCCCAAGACAACTACCCAATGGAATTAGATCGAGAAGCTTTCTAACAAAATTCAAGAGAAAAGATTGAAGAAGAAGATAAAACTATTATTAATTCATTGAATTACAATAGAGCTCCCTAACCCAATGAAAGGGGTTTAGTGAATCATAGCTCTGAATTCAATTACAAAGGTATGAAAACTAGCAAAAATGAAAAGGTCCAAGTCCTTCCTAACTTAAATTCTATCCTATTTATACACTTTCTATATTGAGCTTCTGTTGTGTTTCTTGGGCTTTGAGGCCTCTCCCTGCTTTCCTTTTGCTTTGGGTTTATGATCCATAATCTTGATGAGGCTGCTGATCCACATTCTGTAACATTCATTGAGCCAACTTAGTGATAATCAAGTAATGACACATGACTCATCAAATTGAAATTCCAGACTCATCAATCCTTCAGGCCCAATCCCATAAACCATGATATTCAATTGGGTTTCATACCAGAGTAAGTTTAAGTTAATGTTTGTGCTCAAAAGCTAACTTAAACTGCAATATTTTTGGCCCAGAAACCTTTTCCAATAGTGGCGTTTAAGTTGCAGTTTAAGCTTAAACTACAGCTTAAATGCCAGACACTTCCAGTGATGCCTTTTGTGGAGGCACGTTTAAGCTTCAGTTTAAGGTTAAACTGAAGCTTAAACGTGGAAATGGAAGAAGGCAGCCCTGGAGGGTAACGTAGTCGAACACGTTTAAGCTTCAGTTTAAGGTTAAACTGAAGCTTAAACGTGGAGATAGGAAAGGCAGCCCTGGAGGTCGAACACGTTTAAGCTCCAGTTTAAGGTTAAACTGGAGCTTAAACGTGGAAATAGAGAAAGCCATCCTGGAGGTGTCGAACACGTTTAAGCTCCAGTTTAAGGTTAAACTGGAGCTTAAACGTGGAGGGGGAGAAAGGTAGCCCTGCAGGTGTCGAACACGTTTAAGCTCCAGTTTAAGGTTAAACTGGAGCTTAAACGTGGAAGGGGAGAAAGGCAGCCCTGGAGGTCGAACACGTTTAAGCTCCAGTTTAAGGTTAAACTGGAGCTTAAACGTGGAAATGGAGAAAACAACCCTGGAGGAGAAAACTTGGTCGAACACGTTTAAGCTCCAGTTTAAGGTCAAACTGGAGCTTAAACGTGGAAATGGCTCCCTGGTGCATTTCCCCTTTCTGGCGTTTAACTTTCAGTTTAAGGTTAAACTGGAGGTTAAACGCCACTTCCTTCCTTTCCTCAGCTTTCATGATTTTGGCGTTTAAGCTCCATTTTAAGCTTAAACTGGAACTTAAACTCCACATGTGATATTCAAGCTTCCTTTATTGATTTTTGTTGCTTCCTTGCCTAGCCTCTTCTTTCCTGAAATCATCCAAACAACTGCATCAAAGTCTTGCAAAATTTCATAAGAATTTTCCATTCATAGCATTCAAGTAATATAACTAAAAACTCATGGAATTTGCATCAAAATCATACTGTTTGGATGGTTCATTGCTTTGTTATTCATTTAACCATTCTTGGTTACTTTAAGCTCAAGAAAATGCATAAAACAACTAAAACTAACAGAAAAATGCTAGTGAAACTAGCCTAAGATGCCTTGGCATCACAACACCAAACTTAATACTTGCTTGTCCCTAAGCAAGTCCTGAGTTATTTGAGAAGAAAGTATGAAACAGAAAGCAATTACATTGGCTATATTAGCAAGCATTTGAAGTTCATCAGAAGGGTTTTATGCAGAAAGTTGCAGCATCACTTTTTCATTCTTATCAGGTAAGATTATCACTTTTCATTGCATCCATCAAACACTGCTATGGCCTCTTGTTATTCTTATGTCCTTGGCACTTTTCTCTTCTTTGTTTTTCTTTTCTTTTTCTTAGAGCTCCTTTGCTCCTTGTTTGCTTAGTGTCATGTGTTGCACAAGCCTTTGGCATTTTCTTTTTTTTTTTTCTTATCAGTGCACTACACATATCCACTCCAGGCATTTTAGTTCACATTTCTTCTTGAGACATTGGTGTCCAGCACCTCTTTGTGTGACTAAATGTTTTGTATTTAGGTTTCTCTTGATAATGGACTTTTGGTTGATAATTCCGGGTTAGTTAACCCAAGTTACCAAGTGTTGAAACACTCCTCAGAACCTATTCATCCAAGCATATCCTTAATACATAAACACCACAGACATTTGTCTCAGAAGTTCAAACCATTGGTGCCTAGCTTATTTTCTCAATTTTTTTGCTTTTTGTTGCCTTTTTTCAGTGGCTTTTTCTTCTTCTTTTTCTTTCTTTTTCATGGCCAAAGACATTTATTCATTAAGATCCATAGACAGTTTTCAATTTCTTCACAAAAAAAATTGATAATTCTACACTCTATTTCCAGTGATCTGACTAAACAATCAAGCATGCATACCACCACTTAATTCTACTTGATTTGTCACTAATTGAGCCAAGTTACTTTTGTTCAAACTTTTCTTTTATTTTTGGAAACAGAACAAGCATGGCAAGCATTTGTTTAAGAAGGTGAAGTTATATCCAAACATCTAGGCATTCACTTTATTCAAAGCAATAAACAGACAAACATACTAGAGACTTCACATTAAAACTTAAATGACTTATAATGAAAGAAAGCTCATAAAGACAATTCACCAATTATCATTTGATTATTAAGGAGAGAGACCACCTCTCATTTATTGCTTGGTTCTTCTTGATTCTTGGGATCCTGCTTCTTCTTGCTTCCTACCCCTTTTTGACCACTTGAACTTCCTTTGTCTTTTCTTATGAGCTTTTTCCAGAATCCAGCCTTTTTCATTGTTTCTTCCACTCCTTTTTCAAGGATCATTGCCTTGTTTATTTCTCCTTCTTTCCTCCCTTTGAAATACTCATCAAAAGCTGGGAATGCTGGGTCCATCTTGTGTAAATGTTCCCCTATGTAGTTAAGCTTGATTTGCGAACTGATGTTGTAATCAGCTTGGACTGAGTATCTTGCATTCTGTAAAGTGGTGGCTTCCTTGATTGCCAAGACATTGGCATCTTGGTGTTGGCATATGTGGCTGAAGGATTCCTGTAAGTGTAAATTCTGTTCCCTTTGCAGATCTAAGAATCTTGATTCAAAGTTCCTTTGCATATCCATCATTTTTAGGTGAAAGTCCTCTTGTCTCTCCTGAGCTTATAGCCGTGACCTTTGTATGTATGTACACTTATTACTGGACACCAAACTTAGTGTTTGGTAATGTCTCCTGATGACATGAAATCCATGTTGGTTGTCCTTAATGAATGTGCATAATTCTAATAAATCCTAGTCACTTTGGCACTTTGATCCTAAACAATTTTACTACTTAAAGTTATTGAAATCAAAGTATTAAAACATGCAAATGGTATACTTGTCATGAATTTCTAAATCCAGAGGAACTTCTTGCTTTTCATTAACTGTGTTCAAAAGGAACACCAAACTTAATGTTTGGTCGTGCACCTTGAATGAAAGATTGAATACAATTTGAATAAGATTTGGGAGTGCCTTCAGGCACACCAAACTTAGAGACCAATTGTAATTTGCATGCAATGTTTAGTGCACTTTATCAACAGTTGTCTTGAGGATTCAAGTTCATGCATAAGAAACCATGCTTTATTAGATGTAAATCAAAACAATAAAGAGTAAGGATACTAAAACATGGGTTGCCTCCCATGAAGCGCTTCTTTAACGTCACTAGCTTGACGGTTGTCCCTTGTTAGGGTGGATTGTAGTGCTTGATGTCTTCTCCTCTCACTATGAAAATGTCCCCATTTGATTCCTTCATGACTTCTAAATGTTCCATCGAAAGAACTTTCCTGATTGTGAACACTTGAGGGAGCTGGGAAGGAATGGTTTTGAGGCCAGGTGGGATTGGCAGATAATGACTTGATATCACTTTATCTCCCGGAGAAAAACCTTCAGTGGGAATTTTCTTGTTTCTCCACCCTCTTGGCAATTTCCCTACCATTCTTCCCTTTCTCTTGAGGATTTCTTCATTGACCCTTATGCCAGGAGGATCCTTCTGATCTGTTTCCATTGATTCTTGTGGCTTTAACTCTTGCAACTCTTGTTTGCCTTCCAAGGACTGTTTTAGAGTTTCAGCTGCTGGATTACTTTCCTCCAAACACAGATGGCTACTATCATCCTTAGGCTTTTCAGGTTCTGGTTCAGGCTCAGATGCAGGTTTGAAAACTATGAAAATGAGCTGTTCATCATGTATTCTCAGAATTAGCTCTCCTTGTTCTACATCTATGAGCGCTCTAGTAGTGGCTAGGAATGGCCTGCCCAGAATGATAGGGTGTAAGTAGCTTTCCTCCATGTCCAAAATGACAAAGTCTGTGGGGAAATAATAATCTCCCACTTTCACCAGCACATTCTCAACTACCCCTTCAGCTTGCTTCTGAGTTTTGTCAGCCAGTTGTATGATTACATCCGTGGATCTCACCTCATTCAGTTGTAGCCTCTTCATAAGAGTTAGAGGCATCACATTTATGCTAGCTCCTAGATCACAGAATCCTCTGTCATTTTTTGTTTCCCCTATGATGCAGGGGATATGAAAACTTCCTGGGTCTGTTTTCTTAGAGACTGTGTCCTTCTTGATGAGGGCACTGCATTCTTTGTTCATTGTTACCGTTTGTCCTCCCTTCAAAACTCTTTTCTTGCTCAACAATTCCTTTAAATACTTGATATGTGTAGGCATTTGCTGGAGAATCTCAAGAAAGGGAATATTGATATGGAGAGACTTAAATGTCTCTAAAAACCTTGAATAGGTTTTCCCTTTTTCACCTCCTCCTAACCTCTGAGGAAATGGTGCTTTTGGTTGGTATGTTTCTATCGTGCCTTTTTGCAGTTCCTTGGCTTGCTCAGTTTCACTTTCCTGCTTAGCTTCTTCCACACCTTCCTTCAAGATTTCTGGCTCCTGTTCTGAGGGTCTAATTCCTTCTTCTTCTGAGACTTCCTTCAATATGGTGATGGCTTTGCATTCTTCCCATCTTACTCTCTTTTGTTCCCCTTTAGGATTCTTTTCTGTGTCACTAGGGAACACTGCAGTTGATTTGGGGGCCTGTTGAGATAGCTCTCCTACTTGAGACTCCATCCTCTTGAGTTTTTCACCATGGTTTCTTAAGGTAGATCTCACATCATCCCTGAAGCTTTTGAACTCAATTATGTCCTGACCCATGTGTGCCAGCATTCCTTCTATCCGGTTTAATTGATCTTGAAATTGTTGGTTCGGATTAGGTTGGGTAGGTTGATTATTTTGGCCATGATATGATGGTTGGGAGTAAGTGTTTTGTGTGGCTTGGTATGATCTTTGGTTAGAGTTTTGGTATGTGGAATTATTGTGTTGGTTGTGGTTGTAAGGTTTGTGGTTTTGTGGTTGGGTTTGTTGGTTCCCCCACCCAAAGTTTGGGTGGTTTTTCCATCCTGGATTGTAAGTGTTGGAATGTGGATCATATGATTGCCTTTGTTGGTTTCCCACATAGTTGGCCTCTTCCCAATCACCTCCTTTAGTGCTTTCTTCCTCTTGATCTTGTGTGTGTATTGCAGCCACTTGTTTTGTTTCTAATTTCCTGGTGAGCTCTGCTAGTTGCTTGGCAAACACCTTGTTTTGGGCTAGAATTGTATCAACATGGTTCAGCTCCATGACTCCCTTAGTGTTGTGTCTCTCTGATGCATAGTAGTACTCATTCTCAGCCACTGTCTCAATCACTTCAATGGCTTCTTCCACAGTCTTTTTCCTGTTTAATGAACCTCCTGATGAATAGTCTACAGCCTTCCTTGATTCATAAGAGAGTCCATCATAGAAAATATGTAATTGCACCCAGTCATGGAACATGTCTGGTGGGCATTTCCTTGTCAAATCCTTGAATCTCTCCCATGCCTCGTAGAGAGTTTCACCATCTTGTTGTCTAAACGTCTGAACCTCAGATCGAAGCCTATTGACCTTTTGTGGGGGGTAGAAACGTGCCAGAAACTTGCTTTCCACCTCATCCCAGGTTGTTAGGCTCCCCCTTGGGAATGATTCCAGCCACTTGGCTGCCTTGTCCCTAAGTGAAAATGGGAACAAAAGCAGTTTATAGGCATCTTCCTGGACTCCATTGGACTTCACAGTGTCGCAAATTCTCAGGAATTTTGTGAGATGTTGGTTTGGGTCTTCATTAGCACTCCCACCAAATGAACAATGATTCTCCACAAGTGATATTAGCTGTGGTTTGAGCTCAAAATTGTTGGCCTGAATGGGTGGTTTCTGAATGCTGCTACCACAATTCCCAGAGGTTGGGTTTATGTATGAACTAAGAACCCTCCTCTCAGGAATGGCATTGTTTCCATCAGCTCTCTCATGGTTGTGAACTTCTCTATCCATGTTGAGATCTAAAGCTTCCTCAAAATTGTCCTCAGATTCTCCTTCAGATTCTTCTTCTCCCAGTATTCTCTTCCCTCTTGCTTCCCTTCTCAGTCTATGAAGGGTCCTCTCTGGTTCGGTATATGGAGGAGTTGATGTCTCTCCTCTCCTACCTGTCATACAAGAACACAGCACAGGCAACAAACAAGTGAAATACTCTTGGTTAATGGAAGAGTATGGTTAGAGCAATTGAGGAATTAATTCAAACAGTTAGTGAGTCAGTGAGTTAGTTGCTTGAATTTAAAGGCATAAGGAAAGAAAGCATGTAACAGAGTGCAGAAATTAAAATTCAACAAGTAACTTGTACTGAATTAATCAAAACAAAAAAAATGCTCAATCTAGTTAACTTCCAATTTGAGAATTATCAATCGAAAACCAATCCCCGGCAACGGCGCCATAAACTTGATGCGCATAAACTTGTTATGCTACGATTTAGGAAATTGCACGATCGGCAAAATTCCTTCCGGCAAGTGCACCGGTTATCGTCAAGTAAAAACTCACAATAGAGTGAGGTCGAATCCCACAAGGATTGGTTGAATGAGCAATTCGGATTAGAAGTGTGTCTAGTTGAGCGGAATCAAGAATTAGATGAGAATTGCGGAATGTAAAATTGGCGGGAAACGTAAATGACAAGAAATTGAAATGGCGGAATCTTAAATTGCATGAATTAAAGAGCAGAAGCTAAATTGCTGAAATTAAAAGGGAATGGGGGTGATTGCATGAATTGAGTTGCAGAATGTAAAGAGAAAGTGGAAATCAGAAATGGGGAATTCATTGGGTTATAGGAGATATTGAGATCTCCGAATCAAAACATGTTTATCTCTTCCTCAACCAATGCGTTCATTGAATTTTGCTTGGCAATCTTATATGATTGGATCCCAATCCCTTGGCTCACCAATTCTCTCTAAAAACAAACAAATTCCCAATCCCTTGGTTTAAATGTTCATAAGAAGAGATGATGCTCGATCACTGATTATACCACACAGTTTCATGAACCACAATTTGGTAGGATTACATGTCACAATATCCATCCAAACCCCAATCCAATTCACTGTGAGAAAGCTTCTCTAGCATGAATCCTCCATTCCTTTCCCAAGGTTCCGAAGGATTCCAATTATGGGTAGTTTCTTTCCCAAGACAACTACCCAATGGAATTAGATCGAGAAGCTTTCTAACAAAATTCAAGAGAAAAGATTGAAGAAGAAGATAAAACTATTATTGATTCATTGAATTACAATAGAGCTCCCTAACCCAATGAAAGGGGTTTAGTGAATCATAGCTCTGAATTCAATTACAAAGGTATGAAAACTAGCAAAAATGAAAAGGTCCAAGTCCTTCCTAACTTAAATTCTATCCTATTTATACACTTTCTATATTGAGCTTCTGTTGTGTTTCTTGGGCTTTGAGGCCTCTCCCTGCTTTCCTTTTGCTTTGGGTTTATGATCCATAATCTTGATGAGGCTGCTGATCCACATTCTGTAACATTCATTGAGCCAACTTAGTGATAATCAAGTAATGACACATGACTCATCAAATTGAAATTCCAGACTCATCAATCCTTCAGGCCCAATCCCATAAACCATGATATTCAATTGGGTTTCATACCAGAGTAAGTTTAAGTTAATGTTTGTGCTCAAAAGCTAACTTAAACTGCAATATTTTTGGCCCAGAAACCTTTTCCAATAGTGGCGTTTAAGTTGCAGTTTAAGCTTAAACTGCAGCTTAAACGCCAGACACTTCCAGTGATGCCTTTTGTGGAGGCACGTTTAAGCTTCAGTTTAAGGTTAAACTGAAGCTTAAACGTGGAAATGGAAGAAGGCAGCCCTGGAGGGTAACGTAGTCGAACACGTTTAAGCTTCAGTTTAAGGTTAAACTGAAGCTTAAACGTGGAGATAGGAAAGGCAGCCCTGGAGGTCGAACACGTTTAAGCTCCAGTTTAAGGTTAAACTGGAGCTTAAACGTGGAAATAGAGAAAGCCATCCTGGAGGTGTCGAACACGTTTAAGCTCCAGTTTAAGGTTAAACTGGAGCTTAAACGTGGAGGGGGAGAAAGGTAGCCCTGGAGGTGTCGAACACGTTTAAGCTCCAGTTTAAGGTTAAACTGGAGCTTAAACGTGGAAGGGGAGAAAGGCAGCCCTGGAGGTCGAACACGTTTAAGCTCCAGTTTAAGGTTAAACTGGAGCTTAAACGTGGAAATGGAGAAAACAACCCTGGAGGAGAAAACTTGGTCGAACACGTTTAAGCTCCAGTTTAAGGTCAAACTGGAGCTTAAACGTGGAAATGGCTCCCTGGTGCATTTCCCCTTTCTGGCGTTTAACTTTCAGTTTAAGGTTAAACTGGAGGTTAAACGCCACTTCCTTCCTTTCCTCAGCTTTCATGATTTTGGCGTTTAAGCTCCAGTTTAAGCTTAAACTGGAACTTAAAGTCCATATGTGATATTCAAGCTTCCTTTATTGATTTTTGTTGCTTCCTTGCCTAGCCTCTTCTTTCCTGAAATCATCCAAACAACTGCATCAAAGTCTTGCAAAATTTCATAAGAATTTTCCATTCATAGCATTCAAGTAATATAACTAAAAACTCATGGAATTTGCATCAAAATCATACTGTTTGGATGGTTCATTGCTTTGTTATTCATTTAACTATTCTTGGTTACTTTAAGCTCAAGAAAATGCATAAAACAACTAAAACTAACAGAAAAATGCTAGTGAAACTAGCTTAAGATGCCTTGGCATCAAATCCCTTGGTCCTTGATTTTGGTGCTCACTCCTCCTCCAGTTGTAATGAGTTCTCCAGGGCGGGTAGTACACATCACCTTGAGACTTGTGTTGGAACATACTTGCGGTATTGTTTGGATAGTGTAATCGCTCATAACTTTGTTGCTCATGGTCAATTGTTCCAAAACCTTTTTCAGGTTGATTCCAACCATGTGAGTTTTGAGTTAGGTTGTATGCATTTACTACAGCAGTTCGCAGCTCATTGATTTTCCTAACCATTATCTCTAGTTGTTGCAGAGTCTGCTGATGCATCTGCTTGTTTTGGTTCATGACTGCACGGACACCTTTAATTTCCTTCTCTTGTGTGAATGGTTGTACTTCTGCCTTTGGTTTAACAATTCCCTGAGGTGGTTTCAACTTGACTAGGAGTTCACTCATTAGTTCTTCCCATCCGATGATACTTCCTTGTGGGAAAGCTTCAAACCATTGAGCAACATCGTTCATGGTGATGAGTGGGTGCTCCAAATTGTGGGTTGCATTATCATCTAAGGTGGGAATATTACTCCCCTGCTTACTGGAATTCGTTGAGTTTCCCTCCATGATCTGCACAATCACAAACTGTCCAAATGAAGATTGAATATATTCATGCCCAAGATGTGATCAGAAAATTAGCTGACACAATGTATCAAATAGTTGATAGGCTTGAAAGATTAATAAAAGAAAATTGCTTCTCTCATATATTCAACAAGCAAAAGCATAAGAATCACACAAAGCCAGAGAAACTAGGAAAACTTCAATCTATTGCTAGAATGAAGTTTTAGATAGCTTGAGCAAAAATTCAAACAATTAGCGTGTTAGTCAAAAGTTAAAGAAACAGAAAAGAAAAAGTGCTTGATCTAGATCTCCACTTCACTTAATCATTGTCAATCTAATTCAATCCCTGGCAACGGCGCCAAAAACTTGATGTGTATTTTTGGAAAACGAATTCCAAACACACAAATCTAACCGGCAAGTATACCGGGTCGCATCAAGTAATAATAACTCACATGAGTGAGGTCGATCCCACAGGGATTGAAGGATTGAGCAATTTTAGTTTAGTGATTGATTTAGTCAAGCGAATCAAGTGTTGGTTGAGTGATTTGTGATTGCAGAAACTAAATTTCTTGAAATGTAAAGAGAGAGGGGTAGATTGCAGGAAATTAAAGAGCAAAGAAAGTAAATAAGCTGAGTCTTAAAGAACAAGTAATGTAAATTGCAGAAACTTAGATTGCAAGAAATGTAAATGGCTGAATCTTAAAGTGCAAGAAATGTAAATTGCTTGAATTATAAAAAGAGTTGGGAATTGGGATTGCAGAAATTAAACAAGGAAAAGTAAATTGCAACAAGCAGGGAAGTAAAAGATGAATTTAATTGCAGTAGATCTCAAACAGAGAATGTAAATTGGCTTGAAGAAGCGTTCAACAGAAGAATTAAAAGGAAATTTCATATCTCAGGGGTTAAGAGACTAGAAAATTAAGTCTAGATCTCACTACCTTCCTTGATCCAATTCAGAAATCAATTGCAACAAATTAAAGATCAAAACAATAAGAAAACTTGAATTCAAATCTCAATTCTCCAATGGTGCAGTGAAAGAAACAGAAAGAGATCTCAAGGTGAGATTGAGACAGAATTTCCTCAATTCTCAATACCCAAGACTCAAGAAAGAATTGCAGTAAAGGAAACGAGAAGATCAAAGAGGAAGAGAATTGAATTCTCCTCCAGCATCCAAGTTACAGTAAGAACAATCCTCTAAGAGGTGTAAATTCAAAAGTAAAAGATGACGTTCTTCCTAAATCAAACTAACTTCTATTTATACACTTTCTTCTAATGGTCTTAGAGCCTTGAGTTTGGGCCTTGGCCTTGATGGAATTGGATTGAAGATAACCTCTGTTGATTGCTCTTGGTGTTGGGAAGAAATCCACTTGTGAACCGGACCATGAACCATTCACGTTTGAGTCAACGTTTGAGGCAAACGTTGACTCAAACGTCTTTGTGTGTGGCATTATGTAGCTCGGCCAAGTTGCTGTCATCCACATTTGAGCCAGCGTTTGAGGTCAAACGTGAGCTCAAACGTGGCCCTTCCCAAGCAGCTCTTCTAGCCAACGTTTGGCCTAACGTTTGAGGCAAACGTTGGCGCAAACGTGGCTCAATTAAACCATCAAACAGGGGTGCTCTTCCATGCTAAAAAGTGGCCAACGTTTGACCTCACGTTTAAGGCAAACGTTGGCGCAAACGTTGCCATGCTTCAGAGTGATCTTTCTTGCTCTTATGGCACCAACGTTTGACCTCACTTTTGAGTCAAAACGTTGGCGCAAACGTTGCCAAGTTCCAGGGGTGCATTTGCTTGTTCTTGTGGCGCCAACGTTTGACCCCATGTTTGAGACAAACGTTGGCGCAAACTTGGTGTGCCTCCAGGGTGTGGTTGCACTCTTCCTCACGTTTGAGTCCAAGTTTAAGGCAAACTTGAGCTCAAACGTGAGTGCCTCCTCTTGCCCCTTGCTATCCCCTTTTCTTCAACCTTCTTCCAAGCTTTATTCCACCTATCATCAATCAACAATTGCATCAAAGCTATGCTATAATCATGAGAGTTCTTCTTCTTCTTGAAATTCAAGCAATTATGGCACAAAACTCATGAAAATGCATCAATTCATCCATGGTTGATTGAATTTAAGGAAACATGAAATTCCACCCAAATGGCTTACTTATTGCTCAAGAAAGTGCATAAAACCTATTGAAAACAAAGGAAAAAGGCTAGTGAAACTAGGCTAAGATGACCTGTCATCAATTTAGCATGAGGACATGCTACTGTTTAACTGTGGGGAGGTTGATAAACCCATATTTTATGATGTATTTTGTGCTTAATTTGAGTGATTTATTCAATCCTTCACCCACTTATTCATATTAATTGCATGGTTTTACTTTCCCTTCCTTATTATGTGATGTATGTGAAAAACACGTTTTCTATGCTTTAAAATTAATTATTTTTAATTACCTTTATTTCCATTCGATGCCGTGATTAGTGTGTTGAGTAGTTTCAGATCTTCTAAGGCAGGAATGACTTAAAGAATGAAAAAGGAAACATACACAAATGGAAGGAAAGCACAAAACGGAGTTTCTAAAGAAACTGGCATCCACGCGATTGCATGGACGACGTGACCGCATGCCAAGCGCGAATCAACAGCAACGCGGCCACATGACTGACGCGACTGCGCGCCTTAAGCAAAATACATATGACGCGGCCGCATGACTGACGCGACCGCGTGACAAGAAAATCTCCGAATGACGCGACCGCGTGACCCATGCGGACGCGTGACAGAGGCTACACACCAGAAATTGTAGAAAATGCTCCCAACGATTTCTGAAGCCCTTTTTGGCCCAAATCCAAGTCCAGAAGGCATAGACCAGAGGTTATAAAGTGTAGGAATGCATCCATTCAATGGGAGCTCTCATAATTCACTTCTCATGAATTAGATTTAGTTTGAGAGGGAAATTCTCTCCTCTCTCTTTAGGATTAGGATTTAGATTTAGGATTTTATTCACTTTCAGGATTATCTCTGTTTATCAGGTTCAACATTCCTTTTTATTTACTCTTGTAATTTGATTTATGAATTCTTCCATGTTACAGATTACTCTTTTGAATTAATGCTATTTGAGGTATTTCAGTTTAACATTGCTTTTTTTTTATTTATGCTATTATTGCTTTTACTCTGAAGACATTTTTATTCCAGTATATTTGCTTTTTTCCTTTTTGGTTTTGGTTAAGAAATTAGTAACTCAGGATTTATCAAACTCAACATGATTGATAATTGTTATCTTTGTTAATTGAATTGAACTTCAATAATCCCAATCTTTTCTTAGGAAATAAATAGGATCTGAAGATCGAACCAATTAATCCCTTGACCTTCCTTTATCTTAGTAAAGGTTAACAAAGTGGAATTAAGATTCAATTCTCATTATCATTGATAAGGATAACTAGGATAGGACCTCCAATTTCTCATACCTTGCCAAAAGTTTCCTTTACAGTATTTATTTATTTTAGTCGCTATTTAAATTATTTGTCATATTTGCTCCTCATTCTTGAAACCCCGAATTTATAATATCCATAACCAATAATAAGAACATACGTCCCTGCAGTTCCTCGAGAAGACGACCTGAGGTTTGAATACTTCGGTTAACAATTTATTTAGGGGTTTGTTACTTGTGACAACCAAAAGTTTGTATGAAAGGACTTTTGAAGGTTTAGATACTATACTTGCAACAAGGATTTATCCGCAAATTTCTAAACTACGCAAAAGTTCTCACATCAAAGGCATGCTTCGTTCCCCTCCCCAACCGATGTGAAACCTTACAATCCACCCCCCTAAGGGAGCCCAGCGCCCTCGCTGGCACATCGATCTGGTCTCTGACTCTGATACCATCTGTAACAGCCCAGACCACCCGCTAGCATGATATTGTCCGCTTTGGCACATAACGCCTCACGATTTTGTCTTTGACGATAGGGATGATAGCCGAAGCCCCCCCACACTCATTCGTCAAAACACGTCATGCTAGGGAGAGGTATCCACGCCGTTATAAGGCATGCTTCGTTCCCCTCCCCAACCAATGTGGGACCTTACAATCGACCCCTCTAAGGGAGCCCAGCGCTCTCGCTGGCACATCGATCCTAGTTTCGGCTCTGATACCATCTGTAACAGCCCAGACCACCCGCTAGCATAATATTGTCTGCTTTGGCACACAAGGCCTCATGATTTTGCCTTTGACGATAGGGATGATAGCCGAAGCCCCCCACACTCACTCATCAAAATGCGTCATGCTAGGGAGAGGTATCCACACCCTTATAAGGGATGCTTCGTTCCCCTCCCCAACCGATATGGGACCTTACAATTTAGCCTTTGGCTGTGCATATATGTTTCCTTGAAGAATTTGACTCAATTTAGCCACATGTAAGCTTTATATATATATAGGTGGATAGTAATTATAATTGCATGATTCATTTAGATAGCTTGCATTTAGAATAGATTGCATTGCATAGATTCCACCATTCTACCTTCACTCTTTTTTCTGCCTCTCTTGAATTTAGCATGAGGACATGCTATTGTTTAAGTATGGGGAGATTGATAAACCACTATTTTATGATTTATCTTGTGCTTAATTGAGTGCTTTTTATCAATTCTTCACCCACTTAATCATATAATTTGCATGGTTTTACAATTCCTTCTTTATTATGTGATACATGTGAAAACATGTTTCCTAAGCCTTAAAAATGTTAATTTTAATTATCCGTTATTACCATTTGATGCCGTGATCTATGTGTTAAGTATTTTCAGGCTTTATAGGGCAGGAATGGCTTAGAGGACAGAAAAGAAACGTGCAAAAGTGGAAGGAACGCACAAAATGAAGTTTTGAAGAAAAAGCCAGTGACGCGCACGCATAGACGACGCGGACGCGTGCCTGTAGCAGAGCACAAACGACGCGTACGCATGACTGACGCGTACGCGTGACAAGAAAAATCTCCATATGACGCGCACGCGTGACCCACGCGTACGTGTGACGGACGCCACATGCAGAAAGTTGCAGAAGTCGCCCCTAGCGATTTTTGGGCTCCTTTTTTGTCCAAATCCAAACCCAGAAACACAGAATAGAGGCTGCAGAATGAGGGAATCAAATAATCCATCAATCATTCATTCAACAATCATCAATCAAATTACAGACAATTTTTAGGTTTTAGATATAGTTTTAGAGAGAGAAAGGGGTTCTCTCCTCTCTCTTAGGTTTTAAGGTTAGGATTTCTTCGTTTTCTCAATTCCAGGTTCAATATTCCTTTAATTTAATTTCTCTTCTACTTTCAATTACTCTATTACTTTAGTTTGTTTATTTTCCCAATTTGGTTTATGGATTCCTCTGTTTAATTTGATTTCCTATTTAATACAATTCGAGGTATTTCAGATTTATGATTGCTTTCTTCTATTCATAATATAAATAATTTGGATTTCCCCTTTTGGCTTTGTTTGAGTAATTGGTGACACTTGAGTTGTCAAACTCAGCTGTTGATTGAAAATTGGAAATTGCTGATTGATGTGGATCCCTCTAAAGCTAGTCGTTCCATAGGAGTTGACTAGGACTTGAGGAATCAAATTGATTAGTCCACTTGACTTTCCTTTATTTAGTAAGGGTTAACTAAGTGGGAGCAATAACAATTCTCATCACACCTGATAAGGATAACTAGGATGGGATTTCCAGTTCTCAGCCAAGAGTTTTTCTAGTTATTAATTTACTTCCTTGCCAATTTATTTTCTTGTTCCTTATTTCAAAAACCCAAAAACATACCTTTTTCCATAACCAATAATAATTCATACTACCCTACAATTCCTTGAGAGACGACCCGAGGTTTAAATACTTCGGTTATAAATTTTATTGGGTTTGCTTAAGTGACAAACAAGTTTTTATACGAAAGGATTTCTTGTTGGTCTAGAAGCTATACTTGCAACGAGAACTTAATTGTGAAAATTCTAGACCGTGCGAGAATTTAGTTTGTCAGCTAGCGCTCATTAAAGGGAGCACTACGCTCAAATTTTTTCACTTTTTCGGGCTTTTCTTTAAGCCTTGTGACAGCATGACCATGCCTCCTTCAAAGGGCCATAACTTGAGCTACAGATGTCCAATTGAAGCGATTTTAGTTGCGTTGGAAAGCTGACATGGAAAGCTTTCCAACGATATATAATAATCTATATTTGGCATGAAATTGAAGTACAAGTGATAGGCATCTTTAAGGTCCAAAAACTAACCAAGCAAGTGCTCTCACCAAGGCTCGAAGAGGGGAACCAAGCAAATGAAGAGTAGCGCTCAAAAACTCAAGCATAGCGCTCTATTTCCCTCACTTTCTCGTGCTCTTTTCGAACCAAGGAAGGCCCAGCACGCACCAAGCAAGGGCCAAGGAAGGGGCGCTCAAAATTTCAAGCATATCGTTCCCTTTCCTTCTCGTGCCTCTAATCCAAGGAAACAAGGCACCCAACCAAGCAAGCCAAAGGTAGTACTCACAATTTGAGTGCAGTGCTCAATTAGTGAACGCTAGGCAAGGAGCAATGTAGACAAGGAAAGCCACACATGCCTCCAACCCATGCCACTTGAACCAAAGCAACTCTAACCCATGCCACTTGAACCAAAGCCACTCCTGATCCATGCCACTTGACCCAAGTCACCAAATGCATCCGGATCCACTCTCATTTAAATCCAAAGCAAGAAAAGCCCATATCATCACTCAAAGGCACAAGAGATAGTTAGAATGGAAATTTTATTTAAATTGTAATTTGTTTTTAATTTCAATTTCAATTTTTGTAAAGCCTATATAAAGGCATCATGTCCATTTCATTAGGTACGCTGGCTCTACTAGAGAGCAATAGGAGTAGGAGTAGAGAGCTCTTTATTTAATTTTTCCTTTTTAAACTTGAGAATTACAAACCAGATCTGGGTTTTCTTTCCTTTCTGTATCATTTTCCTTCCTCTGCAATTTTATTTCTGTTTTGATCGAGAGAGCAATTGAGCTCTTGGCTTTCTTTCTGTTTTTGCTATTTCAGTGAAATTGTTAATTTCTCTTTGAAGATTTTAGAATTGATCTAAATCTTCTTGCTAATTTACTCTTCTGCACTTCTACTTCTCTGTAATTTTTACATTTCTGTTCTTGATTCAATTTAATTTACTCTTCCTGCAAGTTTAAAATTCTGTCAATTGTTCTGAGCTCTAATTTACTGCTTCCATTTAATTTTCCAGCACCCAGCCCCTTTATATTTTGCTGCAATTTATCTTTCTTGCTCTCTAAGCATTCGTCCAATCTATATTCTGCTGATTTACATTTGATGCAATTTATATTTCTTGTTCTTTAAGGTTCTGTCAATTTACTTCCTGCAAGTGAGATCTGTTGCAATTTTCCTTTCCTTGTCTTTTAAGCTTTATCTAATTTACATTATACTCTTTACTTTCATTACAATTTACTTTCTGCATTTTTAAATTCCTAGAAACTTCCTTTCTGTTGTTTATATTTCACTTAATTCACCAATGTTAGCTTGACTAAACTAATCACTCACTAAAGTTGCTTGATCCATCAATACCTGTGGGATCGACCTGACTCTAAGTGAGTTTTACTACTTGATGCGACCCGGTATACTTGCCGGTTAGTTTTGTGTGGAATCTGATTTCTACCCATCAAACACACATCAACACGAGGGAGTCCAGCCAGTCCGACATGCCCTCAGGGACTTTGGAAGAGGTCTCGACAATATTTTTGCGAGACGACATGGGTCAACTAGTCCTACAGTAAGAAAAAGAAAATGCATTACTAACCAAAACATCTTGGACAGATATGGATACAACTTGGGCTAAAGCATACAAACAGCAAAATGAGAGCCCAAGACTCACACCAAGGTCCAGGGGCACCCTTTGGAGGTAACAACAGAGTAAGGGTTGAAAAGAATGCGACCTACGTCCCGACATCCCTCAAACAAGAAAACAACCCTCCTTTGACAGCGACATTCCACAAGAAAAAACACAAAATAATCTATCAAAGTCATCACCTTTTACAGCCTATATCTATCAAAGTCATCACCTTTTACAGCCTATCAGCAAAAGCAAAATAATCAAACATCAAAGCATGCAAAGGGGAAATCATCAAGGGCGCAACCTTTCTCAGAATCAAGCGGTTCGGCATTTTAAAGGAGAAATCATCAAAGGCGCAAATCAAGAAGATACAATCAGAGATAATACCAATATTCAAAACCTTAACTAGCAGGAAGCACGAAAAAGTCATATACATCAAAGAAACTCTCAGAGCACACAGTCGATCAGATGCACGACAAAGGCAGAAAAAGGTTCAAGCTTTCCAATGTAAATTCAAGTAAAAACAAAACTTTGCTAAAAAATAGAACAATGCAAGCACGAAGAAGAACGGTGAAAGAAGTAAAAGAAAGAGGTAGAAAGAAAACCAACCTGCAAAGGGGAGGAAACGATGAAAAATGAGAAGTTGAAGCAACAATAAGGCCGAAAATCACTCCTTAAAAGAACAAAGCACCAACAATCACTAATGGCGCCACAGGGAGAAGCGCGAAAATGTAAAAGCAAAGAATCCCAAGCGAGCCAGAAAAACAGAAGGATAAAGAATAGAGTTTCAAAGAAGCAAAGAGAGAAAACATAAAGCAAAAGTCTTTTTTTTTTTGCAATTCAAAATGAAAAGAGGGAAAAACGGAACATTAAGGAGTTAATGAGGCATTTAAAACCCTCGCACGTTCCCAAGGCAAGGTACGCACGTTTTCAAAATTAAAAGAGTAAAGAAAAATGTTCCGCATTCAGAGGAAAGCTCTACAAAAATAGATCAACAAATGCTCGAGCTCGGCTTCTCTAGAGAAGGAGTGAAGTCATAAAACTAAGGACTCGACCTCAAAAGAAAGACAACACTCGAGCAGGGGCACTGTTTGTAACAACCCTAATTTTGGAGTACGTGAGATCTTTTATGAAGACACGGATTTCTCCGAAAGATCAGTAAAGGGAACACCTCTTCTGTATCATCAAGCATCTCAATCCTCATTGTCATTATATTATCTTTAACTCAGGACCTTAGTTGAGACAGGCCCGATAACGCAATCGCGAAGAACCTAGTTTTTGAACCGTATCGGTTAGGAGTTCTGATTGTAGTTTTCGTAAATAGTCTCAGATTGACGAACCGGACTCGACTCATGATAGAAGAGAGATAATAGGATAATATTATCATTATAATAGTATTAGAAGCTTCTTGAATGATATTATAAGGTTACTTGGTTTGTTTTAGTTAAAAACAGGAAATCAGTTTAACCGGGTTCACAGTTTACTGGTGCAGCTTAGCATCAACACTCTCTGATGACTTTAGCAATGCTAAGGCCTCATTACACATGTTTTATTCTTATAATAAATATGTTACTAGTGCCATTTATGCTAGTAGCTCAGAAAATAACTTTTAGAGATGTTTTTACAAGTGTTCCGATACATCTGGTTTCAGTAGTTATACACCTGAGATATTTTAATATTATTTTAACCCATCTCCAAGCCAACCAATTACAACTCACCCTACACCCCCAGGACACTCCAAGGCTGTCTCATTTCATCATTTTGGCCAAAAAAAACAAGAGAAAAAAGAGAGAAACTTTCATGACACTTTAATCTTCGAAGCTTGATTTCTGCTGAACTGAAACTCAAATCAAAACTCTGATTTCACCAAAATGATCCTCTCTTCTTCCTCTACATAACCATATAACTTATCAAGGCTGTAAATAAGGTGAGATGGCTGTTCCTTTCCCCTTTCAATTCGGTTTTCAAGGAAACATGCTTAAACATGTGTTTTCTTGATGTTCTTCCTTAGGAATCATGCTTAACTTGACTTGAGAGCCAAGAAACGTGACTTTCTAGTAAGTATAAGGTTATAAATCACTTCCTAACGTCCTGAGGGAGATTTGGTTAGTTGAGGGCTTTTGGATTTAAAGTTGTTCTTGATGTGTTTTAGGAGGAAAAAGTGCTTAAGGACCACCTGAAAGTCTAACCGAATTAGGAGCAGCAAAACCAGGTAGGGTGTAACGAAATTAATCTTGATTATTTGTGTTTGTGTTGTGTGAATGTTGTGTGATTTGGCTGTTCTAAAAATTGGTTGCATATATGATTGATTCTTGGTGAAAATTTGGTGAAATTTTGATGAAATTTGATGAAATTCAAGCTTTAAAGTTCATGTTCTTGGAGCAGCTGGAAAAATGAAACCCTAGGCTTAGATTGAGGTTCAATTTGTGTTGAAATCATGTAGAAAATATGGGGTTTTAGTGGCTACTAATTTATTTTGAATTTTGGTAAAAATCGATTGCTGAAAAGACTGAAAAACGGGTAAAAACAGAGAAAGAATCTGAAGAATATACGAAGAACACGAAGAACACTTTGAGTGTGGTGAAGAACATTGAAGAACACCTTTTATATCTTAGAAAGGGCAAGGAAGTAAATATTTTGGTGTTTAAGGGGTTATTTTGTAATTTCTGAAAGTTAGGGTGGTTAAAGTAGAAATATTAAAAGTTACGTGTGGTAAAAAGTGAATTTTTAAAGGTTAAAAGTTAAAGTGGGGTAATTTTCAAAAATATATTAATAAAATAATAAATAATAATATTTAATTGAAAATAATATTTTAATAAAAATAATAAAATAATGCGGAAAAGGCAGTTTTTTGTAAAAGTTTTAGAAAGACAACTTTAAGCGCAGAATCTCATAATTACCTTCATAAAATACTTAGGGAGTGGTAAAAACATATTAGTGAGGCAAAGATAAAGGAAAGATAAAAAGTTAAAGAAAAGATAAAAATTGAAGAAAAAGTCTGTAAAGTTTTAATGACAGAAAAACAGACAGAGACTAGCGAATAAACTAGGGCAACATAGTTAGTCCTTGAGTTGCGACTAGGGTTAGGTATTATATGAAAAGTTAAACTGTTTCAGTATAGACTTAATGAACCTATACTTAGGACAGACTAACTATTCATACCGAAATTTACATAAGCTTTAAATACATACGTTAAACAGAAAAATCAGAACAGAGTAGAGAGATACAGAGAACAGAGTAATCAGAGCAGAGTAAGGAGACAATGAGAAAAGAGTAATATAACAAAGAGAATATAGGAGAAGAGTATAAGAATAAAGAGTTAAGCCTTGTGGCATGATATTCTGTTGTATGTTCATCTGCTGCTTTTCCCATTGGCCCTAGAGGTCCTATAGGCCCAAGTTCACCTATAGAGAGTTGTGATACTTGTAAGCCGAAGTTCACTTACAGGGGCACTATTTCTGTAAGCCGAAGTTCACTTACAGAGGTGCCATTTCTGGAGGCCGAAGTTCACCTACAGAAAGTTGTTCTGTTGTGTTTAGACTATTCCTGTAAGCCGAAGTTCACTTACGGGAGTGCTATTTCTGTAGGCCAAAGTTCACCCACAGGGATAAAGCCATATCTAGGACTAGTTCCTGGGTAATGTCGGGATGCAGGATGTAAACCGACACGTGAGCTCATGGCCTGCATAGGACAGACATGCATCATACTTGGTTGTGCATTTCCTCTGTTATGATTGTTGTATGAATGTATGTTTTCCTTGTTTGTATTCTCTTCTCTGTGTTTGTGTTTTACTTTCTTACATTCTTCTGTTTGTGATCTGTTTTCAGTTTACTCTATTTTCTCTATTCATCTCTCTTCTATTTACTGCATCTCTATATTCTTCTATATATCTGCTAAGCGACACAAATTAATGAACTTAACTAATAACCCCGGCCTTACAAAGAACTCCCCAGTTCTTGCCCCTTCTCTCTCCCTTCCCCCTTTAGATGGAAGCAAGAGTTCCTTTCCGTAGTTTGCTGACGACCGTTTGTGAAAAGGATTCCGCTCTAGGTAGTCTTCTGAGTCTAAGGTGAATCCCGTTCTCTGTTTATATGTATATACTGTGAGACCAGCCAATGTCTGCACCCCGTTTGTACGTGAACTTTAACTTAAATCCTGTGTACAAGACTCCTGTTGTGTGGCTACTTGATGAGGTACCAGAGAGACGTCCTATGACAATGTCTGATCGTGTAGAGGAGTAGCAGATGATGTTCTACCTTTTGGTGACGTTCCACCTGACTTGAGTTGTGAAGACTTAGAACGTACTTTCCCTCAGTTTAGTAGTTTAGAGGGACTAGGTGAGTATAGAGTCTAGGCTAGCCTAGGTGCCAGCTTAGGGACTTCTTGAATAGGTCAGGACCTGGGATGTTGTATGTATATATATGTATATAGTTATTATCTAGCTATATCTAGGGGTGTTCTAGCTAACAGTCTATACTCTAATAAAGGGTGAATCATCGAATGTTGTCAACTACTTGTGATGTATTTATGTGTGGTTGTTTATAATTGTTTTATCTGTTATTATTTGTGAATTGATTATAAATGATTCTGTTTATTAATTCAAACGTTTTCAAAAAGAAAAAAGTACCTCGCTAACTAACTACGCTTCTAACAACGAATCAGGCTCATATAATAAATAATAAATAATAATTAGGATGACAAATTGGTAGCACTCAGTTTCTGGTATGTCCTAGGCGTACTAAAAATTGGGTCGTTACAATTTGGTATCAGAGCAGTTCGTTCCCAGTAGAGCCTGGGGAGTGGACTGACTATGCTTCATTGTATACTCTGCTTGTGTGTCTCATGCTGTTAGGGTATCTTTAAGATACATCTGGCATGAATGTCTATGAGTGCTCATTTTGGGAATGTTCATGCTTAACTTGAGATATTAAGACTGATCACCTTAATGTTGATTATTTGGTGCGGATAGGACCTTAATGACTGCGAATAGGCATAGTTTAATCGAGCTCCGAACGACGAATCGACGTGAGCCACAGCTATTTTCATAGCTTTTATGATCTTCATGGCTATGGCTGTGTGAGATTTGGATGCTGTAAGGAATGGACCGATTTCTTTGTCAGGATGGATTGAAGGAAATATACCGCTTAAAGATGGATTTCTTGCACGCGGCTGAAATTTTGAGGGAAAAATTTTCTTTTAGGAGGGTAGAATGTAACAACCTTAATTTTCGAGTACGCGAGATCTTTTCTGAAGACATGGATTTCTCTGAAAGATCAGTAAAGGGAATACCTCTTCTGTATCATCAAGCATCTCAATCTTTATTGTCATTATATTATCTTTAACTCAGGACCTTAGTTGAGACAGGCCCGATAACACAATCGCGAAGAACCTAGTTTTTGAACCGTATCGGTTAGGAGTTCTGATTGTAGTTTTCGTAAATAGTCTCAGATTGACGAACCGGACTCGACTCATGATAGAAGAGAGATAATAGGATAGTATTATCATTATAATAGTATTAGAAGCTTCTTGAATGATATTATAAGGTTACTTGGTCTGTTTTAGTTAAAAACAGGAAATCAATTTAACCGGGTTCACAGTTTACTGGTGCAGCTTAGCATCAGCACTCTCTGATGACTTTAGCAATGCTAAGGCCTCATTACACATGTTTTATTCTCATAATAAATATGTTACTAGTGCCATTTATGCTAGTAGCTTAGAAAACAATTTTTAGAGATGTTTTTACAAGTGTTCCGATACATCTGGTTTCAGTAGTTATACACCTGAGATATTTTAATATTATTTTAACCCATCTCCAAGCCAACCAATCACAACTCACCCTACACCTCCAAGACACTCCAAGGCTGTCTCATTTCATCATTTTGGCCGAAAATAACAAGAGAGAAAAGAGAGAAACTTTCATGACACTTTAATCTTCAAAACTTGATTTCTGCTGAACTGAAACTCAAATCAAAACTCTGATTTCACTAAAATGATCCTCTCTTCTTCCTCTACATATCCATGTAACTTATCAAGGCTGGAAATAACGTGAGATGGCTGTTCCTTTCCCCTTTCAATTCGGTTTTCAAGGAAACATGCTTAAACATGTGTTTTCTTGATGTTCTTCCTTAGGAATCATGCTTAACTTGAGTTGAGGGCCAAGAAACGTGACTTTCCAGAAAGTCTAAGGTTAGAAATCACTTCCTAATGTGATTAGGGAGATTTGGTTAGTTGAGGGTTTTTGGATTTAAAGTTGTTCTTGATGTGTTTTAGGAGGAAAAAGTGCTTAAGGACCACCTGAAAGTCTAACCGAATTAGGAGCAGCAAAACCAGGTAGGGTGTAACGAAATTAATCTTGATTATCTGTGTTTGTGTTGTGTGAATGTTGTGTGATTTGGCTGTGCTAAAAATTGGTTGCATATATGATTGATTCTTGGTGAAAATTTGGTGAAATTTTGATGAAATTTGATGAAATTCAAGCTTTAAAGTTCATGTTCTTGGAGCAGCTGGAAAAATGAAACCCTAGGCTTAAATTGAGGTTCAATTTGTGTTGAAATCATGTAGAAAAGATGGAGTTTTAGTGGCTACTAATTTATTTTGAATTTCGGTAAAAATCGGTTGTTGAAAAGACTGAAAAACGGGTAAAAACAGAGAAAGAATCTGAAGAATATACGAAGAACACGAAGAACACTTTGAGTATGGTGAAGAACATTGAACACCTTTTATATCTTAGAAAGGGCAAGGAAGTAAATATTTTGGTGTTTAAGGGGTTATTTTGTAATTTCTGAAAGTTAGGGTGGTTAAAGTAGAAATATTAAAAGTTACGTGTGGTAAAAAGTGAATTTTTAAAGGTTAAAAGTTAAAGTGGGGTAATTTTCAAAAATATATTAATAAAATAATAAATAATAATATTTAATTGAAAATAATATTTTAATAAAAATAATAAAATAATGCAAAAAAGGCAGTTTTCTGTAAAAGCTTTAGAAACACAACTTTAACCGCAGAATCTCATAATTACCTTCATAAAACACTTAGGGAGTGGTAAAAACATATTAGTGAGGCAAAGATAAAGGAAAGATAAAAAGTTAAAGAAAACATAAAAATTGAAGAAAAAGTCTGTAAAGTTTTAATGACAGAAAAACAGACAGAGATTAGCGAACAAACTAGGGCAACATAGTTAGTCCTTGAGTTGCGACTAGGGTTAGGTATTATATGAAAAGTTAAACTATTTCAGTATAGACTTAATGAACCTATACTTGGGACAGACTAATTATTCATACCGAAATTTACATAAGCTTTAAATACATACGTTAAACAGAAAAATCAGAATAGAGTAGAGAGATACAGAGAACAGAGTAATCAGAGCAGAGTAAGGAGACAATCACAAAAGAGTAATATAACAAAGAGAATATAGGAGAAAAGTATAAGAATAAAGAGTTAAGCCTTGTGGCATGATGTTCTGTTGTATCTTCATCTGCTGCTTTTCCCATTGGCCCTAGAGGTCCTGTAGGCCCAAGTTCACCTATAGAGAGTTGTGATACCTGTAAGCCGAAGTTCACTTACAGGGGCACTATTTCTGTAAGCCAAAGTTCACTTACAGAGGTGCCATTTCTGTAGGCCAAAGTTCACCTACAGAAAGTTGTTCTGTTGTGTTTAGACTATTCCTGTAAGCCGAAGTTCACTTATGGGAGTGCTATTTCTGTAGGCCGAAGTTCACCTACAGAGATAAAGCCATATCTAGGACTTGTTCCTGGGTAATGTCGGGATGCAGGATGTAAACCGACACGTGAGCTCATGGCCTGCATAGGACAGACATGCATCATACTTGGTTGTGCATTTCCTCTGTTATGATTGTTGTATGAATGTATGTTTTCCTTGTTTTTATTCTCTTCTCTGTGTTTGTGTTTTACTTTCTTACATTCTTCTGTTTGTGATCTGTTTTCAGTTTACTCTATTTTCTCTATTCATCTCTCTTCTATTTACTACATCTCTATATTCTGCTATATATCTGCTAAGCGACACAAATTAATGAACTTAACTAATAACCCCGGCCCTCCTAAGAACTCCCCAGTTCTTACCCCTTCTCTCTCCCTTCCCCCTTCAGATGGAAGCAAGAGTTCCTTTCCGTAGTTCGCTGACGACCATTTACGAAAAGGATTCCGCTCTAGGTAGTCTTCTGAGTCTAGGGTGAATCCCGTTCTCTGTTTATATGTATATACTATGAGACCAGCCAATGTCTGCACCCCGTTTGTACGTGAACTTTAACTTAAATCCTGTGTACGAGACTCCTGTTGTGTGGCTACTTGATGAGGTACCAGAGAGACGTCCTATGACAATGTTTGATCGTGCAGAGGAGTAGCAGATGATGTTCTACCTTTCGGTGACATTCCACCTGACTTGAGTTGTGAAGACTTAGAACGTACTTTCCCTCAGTTTAGTAGTTTAGAGGGACTAGGTGAGTATAGAGTCTAGGCTAGTCCAGGTGCCAGCTTAGGGACTTCTTGAATAGGTCAGGACCTGGGATGTTGTATGTATATATATGTATATAGTTATTATCTAGCTATATCTAGGGGTGTTCTAGCTAACAGTCTATACTTTAATAAAGGCTGAATCACCGAATGTTGTCAACTACTTGTGATGTATTTATGTGTGGTTGTTTATAATTGTTTTATCTATTATTATTTGTGAATTGATTATAAATGATTCTGTTTATTAATTCAAACATTTTCAAAAAAAAAAGTACCTCGCTAACTAACTACGCTTCTAACATCAAATCAGGCTTATATAATAAATAATAGATAATAATTAGGATGACAAATTGGTTGCACTCAGTTTCTGGTATGTCCTAGGCGTACAAAAAATTGGGTCGTTACACTGTTCATACCCTGGGTCGAGCTGTACGACCTGGGCTGATCAACGACAAGTCGACCGACCTCTTCAGGTTAGGATTACCTGACCTCTTCTCAAAGAGTTCGGCCAAACCATCATGGAGAAGCCCAAAAAGGACCCAAACAGAGGAATACGACCCAAATCCAAAGGCAGCCCAAGCCTAGAGAGATAAAGGCGGTTCCCTTGAAGATAAGATGACTTTACTCAAAGATAAGATAAGATAAGATAACTATCTTATCTTCAGAAAGGTCACTCCACACTATTATAAATATACTAGAGCACCCAGTTATAACTCATACTCTGATTCTAATAAAAACCTGCTTAATACCCTTGCTAACTTAAGCATCGGAGTCCCTTGCAGGTACCACCACCCTCCGGTGACGAACGATCAGCATCATCAACAAGTCCAACAAGTCGAACACGGCGGCTCTGGCCACCACCCATAAGTCAGACACATCAACGCTGATCACCACAGCAGATCTCATCCGAGATCGACCTTCCGTTTCAGGTAACACTCGGAACAGTTGCTGAGTCCATTTGGTGCTGGCACTCTTACTGGAGACCGCTAGTAAAGAGCGCCACTTTGCTGAGACTAAGTGTTGAGGCTAGCGCTCTCCTACAACCTTGCTGGAGAGCGCCAGTGGAGAGCTCCAGTTTAGGTGCTATTTTCTCCTTGAATGAGCTTGCATTCTTGCTTCTCCAGGGCTTAATGTCTCTGCCTCAGCTTCCCGTGTCACAAACCAAAGAAGGTGCATCAAAGTTTAAAGTTCATAACCATGCAAAACCTTCTTTAAAGGCCATAAAAACTACTTGATTAAATGTACCAATTTATGCATAAGATGCTCTCTTGTTCTCATGAATTCACTTCACCTTTGCTGCATGCGTGTATGCAAGAATATTGAGAGCAAATACTTGCTTATTACCTAAGAAATGCATGAAACTAAGCTATAAACTAACTAAAATGGCTTGTAAAACTAGCCAAGATGCCCTAGCATCAATGTTCATGTTCCATTTGAGGGACAAATTACTAGGAGAACCATGGAGTTTGTAAAAGGAGAACCACAAATTCCTCATTTTCAGCAAGAGAAAGACCAAGAAGAAGAGCAAGAGACACTACAACTACCTCCACCTCCACCTCTAGCTCAAGAAAGAACAAGCCAATTCTCATATCCTCAGCAAGCCCAAGACATGAATCAATATAATTGGGAACAAATTTAAAAACTTTGCAAGATAATTCCCAGCAATAGCTCCAATTCCAAGAACAAAAACTTCAATATCAAAGGAACCAACAAGTTAAAAGCCAACCATTGCTTGATTGTTAAAATCAACAGCACAAAGAGTTCATGAAGTTTAAGTATTTAGAAGATTGCAGGCATGACAATCAAGTGGAAGGTGAGTTAAATGCTCAAGCAAAACTAGGCTACCTATATGCAAGACTTCAACAGGTGCAACCAACATTACCACCATACCCAAATATAGCAAAGAAGCTTGTACATGAGATGAGAAAGTTCCAACTCATTCATGAAGAAAGGGTGCAAAAGTGAATGGAAGGGCATAAATTTGGGGACTTAAGGACCTTTACCCCTAACACAGAAGTACCAAATATATGGTAACCTAGGAATACTAAGGACAACAATGAGGATGACTGATGAAGAATTCAAAGGTGGTGAAGTTTCTTATGTGTGTCTTTCGTATTATGCTTTGTGTGTTTCAATAATAATTCTTGTATGAGTGATCTCTTTTATTGTGCATGCTTTGTGTGTTCTGTTTTATTTTTTGTTTTTCAAATTCAATAAATAAAGTTACTTGTCCTCAAAGTGTGAGCTTGTACTAAACGTTGTTCAAAATAAAAGAATTTTAAGAAAACTTTTAAGTGTCAAAAGCAAATATGATTAAGAAAAGAAGAAATAACTTGAGGATGAAGCCATAAAATGAAATTTCATGAATGAATTTTCGCTTGAAACACTAAGACAGGGGAGGATGATGAGCGGATATTTTATACGCTTTTTAACATCATTTTCATATAGTTTTTAGTAGTTTTTATTTAGTTTTTATTAAGTTTTTATAGGTTTTAATGTTAAATTCACATTTTTGGATTCTACTATGAGTTTTTGTATTTTTGGGCAATTTTAGGTATTTTCTGGCTTAAATTGAGGAGTTGGAGCAGAAGTCTGATTCAGAGACAGAGAAAGCACTGCAGATGCTGTCCAGATCTGACCTGCTTGCATTAGGAAGGGCTTTTCTGGAACTACAGAAGCCCAACTAGAGCGCTCTTAATGGCTATGGAAATTTGACTTCTAGAGCTTTTCAGTAATATATAATAGTTCATACCTTGCCTCGGATTAGAAGGCCCAAAAAATGGCGTCCAACGCCAGCTTCCTACCCCCTTCCAGGCGTTCAGTGCCCAAAGAACAGTACCCAACGTCCAAAGGCCCAGAGAGGACCCCCTAGCTGGTGTTCCACACCCTAGGAGCCTCACGGCACGTGGATCTCATCAAAGCTCATCCCAAACACTCACCAAGTGGGCCTCTAAAGTGGATTTTAGCACTAAATAGACTATTTTACCATTCATAGTCATCTGTTTAGTATTTAAAGTGTATTTTACATCAACCACACAGATCATACACCATACATGTTTTTTCCATTGTTTTCACTTTATTATGAGTTTCTAAACCTCCTAGGTTGAGGGGAGGAGTCCTGCTGAGTCCTATGAATTAATAAAAGTATTACTATTTCTCTTCGATCCGTGTTTGATTAATTCTAAGATGTATATTCGTTCTTCATCAATGCGAATGCGTTGAACTGGCATAACGTTATCACATTCTACATGGGTTCAGAGTGCGTCTTTCATCGGACAATGATGAACCACCAGCTTGAATATACATTTCTCAGACGGCTAATCCACGATTTCTTTGGGGACTTCTCGAGACATCAGTTCAGCCAATTTCTGGGGAGATTAGGGTCTCTGTGGTAGAGGCTAGAACTAAAGATGCAGCATTCTCTGATCCGGAAGATCCGGCCTTGTCTGTGGCATTTTGAGTAGGATCATGAAGGAGAATGGACTGTACGTGCTTCACCCTCAAGTAGAGATGGATCCGCAGTAAACCTGGGGTTTAGATCTGGAGGACTATTGGCAGCTGCTCAAACTAGTGTCAATCACATACGGCCTGCCATTGAAGAAATCACTCACAAGCAAGGAGAGCAGTAGTACCAGAGTTAATTCAGAAAGACAAAGCAACTCCAATCCTCAACCATATTCCTATTACTGATTGCCCTTGTCTCAATCCAACTGAATTTATTTACAAATACAAATTATGAATAGTTTCCTCTAATCCATCAACCTTCTGATCTGCCTGACTAAGACCTGCAAGATAACCATAGCTTGCTTCAAACCACAATCCTCATGGGATCGACCCAGAGCCGTTCAGGTATTACTTGGACGACCCAGTGCACTTGCTGGTACAACTGTACGAAGGTGTGGGGATTCGTGCACTAAGTTTTTGGCACCATTGTCGGGAATTGTTGAGTTTGGACAAACTGCCAGATTGTCTTACTCCTTAGATCAATTAAGTTTATTTTACATTATTTTAATTGAGTCTTTAATTTTTGTTTACCTCTTCTTCAATTTTTTCGAAAAATTCTAAAAAATTTTTCAAAAGTATTTTTCTTTTCTTTGTTTAATTCTTGTTCTTGGTTTGAGTCCTGCATGTTCATGCTCTTCAATTACAAAAAAAAAAATTTTTTAACTCTTTCAAGACCTTTTTCATATAGTTTATTTTTGGCATCCTCTGAATTGTTTTCTTTGAGTCACAGTGTTAATGTTCTTGTTGAGTCTTGCATTCTCTTTGAGTCCTGCATTCTCTTTGAGTCCTATATTCAAAAAAATTTCAAAAGTATTTTTCTTTGGGTTAATCTTGTGTTAAGTCTTTAATTTTGGTGTTTTCTTGTGTTTTTCTTTATGTTTTTCGAAAATTTGCTTTTGGTTTTCTAAAAATTTTAAGTTTGGTGTTCTTTTGTGTTCTTGTGTTCTGAGTCTTTAAATTTTGTTCTTCGTGTTCTTGTTCATCTTCAAAGTGTTGTTGAGTCTTGTATGTGTCTTGACCTTAAAATTTTTAAGTTTGGTGTCCTTTGGTGTTTTCCTCCAAATTTTCAAAAATAAAGGGGTGCTAGATCTAAAAATTTTAAGTCTTGTGTCTTTTTTGTATTTTTCTCTTTCATCAATAAATTCAAAAATAAAAAAATAATATCTTTTCTTATCTTTTTGCATTATTTTCGAA
The DNA here is from genome assembly GCF_003086295.3 of Arachis hypogaea. NCBI lineage: Eukaryota > Viridiplantae > Streptophyta > Magnoliopsida > Fabales > Fabaceae > Arachis > Arachis hypogaea. The sequence goes on from NC_092050.1 coordinate 105,468,687, forward strand.
ATTTTCAAATAAAATTCAGATTTTGATTTTCAAAATTTTTATCTTATCATATCTTAGTTGTCAAGTTTTGAAAAATCAAATTTTTTAAAAATTAAATATCATATCTTTTTCAAAAATCTTATCTTTTTCAAAATCTTATCATATCTTTTTCAAAAATTAAAATTTCATCTTATCTTTTTTAAATTTCAAATTTAAAAAAATTAAATCTTTTTCAAAATCAATTTTCTAATCTTATCTTTTTGTTTCTTATCTTATCTTTTCTAACTTCTAATTTTTAAATCATATCTTTTTCAAAATCAAATTTCAAAATCTTATCTTTTTAAAATCAATTTCAAATCTTTTTAATTTCATATCTTATCTTTTTCTAAATTCAAATTTTAATTTCAAAATTCTTTTCTTATCTTATCTTTTATCTCATTTTTAAAATTCAAATCTTTTCTCATCTTATCTTTTATTTTTATTTTTGTTTTTATCTTTTCTTAAATAATATCTTTTCTTCTCTCTCATCTTTTTCAAAACCTCCCAACTAACTTTTTCCTCTCAAATTTTCGAAAATATCTCTTTCCTTTTCTCTCTTTTCTTTTTCAAAACTACCTAACTATCTCTCTTCTCTCTTAAATTTTCGAAAATTTCTCTCTCTTCTCTCTCTTCTATTTTCAAAAATTCACTAACCAATTTTAAAATATTTTTAAATTATTAACCATATTTTTGAAAATTTAATTAATTAAATAAATAAAAATAAAAAATATTTTAATTCTTATTTACTTTTTCTATTTATACCTCTTCTCTTCTCATCTCTATTCATTCAAAACTCTCCTATCCCTATTTCTTCTCTTGGTCTACCTCAACTTCTTTATCTTCTTTCCTTTCTTTTTCACATCTCACTTGAAGCTTCTTGCCAATTAGCACAGAAAGATTTCTTGTGATTTTTTTTCTTTTATTAACTCTTATCTACTATTTTCAAGGTATTTTTTCTTTACGTATTTTATTTATTTTTATTTTTATTTTTATTTTAATTATTTATCTTCTTCTTCTTTCTCTACTTCTAACTTTAAGAAGGAGCTTCTTGCCTATTGGCGTGGTCTCTTCTTCTTTTTCTTTTCATCTTGTTTATGACCAGGAACAGGGATAAAAAACCCCTCTTGACTCTTGATCCTGAACCCGAGAAGACTCTAAGGAGGCGTTTACAACTAGCTAAAGCACAACACTCCGGAAGAGACCTTTTAGAAAGTTTTGAACAAGAAACAGAGGACATGGCCAAACCACAAGAGGAGCCTAGAAAGGTCCTTGGTGACTTCACCAAGCCTACCTCTGACTTTTATGGCAGAAGCATTGCTGTACCTGCCATTGGAGCTAACAATTTTGAGCTTTAGCCTCAGTTAGTCTCTCTTCTGCAGCAGAACTGCAAATTCTATGGACTTTCATTGGAAGATCCACATCAGTTCGTAGCAGAATTCTTATAGATCTGTGATACTGTAAAGACTAATGGAGTAGATCCTGAAGTCTATAAGCTGATGCTTTTTCCCTTTGCTTTAAGAGACAGAGCTAAGTTCCGGCTGGATGCCCAGCCTAGAGAGAATGTTGACTCTTGGAAAAAGCTTGTAAATGTTTTTCTAGCTAAGTTATTTCCTCCTCAAAGGATGAGCAAGATTAGAGTGAAAGTTCAAACCTTCAGACAATGAGGAGGTGAATCCCTCTATGAAGCTTGGGAAAGATACAAGCAACTGATAAGGAGATGTCCTCCTGACATACTCTCAGAATGGTCCCTTATAGGCATGTTCTATGATGGATTGTCTGAGATATCCAAGATTTCCTTGGATAGCTCTGCAGGTGGCTCTCTCCACTTGAAGAAGACGCCTGCAGAAGCAAGAGAGCTCATTGAGATGGTTGCAAACAACCAATTCATGTACACCTATAGGAGGAATCCTATAAATCATGGAATCTCTCAGAAGAAAGGAGTTCTTGAAGTTGAGACTCTGAATGTCATTCTGGCTCAGAATATGATCCTGACCCAACTGGTCAACATGATCTCTCAACATCTCATTGGGATGCAAACTGCACCTAGCAGTAATCAGGAAGCTTCTCTTGAAGAAAAAGTTTATGACCCTGATCAACCCACCATGGAGGAAGTGAATTACATGGGAGAAGCCTATGGAAACACTTACAACCTTTCATGGAGGAATCATCCTAACCTCTCATAGAAGGATCAACAGAAACCTCGACAAGGATTCAATAACAACCAAGGTGGTAGAAACCAGAATACGTTCCATAACAAACCATCATTCCCATCTTCTCAAGGGAATATAGAGACTTCTAAGCAGAGCCTTTCTGACTTAGCCATTCTAGTCTCCAGTCTCACTAAGACCACCCATAGTTTCATTAATAAAACAAGGTCCTCCATTAGAAACTTGGAGGTGCAAGTTGGTCAACTCAGCAAGAGGATCCCTGAGATCCCTCCTGACACTGTTCCCAATAATACTGAGGTTAATCCTAGAGAAGAGTACAAGGCCATAACCATGGAGGTTGAGGCCAAATTGGAGGAGAATAGGAGTGCCAGTGAAGAAGCCTACACTGGGTGTTCAACGCGCACTAGCCCAGGGAAGCTGGCGTTGAATGCCAGCAAGGACATCCCTGCTGGGCATTCAACGCCCAGAATGCTAGAGGGACTGGCGTTTAACGCCAGTCAGGGTGGACAGCAAGGGTGTTCAACGCCCAATAAGCTGACAGAGTTGGCGTTGAACGCCAGTCATAGCACACCGTTTGAGTGCCTGAATCCCACTCAAGAACCCTCTAGCCCAGAACCAAAGGAAACCGCAAAGACAATTGAGGTTTCTTTGAATGCACTTCTACAGTGCATTGATGAATGGAAAAATTGTGTGTAGGTAAAGAATTTCACAAATAAAATCTCGTTGCAAGTATAGTTCTAAACCAACAAACAATTCCTCAATTAAAAATTTGTTTGTCACAAGTACAAACCCCAATAAAAATATAAACCGAAGTATTTAAACCTCGGGTCGTCTCTCAAAGGAATTGCAAGAAAGTGTTCTTGTTATTGGTTATGGGATGCATATTTTGGGGTTTTGAATAAGGGACATGAAAGATAAATTGCAAGAAAGTAAATGAAACTTAAATAGTAAAAAAGGTCTTGGCAAGGGTTGATGGTTAAGGATCTTTATCCTTGTTCCAACCACAACATGATAATTTTAAGGATCAATCTCATTAAATCATCCTCTAACAAGTGAAGGAATGTCAAATGAGCTACACCAATCCTAATCCATATATCCTAGCCACTCACTAATTAACTTAGTGGAAGCTAGAGTCAATGGACACCAATTATCAAGACTTGGACATTAGCAACTCAATTTCACCTAAGTTACCATCTCAAGCCAAGAACACAAAAATCAACTCTAACATCCTTCCAAGCATTTAATCAAACACTTGGAAGGCACAAAAGGAAAGTAAAATAAGATTGCAAAAAATATAAATCTACAACTTCCAATTGTAAGGAATTAACAACAACAACTCAAATCAACAATAAAAGAAACCAAACATGAATTGCAGTAAAGGAAAATAAAAGGAACAAGAGTGCATCAACAACAAAGTAAACAAATACAAGGAATAAAATACTAAACTAGAGAAGCAAAGGTAAAGGAACAAGAATTTGTAAAGGAAAAGTAAATCAAAGCATGAATTAAACCTAGTTCTAAGAAATTCTAATCTACATCTAACCTAATTCTAGGGCATGCTTGTGTGAGCCTCAGAAGGGGAATCATGAGCATTAGAACTGAGGCTCTATCCTTCACAAACCTCTTGATCAACACTATTCGTGAGGAATTGAGATCTTGAGGATTTGTGTGGCTTATGGATGAGAGAACATGCTTAACCTCTTCTTAAGACAATTAGATCAAGGAATTGGCAATATTGATTGTGATTAGAGAGATTGGATTGCCAAAGAATTGGGATCCAATCAATTTCAATCTGCCATAGATCTATTCATATGATTGAGAAGGAAGTTGAGACCCATTTGATTCATTGTGGATTATGATATCTCCAATCCCTGATGAGTCTTCCTTTCTGTATTTACGTTTCTTGCCATTTAAGTTTCTGCTGATTTACATTCTGCACTTTAAATTCACTGCAATCTACATCCTGTTAGTTCAATTTCACTCTATTCACCACTGTTAGCTTGACTAGACTAATCACCATACTAAAGTTGCTTGATCCATCAATCCTCGTGGAATCGACCTCACTCACGTGAGTTTTTACTACTTGATGCGACCCGGTATACTTGCCGGTGAGTTTGTGTGGAATCGATTTTCCCTCATCAATGCTCTGTTTTTCAAAATTTTTCCAAGTTCTTGCACCAAACCAAGCATTCCAAACCTCCAAACAACTACCAAAACACCATAAAACCTTATTTAACATACTAAACTACTAACTAAACTCAACAAACCAATCAAAACATGAAATCAAACCTATTCTTACCAATATTTACAAAAGAGAAAAATGAAAAGATGTTACCATGGTGGGGTGTCTCCCACCTAGCACTTTTATTTATTGTCCTTAAGTTGGACTTATGGGGAGCTCCTCATCATGGTAGCTTGTGCTTGAATCCATCATTGAACATCCACCAATGCTTGAGTCTCCAATAAGCTCCATTCTTCAAAATCGATAGCTTCAAGCTTTGATGGAGTTCTTCACAAACCATGAGCTCCCAAAATTGATTCTCCTTGTGCGATCTGGGATCCCACACTTTGTTTTGACACCCGTCCTTAAGTTGATTCTCATTAGTCCATCCGGGTGCTAAGCAAGATGAATTCTCAATTAAGCGACCAAACATCCTTCTAGACCCAAGCAATCTAACTCTACACCAACCTTTGCTATTAAGCTTTGAACATGTAACTATCATGGACTTTGATTTACAATACCAACCACTAACCATCTCCCTTTTGCTCTTAAAGCCACAAAGATCTCTAAGTTTTCCATCCGTCTCAAGCAAACCATATTCAAGTGAGCTAATTAAGCTTAGAGACGAAAGATTTACCCACCTGAATGTAAGAATGGATGGTGATGGCTTGGGGAGAGGTGCTTCCAATGTCTTTGCAAGCTCAACTCCCTTGTGTTCTTCCTTGATTACCTCCACCTCTAAGCAAGATTCTTCAACTTCAACCTCTTCCTCTGGGTAGCTTTGTTCCAATTCAATCTTGTCTTCATTGCTTACCAAAGGCATGTGATGAGTGGATAATTTATATGCTTTTTGGCATTGTTTTTAGTAGTTTTTAGTATGTTTTAGTTAGTTTTTATTATATTTTTATTAGTTTTTAAATAAAAATCACATTTCTGGACTTTACTATGAGTTTGTGTATTTTTCTGTGATTTCAGGTATTTTCTAGCTGAAATTGAGGGACCTGAGCAAAAATCTTATTCAGAGGTTGAAAAAGGACTGTAGATGTTGTTGGATTCTGACCTCCCTGCACTCGAAGTGGATTTTCTGGAGCTACAGAAGCCCAATTGGTGCGATCTCAATTGCGTTGGAAAGTAGACATCCTGGGCTTTCCAGAAATATATAATAGTCCATACTTTGCCCGAGATTTGATGGCCCAAACCGGCATTCCAAGTCAGCAAAAAAATTCTGGCGTCAAAACGCCAGAACTGGCATAAAATCTGGAGTTAAACACCCAAACTGGCACAAAAGCTGGCGTTTAACTCCAAGAAAAGTCTCTACATGTGAAAGCTTCAATGCTCAGCCCAAGCACCCACCAAGTGGGCCCGAAAGAAGATTTCTGCATTAATTGCTTATTTCTGTAACCCTAGGCTACTAGTTTTCTATAAATAGGACCTTTTGCTATTGTATTTTCATCAGATAATCTTTCGAACTTGTATGTTCATCTTTGGGAGGCTGGCCATTCGGCCATGCCTAGACCCTTTTTGTTCTTATGTATTTTCAACGGTGGAGTTTCTACACACCATAGATTAGGGTGTGGAGCTCTGCTGTTCCTCATGAATTAATACAAAGTACTATTGTTTTTCTATTCAACTCAAACCTATTTCTTCTCCAAGATATTCATTCGCACTCAAGAACATGATGAATGTGATGATTATATGACACTCATCACCATTCTCACCCATAAACATGTGCCTGACAACCACTTCCGTTCTACATGCAAATAAGCTTGAATATGTATCTCTTGGGTTTCTAATCTAAGATTAGAACCTTCGTGGTATAGGCTAGAATTATTGGCGGCCATTCCTGAGATCCGGAAAGTCTAAACCTTGTCTGTAGTATTCCGAGTAGGATCTGAGAAGGGATGACTGTGACGAGCTTCAAACTCGCGACTGTTGGGCGTAGTGACAGATGCAAAAGGATCAATAGATCCTATTCCAACATGATCGAGAACCGACAGATGATTAGCCGTGCGGTGACAACGCATTTGGACCATTTTCACTGAGAGGACGGGAGGTAGCCATTGACAACGGTGAAACCCAACATAAAGCTTGCCATGGAAAGGAGTATGAATGATTGAATGAAGGCAGCAGGAAAGCAGAGGAACAGAAGGAGCAAAGCATCTCCATACGCTTATCTGGAATTCTCACCAATGAATTACATAAGTATCTCTATCTTATTTTATGTTTTATTCATCTTTTAATTATCTTAAACTTCATAACCATTTGAATCCGCCTGACTGAGATTTACAAGATGACCATAGCTTGCTTCAAGCCGACAATCTCCATGGGATCAACCCTTACTCACGTAAGGTTTATTACTTGGACGACCCAGTGCACTTGCTGGTTAGTTGTGCGGAGTTGTGACAAAGAGTTGAGATTAAAATTGTGCGTACCAAGTTGTTGGCGCCATTGATGATCACAATTTCGTGCACCAGCATGCAAGGTTATGCCTCTTTTTTTTTAATCTCCATGTCAAGTCCAATGGGGGAGGATTCAATTGTGGATAAGAATTCACCAATGATTGAATCCATCTCTTGATAAACCTCTTCAAAATCTTCAACCATGATATGTTTTGGAGGTTGTACACCCTCCTCAACATCAATTTCAAGCTTCTTGGAAGAGGGCTCCAAGATTCTACATTCCCATGGACTTTCCACATCTCCTAAATCTTCAACCACTTCTTCCTCTTCTCCAACAATCATAGCTTCCTCCAATTGCTCTAATACAAAATCCAACTCCTTATTCTATACCGGAGTTTCTAATCTCTCCTTCATGCTACACTCTTCTATTGATTCTCCACAATTGGCAATGAAAGTGCCTTGAGTGCATGAGTATCGGGAGGCTAAAGTGTTTACTACCTTTATCAAGGCGGTCATGGATTCTAGTACCTCCCTTTTCATCTCTTCTTGCCTTTGAAGGAATGAAGTCAGAGAATCATCCATTGGGGCTTGGGGTGGATAGGAGGGTTCATTATTTGGGAGAAAGGGTTTATAATAGGAAGGTGGTTCTTCTTGGTGAAAATGTGGAGGTGGTGTATATTGAGGTGGTTCTTGGGAATATTGATGTTGGAGTTGTGGTGGCTCTATGGATTTTCTTACATAATGGTCACAAAATGAGGTAAGGGTGATAGGTTATATAATGGATGAGGGTCATAGGAAGGTGTTTGGTAAAAAGGGGCTTGTGAGTATGGTTGAGGACTATGACGTTAGGATTTTTGCCAGTAAAGAATGTCATAAAAATAGTCGCGTTGTAGATATAGTCTCTAAACCGACAAAAATCCCTTCGTACAAATGTTTTGGTTGTCACAAGTAACAAACCCCTTTGAAATTGATAACCGAGTATTCAAACCTCGGGTCGTCTTCTCAAGGAATTGCAGGGAGGTATGTTCTTATTATTGGTTATGAAGATTGTAAATTGGGGGTTTTTAATGTATGAGATAAAAAGCAACAATATTAAATGGCAGAGGAAATAAAATAATAGCAATAAAAATAAACTCTTGGCAAGGTATTAGAAATTGGAAGTTCTATCCTGGTTATCCTTATCAATTGCGATGAGAATTGGATTTTTCTCCTACTTTGTTAACCTCTAACTATGAAGGTAAGTTAGGTGGATGAATTCCAATTTTCAATCAACAATGAGTTTGATAACTCAAGGGTTACCAATTATTTGACCAAAGCTAAAAGGAAAAAAAATGGTAAATTTATTGAAATAAAAATGTCTTCAGATGGGAAGCAGTAATCATGTAAATAAAAGAAAGCAATCATGAATTGAAGTACCTCAAATAAAATTAATTAAGAAAATTATATGTAACATGAAAGAGTTCATAAATTAAATAAAAATAAAGAACCTGGGATTGAGAGTCACTCCTATAACTAAGAGAAATCCTAAATCCTAATCTAAGAGAGAGGAGAGAACCTCTCTCTCTAAAAACTACATCTACTCCTAAAATTGTGAATATGAGAGCCTCCTCATGAATGGGTGCAGTCCCCCACTTTATAGCCTCTAATCTGTGTTTTCTGGGCCGCAAACTGGGTCAGAAACAATCCAGAATTCGCTGGGTTCGAATATTAATGCGCTGATTTCCGTCACTGCGATGCGGCCGCATGGATCACGCGGTCGTGTCGTCTAGCGTCACGGAAACTATAACATATTATATATCAAATCGAAGCCCCGGACGTTAGCTTTCCAACCAACTAAAACCGCATCATTTGGACCTCTGTAGCTAAAGTTATAGCCGTTTGAGTGCAGAGAGGTCAGGCTGGACAGCTTAGCAATTTCTCCAATTTCTTGCATTCCTTCCACTTTTGCATGCTTTCTTCCCATCCTCCAAGCCATTCTTGCCTTATAATATCTGAAAACACTTAACACACATATCAAGGCATCTAATGGTAATAAGAGAGGATTAATAATAAGCAAATATAAGTCCAAAGAAGCATGTTTTCAATCAAAACACATAATTAGGAAGGAAATATAAAACATGCAAATAGTATGAATAAGTGGGTAAAGAGTTAATAAAAACCACTCAATTGAGCACAAGATAAACCATGAAATAGTGGTTTATCAATCTCCCCACACTTAAACACTAGCATGTCCTCATGCTAAGCTCAAGAGAAGCTATAAATAAATGAAGAGGAATGGTAGAATGCATGAAATGCAACCTATGAATGCAACTACATGCTAAATGCTTTTACTTACTTGGTTAAGAGTAAACAAGTTCTCCAAGATAAATACAAACCAATTTCCACTAATTCAAATCAGACAATAAAAAGCAAGTGAACTTGTAAGAAGACAGCTCATGAAAGCAGGGAACATAGAATTTAAGCGTTGAACCCTCACTGGAAGTGTATATCACTCTAATCTCTCAAGTGTATAGGGTTATTCACTCTACTCTTCTCTAGTCATGCTTTCTAAACCTTGTTCTTCATCTAACCAATCAACAGAAATTTAATGTACCAATGCAAACATCATGAGGTCTTTTCAAGGTTGTAATGGGGCTAAGGTAAGGGTGAGGGTATATATATATATATATAAGGCTAAGTGAGCTAACAAAGTGAATCCTTGATTAGTCTAAGATCTCACCAAACATATACATACTTTATATAATTTAAAAATACTTTACCTAGCTACCCAAAATTTTCCCACTTTTGTATTACATGCTCATGTATCAAACTTATTTTTGAATTTTGTCCCATGTGCATTGATTTTTTTTTTATTTTGCATTTAGGGTATTTTTTTCATTTTCGTTTTCTTCTCTTTTTTTTATATCCCCTTATTTAATTACTTAATATATTTTTCTTCAATGCACATGGTAATTTAATTATTTTGATTTCACATGAGCACGCTTCCCAAATTTTCAAATAACTTATTCAATTTAATTCCCTACTTTTTCATATCATCCCATGTTCCCATAAAATTTCCCACACTTAAATTTTACACAATATCTATCTTAAGCTAACCAAGGATTCAACTTGGGATTCTTATTTTGTTTTTCTGCTTAAAGCTAGTAATGTGGTTATAAAACAGAGGGGATTTAAAAGCTCAAGGGGGCTAACAAGGGTGATGCAAAAGGTAGGCTAATTTTGGGATAAGTGAGCTAAAATCAAACAATGGCCTCAATCATATGCAAATATGTAAATATACTAAATATTGGACATATAGATTGGAACAAAATATAGATTACAATCATAGAGAAGAAAACACACAAGAATAAAATATTTATGGTTAAATAATGTAACCATGCAAATAAGCTCAATTCTCACAGGTTGTGTGTTCTTTAACTCAAAAACCATGTTCCAAATACAACTTCAAACAAGTTTTAATATAATTTTTTTTTTAAATTTAAATTAGTGAAAATTTTCAAAGATAGGGTCTTAAAAAGAAACTTATTATTTTAACCAAGCAGTAACTAAATGCATAAAATCAAATAAATATGCAAATTCAACAACTAATTTAACGAAGAAAATTAAAACATTGGTGTTGAGACAGGGATGTACTAACCCACAGAGATCGGTATCGACCTCCCCACACTTAAAGATTGCACCGTCCTCGGTGCATGTTGAGATGTGCAGGTGGACGGGGGTTGTGGTTCCTCAGCTGGGGCTCTTTTTGTTCCTTTCCTTGCCGGTAGTTTGGGAGTAGCTTTCTCTTTACCCTTCTTGGTGGCCATCCTGAAAAGGGAAAAAGAAAGTGACTTATAAAGCTAAGGGTTAGAGCAAGGAAGAGAGCGGGAAAGGTGGTAATCAATGCACAATAAAGAAGAATGACGTTAACACACGCTCATGAGTATATGTGAAAAGTCATCAAAGGAAAATAGCTAGTTCATATGATAATAATTGAATGCAAGGTGTTTATTGGCATGCAGGCAAAGGCATGAGTAGCATAGATCAAGCATTCAATGTCCAAGTTAGATTACCAAGTCTTTCAAACTAGCAACATGTTTGTAATGACAATTATATAGAATGAATATGATATGAAAAATGGTTTTGTGAAAAGCAGGCATTCAGAGTAGTAGGATAAAAGATATTGAAAAGCAGTGCACAATGCCATACGGGCGTTTTCACAAACACATAGCATGCATGGTAAATAATCTAATGAAAATAATAAATTGAACATGCAAGCAATCCTTTAAAAAAAATAAATATATATAATTGTCAAATAATTCCTCTAATATTCCACAAGTAAAATATAGAAATAATGACCCAAATAAATTTCTAACACCAATGAAAATAATGCAATGAATGAAAGTATGCAATTAAAATAAAATAAAAAGAAAAATAAGAGAGATGAGAAGGGAAAGAAGATAAGAAAGGAAGAAGAAAGAAATAAGAAAAGATAAGAAAAATAAGGATTAGAGAAGAAAAGATAAGAAATTTGGCTGATCTGGATAATCTGTGCGCCGCTTGTGACGCGGATGCGTGAATGACGCGGTCGCGTGGTGCGCAAGAAGGTCAGGTGACGCGAACGCGTGGGTCACGCGAACGCGTGGGTCACGCGATCGCGTGACCTGATTTGTGCGATTGGCGCGAGTGCAGCCTCGTGGTCACGCAACTCTCTGTTTGAACTCTTTTTGCCAAAATTCTGGGTGACGCGATCGCGTGGGTGATGCGGTCGCGTGAATGGCCTTATCTTCAATATGACGCGGACGCGTGGGGTACATCACAAACCCCAATAAAAATATAAACCGAAGTATTTAAACCTTAGGTCGTCTTTCAAAGGAATTGCAGGGAAGTGTTCTTGTTATTGGTTATGGGATGCATATTTTGGGGTTTTGAATAAGGGACATGAAGGATAAATTACAAGAAAGTAAATGAAACTCAAATAGTAAAAAAGGTCTTAGCAAGGATTGATGGTTAAGGATCTTTATCCTTGTTACCAACCACAACATGATAATTGTAAGGATCAATATCATTAAGTCATCCTCTAACAAGTGAAGGAAAGTCAAATGAGCTACACCAATCCTAATTCATAAATCCTAGCCACTCACTAATTAACTTAGTGGAAGCTAGAGTCAATGGACACCAATTATCAAGACTTGGACATTAGCAACTCAATTTCATCTAAGTTACCTTCCCAAGCCAAGAACACAAAAATCTACTCTAACATCCTTCCAAGTATTTAATCAAACACTTGGAAGGCACAAAAGGAAAGCAAAATAAGATTGCAAGAAATATAAATCTACAACTACCAATTGCAAGGAATTAACAACAATAACTCATATCAACAATAAAAGAAACCAGACATGAATTGCAGTAAAGGAAAATAAAAGGAACAAGAGTGCATGAACAACAAAGTAAACAAATACAAGGAATGAAATACTAACCTAGAGAAGCAAAGGTAAAGGAATAAGAATTTGTAAAGGAAAAGTAAATCAAAGCATGAATTAAACCTAGACCTAAGAAATTATAATCTACATCTAACATAATTCTTGAGAGAAAAGAGAGCTTCTCTCTCTAGAAACTAACTAAAACATGATGAAAACTATGACTCCCCCCTTGACTCCTCTTGGTTTCTGCATGTAATAGGATCAGAAAATGAGTTGGATCTGGGCCTGGGAAGCTCAGAAATCACCCCTAGTGTTTTCACTTTAATGAGTTTACGAGCGAGCTGCGAGGCGTACGCGTAGGTCACGCGTATGCGTCGATTTGCATTTTCGCTTTTCACGTGTACTCGTCATGTCACGCGTATGCATCACCATGCGACTCCATATTCACGCGTGCGTGTCATTCCACGCGTGTGCGTCGATGAATGCACTCTCAATCCTTGATTTTCCATGATCTCTCCACTTTGCATGCTTTTCTCTTCACTCCTTTGATCCATTCCTAGCCTTTTCAACCTGAATTCACTATCAAACACATCAAGGCATCTAGTGGAATCAAAGGTGAATTAAAATTAATCAATTAAGGGCCTAAAAAGCATGTTTTCACACTTAAGCACAAATTAAGGGAGAATTACAAAACCATGCTATTTCATTGAATAAGTGTTAGAAAAGGTGATAAAATCTCCTCAATTCAGCATAAAATGTACCACAAAATAGTGGTGCATCATGCATAGGTTCTGATGACTACTCATCCTCAAGTGAGGATGAAGACACTAGGGAAGAGTAAGTTGTTCATTTCCTAGGAGCTCTAATGAAGCTGAACGCCAAACTATTTGGTACAAAGCCTCTGGAGGAAGAACCTCTACTGCTCACCAAAGAACTCCATACTTTGGTTCAGCAAGAGCTACCTCAAAAGCTTTCAAACCCTGGACGCTTTCTGATTCCTTGCACCATAGGCACTATGACCTTTAAGAAAGCTCTATGTGACCTAGGGTCAAGCATCAACCTCATGCCACTCTCTGTAATGGAGAAGTTGGGAATCATTGCGGTACAAGTTGCATACATCTCTTTAGAGATGGAAGACAAGACCATGATCAAGCCATATGACTTAGTGGAGGATGTCTTGGTTAAAGTTGAAAACCACTACATCCCTGCAAACTTCATTGTCTTGGACATAGGAGAGGATGAGGATGACTGTGTCATCCTTAGAAGACCTTTCCTGGCCACAGCTAATGCTATCATTGATGTGACTAAGGGAGAACTAACCCTAAAGATAGGGGAGGACCACATCTTATTCAAGATGCCTCATCCCAATTCTCCCTCTAAAAGAGATATAACAATACAACACCTAGTGTGCCAACCCTCTCTTTCTGTGCAGAGCTTTGCAGAGCCCCAGACATCAATTCTAAGTTTGGTGTTGGGCAGCCCTCAACAAGCTCTAAACACAAAGGTACTAAGAAGAAAGTACCTAAAGGCTGAAAAGACAAGAAAGTCCCAACTGAAGGCCTCTCACCTGGCATGAGAGTTGTCTTCACTAAGAATCCAGTCCTACCACATACAGTGAGCCGTGTCCTATCTCTAGAGCATGTAGAGCTCATTCATGAGAGGATAGGAAGAAAATTCACTATAAGGGGCGAAAATCTGAGCCCTTACTCACCTCCTTAAGGAGCTGAAGGTCAAGCTAATGACTTTAAAAGAGTGCTTGTTGGGAGGCAACCCAACTTTACTCAACCATTTATTTTCTTTTTGTTTTTCATTTCAGTTGTTAGAGTCATGATCATATGCATTAGTCAAGAGACAGAATCCACAGCAGTGAAAATAGAACACTCCGTAAAAAGTGTTAAAGTTGAACACCAATGAGGAAGCCCTCCTAGGCATTCAATCACCAATGCAGAGAAGTAGGGAATCTGGAATTCCCTAGCCTCTTAGGACCAAGAGGTCCCACAGAAGCTCGACTTACCCCACCTTCTTCCCCATTGATCATATTTGTTTGAGGACGAACAAAACTCTTAAGTTTGGTGTTGCAAAAGCTTTGCTTTGTGACTTCTATCACTCTTATATAGAAGAAGAGGATGGAGCAAACTAGGAAGCATGCACAAGAGCCTGTGCATCCCCCTCAACAAAGACAAAAGAGTGACATAGAAGAGAGCAAGCACTACATTGGATGCTCAAGGAGGAGCACTGGCCACCATCGTTCAGGTGGATTCGTTCTCTTTTACTCCTTTCCTATTATTTTTCTATTTTCTGTCTATTTATTTATCTACTCTCTTGTTCTAGTTTCATGATCATTTGTATTGATGTCTTTAAGTTATAAAATATTCCATATATCTCTCACCTTACTTACATAAAAAAAATTATCTGAAAAGAACTGAGAGATGCATGAATTTCAAGTTTAAAATAAGATTAGTTTAATTAGTTCGATTTGGTGTCATTTGCTTTTGTTTTCTGAATGTATAATTAAATAGTGCATATTTGAAGTTGAAATTTATGAATGTTGGCTCTTGAAAGAATAAAGGAAAAGCAAAAATATTATTGATAATCTGAAAAATCTAAAAATTGATTCTTGAAGCAAGAAAAAGCAGCAAAAAGCAATAGAAAAAGCATGTTGCAAAAGAAAAAAAATATATGCATGCGAAAAAGGAAAGAAAAAAGTGCTAAAAAGAAAAAAAATAAAATAAAAAGTAGAAAAATCCATTACTTCCCAAAAATGCAGGAAAAGGAGGGCAAATTAAAAAAGTCAGTAACCCTTTAAACCAAAAGGAAAGGGTAAAAGGACCCAAGGCTTTGAGCATTAATGGATAGGAGGTCCCAAAGGAATAAAATTCTGGCCTAAGTGGCTAAACCAAGTTGTCCCTAACCATGTGCTTATGGCGTGAAGGTGTCAAGTGAAAAGCTTGAGACTGAGCAGCTAAAGTCGGGGTCCAAAGTAAAAAGAGTGTGCTTAAGAACTCTGGACACCTCTATCTGGGGACTCTAGCAAAGCTGAGTCACAATCTGAAAAGGTTCACCCAGGTAAAGTGTCTGTGGCATGAATGTATCCGATAGTAATACTGGAAAATAAAGTGCTTAGGGTCATGGCCAAAACTCAAAAAGCTGTGTTCAAGAATCAAAATACGCTTAACTAAGAGAGTCAATAATATCATCTGAACTCTAAGTTCCTAAAGATGCCAACATCTTTGAGTTTCAATGGATAGTGAGATGCCAAAACTATTTAGAAGCAAAATGCTACTAAGTCCCTCTCATCTGATTTTTTCTTAAGTTTCCTTTGAAACTTAGAAACTTATTGTATCTGAATTTTGTTTTTATCCTACTATGTTTTTAGTATTTAAAGTGTATTTTACATCAATCACGCAGATCATACACCATACACATTTTTAGCATTATTTTCACTTCAGTATGAGTTTCTAAACCTCCTAGGTTGAGGGGAGAAGCCTTGCTGAGTCCTATGAATTAATAAAAGTATTAGTATTTCTCTTCGATCCGTGTTTGAATGCATTGAACTGGCATAAGGTTATCACATTCTACATGGGTTCAGAATGCGTCTTTCATCGGGCAATGATGAACCACCAGCTTGAATATTGACAAACCACTATTTTATGGATTATCTTGTGCTCGATTGAGTGGTTTTTATCAAGTCTTTGCACACCTATTCATACAATTTGCATGATTTTACAATCCTTTCCCAATTTTGTTCTATGGTTGAAAACTTGCTTCCTAAGCCTTTAATTTGTGTATTTTTAATCCCCCTTTATACCATTTGATGTCGTGATCTGTGCGTTAAGTGTTTTCAGGCTGTATAGGGCAGGAATGGCTTAGAGGATGGAGAGAAAGCCTGCAAAAATAGAAGGAGCACAAGAAATAAAGGAGATAACCAGCGAGGAGCGATGCGCACGAATGGCTCATGCGTGCGTGTGATTTGGAGATTCGCACAGCGACGCATGCGCGTACCTGACACGTATGCGTGACACGCAAAAATGACCATCGACGCGTACGCGTGACTGATGCGTACGCGTGACATGCGCCATGTGCAGAAAACGCAGAAGACACTGGGCGCAATTTTGGGATGAGTTTGGACCCAGTCTTCAGCCCAGAAACACAGACTAGAGCCAAGGGGCAGGCAGAGACTCAGGAGACATTCTCATTCGCATAGTTTTTAGCTTTTTGATTTGAATCTTAGAGAGAGAAACACTACTTCCTCTAGGTTTTCTTCACATTCATAGTTTTAGAGTTTTATGATTTGATTTGGATATTGAAAAGAGTCACTACCTCCGTTGAAGTTTCCATTATTCTAGTTTGTTTTCTTATTCCTTTACTCTTTTAATCACCCATTAACCCTGTTCAGATATAAGTATGGATATTTTCTATTTTGGGATTTATTAATGCAAAGAACTATTTTTACCTTTAATTAATTTTCAGTTATTATTTTATTTAGTTTATCATGTCTTCTTTTTATTCCCTTTATATGTCTGTGAAGGATGTATTCATGTCAATGGAGTAGACTCCCAACTTGACTTGGGAGTTGATTAAAAGGAGACCCTTGAGTTGGAATACTCAAGTGTTAATTTTAATTGGAAGCTGTTGGCTAACTCTCTATTTACTAATGCTAATCCTTCCATAGGAGAGGACTAGGACTTGCGAATCAGAGTTAGCTCAATCACTTGACTTTCCTTTATTCGGAAAGGGTTAACTAAGTGAAAACAACAACCTCTTGCTATTACACTTGGGAAAATCCAACAAGGATAGAACATCCAATTAATCTTCTCCTGGTCAAGCCTTTTTATTTTGATTATATAAATTCCCTTGCTAATTTTCATTGTTTTAATTTACAATCATTTATTTTTCCGTTCTCGAACTCTTAAAATTTCTCGAAAATTTTCCTGATCAATAAAATAGCACTCTTTTGTCAACTCGTTGGGAGACGACCTGGGATTCCTACTCCCAGTATTTTTATCTAAATTTGTGACAACCCTTTTTAAATTGATAAGCAGAACTTTTGTCAGTTAAGAACTGTACTTGCAACGCTGTTCTTATTATAAATTCTTAATTGGCAATTTTCTACCACGTCAATTTTTGGTGCCGTTGCCGGGGAGTTGCAATAGTATGCTAAATGATTGGTTGGTGTAAATAATTTTATTTTACATATTTGCATATTTTATTTTATTTTATTACCATGAGCTGTATGTTTCTTTCATTGAATGAGACGTTCACTACCTGATCCGAGCTTAGCCGCGTTTAATCTTGAAATTGAAAGAATTATTTCACGTATTAGGCGAGCTCAGCGTCGGTTAGCCTCTGAAGGCGGTGAAGTGGTTACTACCAATTCACCAGTCTCATCTGAGGACGAATCTGAAGTACCATTTGAGGAAGAAAAAAGCTCCTCTTGTATTGATTCTGTTGATTTACGTGCAGGTAACATGGCGGAGCCCAGAAGGATTATTCTCCAGGAAGCTGGAGCTCCAGACTTTACACTGCAACCGTATGAAGCGCGTCACCCGAATCTGGCTGCAGATTTTGAACTAAAAACTGCGCTAATCAACTTACTGCCCAAGTTTCATGGCTTACCTACTCAAGAGCCTATCTAGCACCTTAGAGATTTTCAGACAGCCTGCTCAACTACTAAGCATCATGGTGCAGATGAGACTACTATTTGGCTATATTCCTTCCCGTTTTCTCTTGAGGGAAAGGCAAGGGAGTGGTTCTACACTCAACCTGAAGAAGTCGTTACTAATTGGGATCTGCTCAGAAGGGAATTCCTGGAAAAGTACTTTTCAGCTGAAGTTATAGACAGACTGAGGAAAGAAATTTCCTACATTATCCAAGGTGAATCAGAGACTCTTTATGAGTATTGGGAATGCTTCAGGAATTTCCTAGACTCATGTCCCCACTACAAGATTGATCAGATGGTGTTGATCAGCTACTTCACACAAGGTATGAAGCCTCAAGACAAGACTACATTAGATGCTGCGAGTAATGGCTCTCTGAAGAAGTACAAGACGGCGACAGAAGCATGGCAACTGATTACCGATCTAGCTGAGTCTACCTGGAATGTCAGGCATAGGAACAACCACCCCAAGGCTATTGCAGAGGTTTCTTCTGGTAGTGAGACTGCTGCTCTCACACAGACTCTGGGAGAGATGACCAACATACTAAAGCAGCTATAGCTAAATCAACAATAACCTCATTACAGACTCTGGTAGTGTGCAGAATATGTGCATGCTATACTCATTACACTGATGAGTGTCTGCAACTCCAACAACAAGAAGATAACACCTTGGCAGCTACCCACAATTTCTATGACCGCCCGAATCAAGGATACTACCAACAAGGCGGCAATTATAACCAAGGTGGGAACTACAATCAAGGTTGGCAAGATAACTCCAACCAATGCTGGAGAGATAATTCCAACCAAGGGTGGAGAGACAACTCCAACCAAGGATGGAGGGACAACTACAACCGAAGAGGCAGAGACAACAGTGAAAATCAGAGGTGGAACAACAACAACAACAGACAGCAGAACCAAAACCAACCTTACCGAGAACCTCACCAAAGGCAGTCCCAAGTGCCTCAGAACAACCAATAGCAGGCCCGTCAAATCACTTACCCCCCTTCCTCTTCCAATGATGAGATGCTTCGCTCTCTTGCGCAAGGACAACAAGACATTCAAAATACACTTAACTCTACCAAAAATGGTCTGAATGCTATCTTACAGCGCTCGTCTCCCGGATGGAATCATTCACTACCCCCAACAATCAACTTTCAAGCTCCAGTGTACTTCCTTCTCAACCCTTACCTAACCCAAAAGGTGGAATCAATGCCATCACTTTGAGGTCCGGAATCACATTGCAAGAGAGGAGTCATGATGAGCCAAGCTCAAAGGAAGACATACAAGTAAAAGACATTGTCGAGGTAGAGGATGCTGAAGAAGAAGAAGAAGATCAAGTACAGTTCATGGTTGAAGAAGAAGTAGCTCAACCAAGGGATGGAACGCAAAAAGAAGATGAAGTTACAAGAGAAGCCATTCCCATTCCATTCCCATACCTTGCTAGGAAACCCAGGAAGCAGATGGAGCTCGACCCCAAGAAGGTGGAGATCTTCAAAAAGGTTGAGGTAACTATTCCCCTTTTTGATGCCATTCGCCAGGTACCTAAATATGCGAAGTTTCTAAAAGATTTATGCATGAATAAAGATAAAATATAGGATTTAGAAACTATTCCTTTAGGTAGCTCTATTTCTGCTTTAATGGGTGATATACCTGAAAAATGTAGTGATCCAGGTCCATGCATGGTTACTATTACTATAGAGGGTGTGAAATTTTCTGACTGCATGTGTGATTTAGGCGCGTGTGTGAGTATTATGCCATTATCTGTATATGATGCTTTGAGGCTCCCTCCCTTAAAAAGTTCGGCAGCATATTTTGTTTTGGCAGATAAAAGCATAATCTCGGTGGTAGAAATTGATGAGGACGTGCTAGTGAGCATTAAGGGGCTCACATTTCCCATTAACTTCTACATCTTGGAGATGCCCCCCTAATGACTCAGGAAGACCATTGATAAACCCATATTTTGTGATGTATTTTGTGCTTAGTTTGAGTGATTTATTCAATTCTTCACCTACTTATTCATATTAATTGCATGGTTTTACTTTCCCTTCCTTATTATGTGATGTATGTGAAAAACATGTTTCCTATGCTTTAAAATTAATTATTTTAATTACCTTTATTTCCATTCGATGCCGTGATTAGTGTGTTGAGTAGTTTCAGATCTTCTAAGGCAGAATGACTTAAAGGATGAAAAAGGAAATATACAAAAATGGAAGGAAAGTGCAGAACGGAGTTTTGCAGAACTGGCACCCATGCGATCGCATGGATGACGCGATCGCGTGCCAAGAGCGAAGAATCAGTGATGCGGCCGCATGACTGACGCGACCGCGTGACAAGAAAAGCTCCGAATGACGCGACCGCATGACCTACGCGGACGCGTGACAGAAGCCACGCACCAGAAATTGCAGAAGACGTTTCCAGCGAATTCTGAGGCCCTTTTTGGCCCAAATCCAAGTCCAGAAGGCATAGACCAGAGGTTATGAAGTGAGGGAATGCATCCATTCAGAGAGAGCTCTCCACTTTAGTTTAGTTTTCATGATTTAGATTTAGTTTTGAGAGGGGTTCTCTCCTCTCTCTCTTAGGATTGGGATTTAGGACTTCTCTTAGTTTTAAGAGTGACTCTCAATCCCAAGTTTAATGCTTCTTTTACTTTAAGCTTCCCCTTTACTTTTATTCATGCCATTATTTTAGAGGATTATTTACTTTTATAATTTAATTTATGAATTCTTCCATGTTATAGATTACTATTTTGAATTAATGTTATTTGAGGTATTTCAGTTTATGATTGCTTTAATTTATTTATTAGTTACAATTATTCCCATCTGAGGATAGTTTTATTCCAGCAATTTTACTCTTTTCCCTTTTGGTCCTGGTTAAGAAATCAATAACTCAGGAGTTATCTTAGTTCAATATAATTGATAACTGTTATCTTTGCTAATTGAACTGAACTTCAATAATCCGAATCTTTTCTTAGGAAATAAATAGGATTCGAAGGTCAAACTAATTAGTCCCTTGACTTTTCTTTGCTTTAGTAAAGGTTGACTAAGTGGAATTAAGATTCAACTTTCATTCACTACAACATTTTGGGTCTATGGCCACGGTTTTTTTTGTCACGGTAAAAAACTGTGACCATAGACCCTCTATGGTCACGGTTTTTTAGGGTGACCAAAAAAAAAAAGCTATAGCCACGGTTTTTTAAAAAAGGGTGACTTAAAAGGGTCTATGGTCACGGTTTTGAGGGGTGACCTAAAGGGGTCTATGGTCACGGTTTTTCAAAAAAGGGTGACCTAAGAGGGTCTATGGTCACGGTTTTGGAGGGTGGCCTAAAGGGGTCTATGGTCACGGTTTTGGGGGGTGACCTAAAAGGGTCTATGGTCATGGTTTTGGGGGTGACCTAAAGGGGTCTATGGTCACGGTTTTTTACAATGACCAAAAAGGGGCTATGGTCACAGTTTTACAAAAAAGGGTGACCTAAAAGGGTCTATGGTCACGGTGTTGGGGGGTGACCTTAAGGGGTCTATTCTCACGATTTTGGGGGTGGCCTAAAAGTGTCTATGGTCACAGTTTTGGAGGGTGGCCTAAAGGGGTCTATGGTCATGGTTTTGGGGGGTGGCCTAAAAGGGTCTATGGTCACAGTTTTAGGGATAACCTAAAGGGATCTGTGGTCACGATTTTTTACAGTGACCAAAAAGGGGCTATGGTCACGGTTTTTCAAAAAAGGGTGACCTAAAAGGGTCTATGGTCACGGTTTTGGGGGGTGACCTAAAAGGGTCTATGGTCACGGTTTTGGGGGTGGCCTAAAAGGGTCTATGGTCACGGTTTTTCGGAAGGGTGACCTAAAAGGGTCTATGATCACGGTTTTGAGGGTGACTTAAAGGGGTTTATGGTCACGGTTTTTTACAATGACCAAAAAGTGTCTATGGTCATGATTTTTCAAAAGGGTGATCTAAAAGGGTCTATGATCACGGTTTTGGGGGTGACCTAAAGGGATCTATAGTCACAGTTTTAATCATTTGAGTTTAAATTAATTAAAATTTTTATGTATTTTTTATAATTTTAAATATTTTATCTTTTAAAAATTTTAATAATTAAAAACTAATAATAATTTTATATGATTTATTTTAAATATTAAAATTTTAAATTTAATTTTATAAATAAAAAATTAAGTTGAATACTATTAATTTTAAATTAAAAAAGATTTAAAACTTAATAACATAAAAAATGATTTAATAACTTAATAATGATTTAAAAAATGATTTATAATTAGTTACTTTATAGAAATTGAAATTAAAGTTGTGATAGAAAAATAATGAAATGTAATATAATTTAATTTAGGTAATCGATATTTTAGATTTAAAATCGTATTTTATAAAATGTGATTTGTAAGACCCATAATTTTTGAAAAAAATATTATTTGAGTTAATTTCAATTTATATATTCATTAAATATTTTATTTTTAAAAATTATTTTATTAAAAGTAATTAAATTAAGTTTTGATAATTAAATGAGAAATTTTACTTACTCTTATAATATTGAATAATTTTTTATATTTAAATTATAGAACTTAATAATTTTAAAAGAATAAAAATTTTGTATGATTTAGTTTGAATAATTTAGATTTTAGAAGTTAATATTTTAATTTTTATAGACAAAAAAATTAATTATAATATCTCCAATTTTTAAATTAAAATATTTGGTTTAAAAAAAATTAATAAATTGATAATCAAATAATATTTTTAAAATAATTTTAAAAAAATAAATTAGATTTTTATTTAATACTCTATACCCTAATTTAATTAAAATTACTAAATTTCAATTTACTCAAAAACCCAAATTCCTAAATTAATTTAGAAATCCCTAACCCACTTACCCTTCACCCCAGCGCCGTTTCCCCCTTTCACTCATCAGCTTCATTTTTCCTCACACACAGCAAAGAGAGAGTGAGACCCGAAAGAGAGAACGAGCTGAACGGAAGAGAAAGGGAGACCCAGAGGAGGCGCCGCTGGGCTAGAGCTGCCGCTGGGAGGGTCCTCGCCACTACCGCCATAGCCACGCAGCCGCTGTCTGGTCGTCATCGTCGTCGCGCTCGCCAGAAACGAGGCAGAGAGCAGCGCCGAGAGGAAGCCCGTCAACCCCATCGCCGCCGTCGTGCTCGCAAGTATAGAGGAAGCCCGTTGCTGCCAGCTTTGTCGGATCTCTGTTATCGAACCCGTCCTTGCTGCCGCCATTGGAGTCGCGAATGGAGGAGGGAGAAGAGGCACGAAAGGGAGCGTCGCGGTGTTGCGTGGTCGTCGAGTGACTGGGCTTGCCATCGTCGCGTTTGGGTGGCTATTGCGCCGCCGTTCGTTGCTGCCTTGTCGCCATTGAAGCTTCATGTTGCCGCTTTGACCGCCGGTAACCACCGGTGGAACCCCATCTTCTCGGTAAGCATTTCGTTCTGAAATCTTTGAAAATCGGAATTCTGATATGAGTTATTGAAGGTTCTGAGACATTGGTAATGTAGGGTTGAATTCCGAGTCTTGCATGCTGAATTCAATGGTTGTTGCCTGCGACATCAAGCTGCTGCGTCATTGTTGTTGCCGCCCCAGAAGAAGTGAGGCTGCTGCTGCTGTTCTGGCCGCATTGGCTGTTGTAAACTGGAAAAAAGAAGGGCATCATTGCGTTTAAATTTGACGGTTTCGACTAATTGAGGTAGAGGGTTTAAACGATTTCAATTTAAGAATGCCTACAAGGTTTATTGAATAACTGCAAATAGATTTAAAAGCTGTGAGTAATTGATTGATTATGTGAATTTTGAATTGTGGCTGAATTGTGATTGGAATGGTTGAGATTGTGATTTGGAATTGTTGATTAGTGATATTGATTGATTATGTGGATTGGGAATTGTTTGATGACTAATTGTTGAGAATTTCTGAATTTTAATGGGTTATGTTGGATATGTTGCCGTTGAGCTGTTATTTGGTATATTGTAATGTTAATGAACTTGGTTGGTGGTTGATTTGGAATTGGTTTTGAGTGGTATTGAAGGGTTGGATTTTGAATACTAAATAGTTTGCTGAAAATCAGGTTCTCTTGAAATAAAACGGCAACTTTGAAAGTGATTTAGTAACTCTAGAGTGACTGAAATTATAAGAATTTAAATTTTAAGTAAATTATATTAAGTGTAATTATGAAAATTCAATTTTTAAGGTTCCGTATCAACTAGAGAATTAGTTATGATTTTTCAAAGTTGAACTCTAAAATCTGATTTTCTGCATAATTTTAAACGAAGTCAGAAACTTTGAAAAGCTATAACTACTTACGTAATGATCGGAATTGCATGAGACCAAGTCTGAGTTAAAATTGGGAATATAAGGAACTAAACTGGTAAATTTGAGACTTTTTCATTAAGTTTATGATTTATGGTGAATTTTTGAATTGGGGATGTCAAATCTGGTTTTTCTGCAGAACATTTAACACAGCAGTAACTTGATTCCTCTATTGGAAATTCTGCAGTTTAAATTTTGAAATGGAACCAATTTTAAATGAAACTTTGGTCCTAATACTTTAATTTCATAAAAATTTAGAATGGTTAGAGTTGTGGTTTTAAAGATTTGGATTTTCAGAGAAAGATGTATTATGCAGTAAAAGTCAGGCTTTGTTTTCTAAGTCAGTGAATTTGAGGCTTCATAATTTTTAATTCTGAAATGATATTGAGATGCAACCAATTGGAGGTAAACGTTGAGTATGTTTAGTATATATGATTCAAATTTCAGGATTTTCCATGTTTTAGTAAGTGAGTTATGGGACTTGGAAGAGGTTATGTTCAATGATTTGTAAAACAGACTTCAGCAGAAAATTACCTAACTTCCAAGCTATCCTTCATTAAAAATGGTATGACCCTGGAACCAATTGAGAAAGAAATTTGAATAAGTTATGTTTAACCACATAAATTTTGAAGGTGGTTAGATTTAATTTGGATTTTATATAAAATTTCGAATGTTGTACGCTGCTGCTGTCTTCTGGATTTAAAACACTGCAGAGCAGTCACGGTTTTGCTTATATTCCCGAAGCTAGAGTCAGCGAAAAATTCTGAACTGCTTTGAATAAATGTGATTGCTTACTTGCCTGTGGCTAGTTTTGAATATTTATTTGATATTGAAGTAGTGAATGAAGGATTGATTTAAAATTCTGATTCGAATGTTTATCAAGTATAATTTGAGAATTGGAAAGTGATTGGATGTTAGATTTAGTTTGATTTCGGAAAATGATTTGAGATTTATGAATGACTTGGGTTTGAAAATGTTGGAAAGTGTTTGAGATGTTAGTTGACTTTGTTGGAAATGAATTGGAATTTGGAAAGGGTTATAATATTGGAGATGAGCTTGATTTGTAGAAAAATGAATTTAAATTGAAAATGGTTTGAGATATTGAAATTGTTCAGATTTTGAAATTGAGTTGAAAGGAGTTTGAGAAATGGTTTTGTTGGGACCCGGAAAGGCTAGATTACTGATGCAGATGAGCATTGTAGTGCTTTCCGGTTGTGTGCTTTGCCAATGATAATTGGCGCTTCCATGAGATTATATTTCTAAAGCCAGTCTATTCTCTTCATCTTTAATATCCTAGGTTTCAATGCATCTTTTTAGGCTATTTTTATTTTCTCTTTTCTGTTTTCCAGAGTTGCTTTTTCTGAAACATCTGACCTCACTCTGATTTAAATTTAGTCAAGTAGCAGATTCCCTTGTTCTCAAATGTGAATCCTTATGGCTAGTTCTCAGTGAAAATTTCTGTGTTTTCAATTTCTCAGTGCAGCAATAAACAACTTGTTTGGTATGCTTGTAGGATGGTTATTTGTTGGGACTGTCCGTGAATTTAGGGTTTTTTGAACTAACCTAGGGATTAGCATTTCTTGTTTCTTCTGAAATTGGTAATAGCAAGGTTTTACACTAAACAAAAGGGTGAATATAATGAGTTGTAACAGTGATGAATTTAAGCACTAAGAGTAAATTTTTGCATGAAAATTTCTCATTCCAATTTTACCAAAGAAATATATATGGGGACTACTAAATCATTTTGATTTCACTCAATCAAAACACATCACTTTATAAATGTCATGTAGATGATATGATATCACTATTTTTTGTCTTAATGATAGATTAGGAATTTTAATTTTATTTATTTTTCAGAGGTAATGCATCAACTTTATTTATGTGATTAGTGTGTAAAAATTTTAAAAGTTTTTGTATCTATTTTCTTTGATTTTTCAAATAGCTCTGTGTTTTCCAAGATATTTTATAATTATTGATATGTAAAATCTTCAATTGCTAAATTGCAAATATTTTCCAGGACGTGCTTGATTATGTCTCATTTTAAGACAGGAAGTTTAAAATAGAAATTATTTTGTATTTTATATTAATTTAGGATTAATATTTGTTAATTGATTATTTTGTTTACCTACTCTTGAATGTTCTTTATGAGAAATTTTTTGTTTTATTTTGTATACAGGATAATTTTTTTGGACTCGTAAAGACAAAAGGAGTTGACTAGTTGTTGTGGCACCCTGTATAAGATGGGATGGGTCTTATAATGAGTTTGGTTATCTAAATGTATTATTTTGATGTGTTCTTTACTTTTTGATAAGAGACTTTATCCGATATTATATGTAATGGATAAATTACACTCTATTTTGATTAGTGTTGTAGTGAATATCTAATTTTTAATGAAACTTTTATGATTTGGATTTATCAAATTTTTTATTTTTAGATTTATTTTGTGATTATCATCATTTGGGATGTGATTATGATTTAAAAAAATTAAATCTCATAACATAAAACAGGCTATGGTCACGGTAAAAACTGTGACCATAGATAAGCTATGGCCACAGTGAAAACCGTGACCATAGATAAGGCTATGGTCACGGTTAAGGTGGGGTGACCATAGAGGCTATGGTCACGGCGAAAAACCGTGACCATAGATAAGACTATGGTCACGGCTAAAATTGTGACCATAGCTAAGGCTATGGCCACGGTTTTTGGTGGAGTGACCATAGAGGCTTTGATCACGGCCAAAACTGTGACCATAGATAAGGCTATGGTCACGGTTTTGGGAAGGGGTGACCATAGAGGCTATGGTCACGGTGAAAACCGTGACCATAGATAAGGCTATGGTCACGGTTTTATCGCGTGACCATAGATTAACCTATGGTCACGGTAAAAAAACGTGGCCTAAAGTGCCAGAATTTGAACATTACAACCGTGACCATAGAAACCGTGACCATAGATAAAAAAACCGTGACCATAGGTTTATGGCCACGAGAGAATAGGCCACGGCGAAAAAACCGTGACCATAGGTCAAAAACCGTGACCATAGACCTATGGTCACCCTTTTCACTAGCTATGGTCACGGTTTTTCACCGTGACCATAGACCTTTTTTTTTTTGTAGTGATTGTTGTTGATAAGGATAACTAATTCTGGACTTCCAATTTCTCATACCTTGCCAAGAGTTTGCTTTACAGTATTTATTTATTTTAATTGCCATTTAATTTACCCGCCATTAAGTTACTTATTCCTTATTCTTGAAACCCCAATTTACAATCTTCATAACCAATAATAAGAACATACTTCCCTGTAGTTCCTTGAGAAGACGACCCGAGGTTTAAATACTCGGTTATCAATTTTAAGGGGTTTGTTACTTGTGACAACCAAAACGTTTGTAAGAAAGGTTGATTGCTTGGTTTAGTAACTATACTTGCAACGAGTATTTACCATAACTTCTAAACCATCAATCTTCCGCTCTTTCAAAATGGCGCCATTGCCGGGGAACAGCTAACGTGTGCCTTATTATTGGTTATTGTACATATTTTTCTTTTACTTGTTTATTTATTTTTGTTTTTCCTTTTTAATTTTATTTGCTACTATGGACTCTCACCCCTCTCGCTTTGAGTTTGGTTCTAACTTTGTTGAAGGAAATAGAAGTTACAGCAGGAATATGCATCAAGGTCAGACCAATCAAGGATGGATGGAGCCTGATGAGCGGATAATTTATACGCTTTTTGGCATTGTTTTTAGTATGTTTTTAGTAGGATCTAGTTACTTTTAGGGATGTTTTCATTAGTTTTTATGTTAAATTCACATTTCTGGACTTTACTATGAGTTTGTGTGTTTTTCTGTGATTTCAGGTATTTTCTGGCTGAAATTGAGGGACTTGAGCAGAAATCAGATTCAGAGGTTGAAGAAGGATTGCTGATGCTGTTGGATTCTGACCTCCCTGCACTCAAAGTAGATTTTCTGGAGCTACAGAACTCGAAATGGCGCGCTTCCAATTGCGTTGGAAAGTATACATCCAGGGCTTTCCAGCAATATATAATAGTCCATACTTTGGCCATGAATAGACAACGTAAACTGGCGTTCAACGCCAGCTTTCTACCCAAACCTGGCGTCCAGCGCCAGAAAAGGAGCCAAAACCAGAGTTGAACGCCCAAACTGGCACAAAAGTTGGCGTTCAACTCCAAGAAGGACCTCTACACGTACAACACTCAAGCTCAGCCCAAACACATACCAAGTGGGCCCAGGAAGTGGATTTATGCATCAATTACTTACTCATGTAAACCCTAGTAGCTAGTTAATTATAAATAGGACCTTTTACTATTGTATTAGGCATCTTTGATCAGTGTAAACCATCTTTGGACGTCTGGTTCTTAGATCAGAGGGCTGGCCTCTCGGCCATGCCTGGACTTTCACTTATGTATTTTTAACGGTAGAGTTTCTACACTCCATAGATTAAGGTGTGGAGCTCTGCTGTTCCTCAAAGATTAATGCAAAGTACTACTGTTTTCTATTCAATTCATCTTATTTCGCTTCTAAGATATCCATTCGCACCCAAGAACGTGATGAAGGTGATGATTATGTGTGACGCTCATCACCATTCTCCCCTATGAACACGTGCCTGACAAACACTTCCGTTCTACATGAAATAAGCTAGAATGAATATCTCTTAGATCTCCTAACCAGAATCTTCGTGGCGTAAGCTAGAATGATGGCGGCATTCAAGAGAATCCGGAAAGTTTAAACCTTGTCTGTGGTATTCTGAGTAGGATTCAATGATTGAATGACTGTGACGAGCTTCAAACTCACGAGTGCTGGGCGTTAGTGACAGACGCAAAAGGAGGGTGAATCCTATTCCAGCATGATCGGGAACCGACAGATGAAAAGCCGTGCCGTGACAGGGTGCGTGAGCATATTATTCACTGAGAGGAGGGGATGTAGCCACTGACAACGGTGATGCCCTTGTATAAAGCCAGCCATGGAAAGGAGTAAGACTGACTGGATGGAGATAGCAGGAAAGCAGAGGTTCAGAGGAACGAAAGCATCTCCATACGCTTATCTGAAACTCTCACCAATGATTTACATAAGTATTTCTATCCTTATTTTATTATCTATTTTCGAAAACCCAATCACCATTTTATATCTGCCTGACTGAGATTTACAAGGTGACCATAGCTTGCTTCATACCAACAATCTCAGTGGGATTCGACCCTTACTCACGTAAGGTATTACTTGGACGACCCAGTGCACTTGCTGGTTAGTTGTATCGAAGTTGTGAACCATGGTATTGGCACCATGTTTTTGGCGCCATCGCCAGGGAAAGAAAGAGCCATGAATTTTACATTATTAAAGTGTAATCACGATTACGCGTACCAAGTTGCTCACGTTGCCAGGGATTGTTTGAGCCTGGACATCACAATTTCGTGCACCAAGTTTTTGGCGCCGTTGCCGGGGATTGTTCGAGTTTGGACAACTGACGGTTCATCCTGTTGCTCAGATTAGGTAATTTTCTTTTTGTTTTCTTTTCAAAAATTTTTCAAAAATATTTCAAAATTTTCTCACCTGTTTTCGAAAAAATATATTTTTATTCAAAATTTTTAAGAATGAATTCTAGTGTTTCATGAAGCATGTGAAGCCTGGCTGGCTGTAAAGCCATGTCTAATTCCTTTGGGAATGAGTATGTCAGGCGTGTCATGTCTGAGTTACATACTAAAGCTTGGCTGGCTATTAAGCCATGCCTGACCCTTTGATTGGAGCTTTAGAGCATAAGATTCCTGGAATTCATATTAAAAATTTTGGAATCCTTATTTTCTTCTTCAAAAGAATTTTTCGAAAAATATAAAATAAAAATCCAAAAAAATTAGAAAATCATAAAAATCAAAAATATTTTTGTGTTTCTTGTTTGAGTCTTGAGTCATATCATAAGTTTGGTGTCACTTGCATATGCATCTTGCATTTTTCGAAAATTTCATGCATTCATAGTGTTCTTCATGATCTTCAAGTTGTTCTTGGTAAGTCTTCTTGTTTGATCTTGATGATTTTTTGTTTTGTGTCTTTTCATGTTTATCATATGCATTCTTGAATTCTTAGTGCCTAAGCATTAAAGAATTCTAAGTTTGGTGTCTTACATGTTTTCTTTGCATCAAAAATTTTTCAAAAATATGTTCTTGATATTCATCTTGACATTCAAAGTGTTCTTGGTGTTCATCTTGACACTCATATCATTCATGCATGCATTCATTGTTTTGATCTAAAAATTTCATGCATTGCATCATTTTTCTTGTTTTTCCCTTGCATCATAAAAATTCAAAAATCAAAAAAATATCTTTCCTTTTTTCTCTCATCAAATTCAAAAATTTGAGTTGACTTTTTCAAAAATTTTTAAAATCAAGTTGTTTCTTATGAGTCAAATCAAATTTTCAATTTGAAAATCTTATCTTTTTCAAAATCTTTTTCAAAAATCAAATCTTTTTCAAATTTCTTAGTTATTTTCGAAAATTCTAAAAATATTTTTCAAAAATCTTTTTCTTATTTTTATATCAAATTTTCGAAAATAACATAAT
Organism: Arachis hypogaea; assembly: GCF_003086295.3. NCBI lineage: Eukaryota > Viridiplantae > Streptophyta > Magnoliopsida > Fabales > Fabaceae > Arachis > Arachis hypogaea. Next base: position 105,499,414 of record NC_092050.1, read on the forward strand.
CAATTAATGTTTTGATTCAAAAATTTGAAGTTTGTTACTTGCTTGTTAAGAAAGATTCAAACTTTAAGTTCTAGAATCATATCTTGTGATTTCTTATGAATCAAGTCATTAATTGTGATTTTAAAAATCAAATCTTTTTCAAAACTAATTTCAATCATATCTTTTCAAAAATATCTTCTTATCTTATCTTTTTCAAAAATATCTTTTCAAAATATCTTTTCTAACTTCCTAACTTCTTATCTTTTCAAAATTTGTTTCAACTAACTAACTAACTTTTTGTTTGTTTCTTAACTTTTTCAAAACTACCTAACTAACTCTCTCTCTCTAATTTTTGAAAATATCTTCCCTCTTTTTCAAAAATTTCTTTTTAATTAACTAATTATTCTTATTTTTATTTTTAATTTTAAAAAATTTTTCGAAAAAATACTAACAATTTTCAAAAACCATTTTCGAAAATCACTAACTCTTTTTCAAAATAATTTTCGAAAATTATCCCTCCCCCATCTTATTCTATTTATTAATTCATATCCTAACATCTCATCTCACATCTCTGCCATCCTCACAGTTGTGTTTCTTCCATTATATTACATTCTTTGTCTCCCCCTCTTCTTCTACTCACACAGGGATCCCTATACTGTGGTATAAAGGATCTCTATTATTATTATTATTTTTCTGTGCCCTCTTCTTTGTCATATGAGCAGGAGCAAGGATAAGAACATTCTTGTGGAAGCAGATCCAGAACCTGAAAGGACTCTGAAGAGAAAATTAAGAGAAGCTAAAATACAACAATCCAGAGATAACCTTTCAGAAATTTTCGAACAGGAAGAGGAGATGGCAGCCGAAAATAATAATAATATAAGGAAGATGCTTGGTGAATTTACTGCACCTAATTCCAATTTACATGGAAGAAGCATCTCCATTCCTGCCATTGGAGCAAACAACTTTGAGCTAAAACCTCAATTAGTTTCTCTGATGCAGCAGAACTGCAAGTTTCATGGACTTCCATCTGAAGATCCTTTTCAGTTCTTAACTGAATTCTTGCAGATATGTGATACTGTTAAGACTAATGGAGTAGATCCTGAAGTCTACAGGCTCATGCTTTTCCCTTTTGCTGTAAGAGACAGAGCTAGATTATGGTTGGATTCTCAACCCAAAGACAGCCTGAACTCTTGGGATAAGCTGGTCACGGCTTTCTTAGCCAAGTACTTTCCTCCTCAAAAGCTGAGCAAGCTTAGAGCTGATGTTCAAACCTTCAGACAGAAAGAAGGTGAATCCCTCTATGAAGCTTGGGAAAGATACAAACAGTTGACTAAAAAGTGTCCTTCTGACATGCTTTCAGAATGGACCATCCTGGATATATTCTATGATGGTTTATCTGAGCTATCAAAGATGTCACTGGACACTTCTGCAGGTGGATCCATTCACCTAAAGAAAACGCCTGCAGAAGCTCAAGAACTCATTGACATGGTTGCTAATAACCAGTTCATGTACACTTCTGAAAGGAATCCTGTGAATAATGGGACGCCTATGAAGAAGGGAGTTCTTGAAGTTGATACTCTGAATGCCATATTGGCTCAGAATAAAATATTGACTCAGCAAGTCAATATGATCTCTCAGAGTCTGCATGGAATGCAAGCTGCATCCAACAGTACTCAAGAGGCTTCTTATGCAGAAGCAGCTTATGATCCTGAGAACCCTGCAATAGCAGAGGTAAATTACTTAGGTGAACCTTATGGAAACACCTATAACTCATCATGGAGAAATCACCCCAATTTCTCATGGAAGGATCAAAAGCCTCAACAATGCTTTAATAATGGTGGAAGAAATAGGTTTAACAATAATAAACCTTTTCCATCATCCACTCAGCAACAGACAGAGAACTCTGAACAAAATGCTTCTAATTTAGCAAATCTAGTCTCTGATCTATCTAAAGCCACTGTGAGTTTCATGAATGAAACCAGGTCTTCCATTAGAAATTTGGAAGCACAAGTGGGCCAGCTGAGTAAAAGGATCACTGAAATCCCTCCAAGTACTCTCCCAAGCAATACAGAAGAGAATCCAAAAGGAGAGTGCAAGGCCATTGACATAAGCACCATGGCCGAACCTGTGAAGAGAGGAGAGGACGTGAATCCCAAGGAGGAAGACCTCCTGGGACGTCCAGTGGTCAATAAGGAGCTTCCCTCTGAGGAACCAAAGGACTCTGAGGCTCATCTAGAGACCATAGAGATTCCATTGAACCTCCTTATACCCTTCATGAGCTCTGATGAGTATTCCTCTTCTGAGGAGAATGAGGATGTTACTGAAGAGCAAACTGCCAAGTTTCTTGGTGCAATCATGAAGCTGAATGCAAAATTATTTGGCATTGATACTTGGGAAGTTGAACCTCCCTTGTTCATCAATGAACTAAGTGATCTGGATCAACTGACATTGCCTCAGAAGAGACAGGATCCTGGAAAGTTCATAATACCTTGTACTATAGGCACCATGATCTTTAAGGCTCTATGTGACCTTGGTTCAGGAATAAACCTCATGCCCCTCTCTGTAATAGAGAAACTAGGAATCTATGGGGTGCAAGCTGCTAAAATCTCATTAGAGATGGCAGACAATTCAAGAAAACAGGCTTATGGACAAGTAGAGGACGTGTTAGTAAAGGTTGAAGGCCTTTACATCCCTGCTGATTTCATAGTCCTAGATACTGGAAAGGAAGAGGATGAATCCATCATCCTAGGAAGACCTTTCCTAGCCACAGCAAGAGTTGTGATTGATGTTGACAGAGGTGAAATAGTCCTTTAATGGAATGAGAAACCCCTTGTGTTTAAAACTCAAGGATCTCCCTCTGCAACCATGGAGAAGAAGCATGAAAAGCTTCTCTCAAAGCAGAGTCAACCAGAGCCCCCACAGTCAAACTCTAAGTTTGGTGTTGGGAGGCCACAACCAAACTCTAAGTTTGGTGTTGAACTCCCATATCCAAACTCTAAGTTTGGTGTTGGAGAGTCTCAACAAAGCTCTGCACATCTGTGAGGCTCCATGAGAGCCCACTGTCAAGCTATTGACATTAAAGAAGCGCTTGTTGGGAGGCAACCCAATTTTTATTTATCTAACTATATTTTTCTTAGTTATATGTCTTTGTAGGTTCATGATCATGTGGAGTCACAAAATAAATATAAAAATTGAAAACGGAATTAAAAACAGCAGAAGAAAAATCACACCCTGGAGGAGCATCTGTCTGGCGTTCAGCGCCAGAACAGAGCATGGTTCTGGCGCTGAACGCCCAAAATGGGCAGCTTCTGGGCGCTGAACGCCAGAACAGGCATGGTTCTGGCGTTCAACGCCAGAAATGGCACACAAATGGGCGTTGAACGCCCTAAATGGCCACCAACCTGGCGCTAAACGCCCAGAGTTGTGTATCAAGGCATTTTTACATGCCTAATGGGTGCAGGGATGTAAATCCTTGAACACCTCAGGATCTGTGGACCCCACAGGATCCACTCAGGATCTGTGGACCCCACAGGATCCCCACCTACCTCCACTCACTTCTTCTCACCACTCTCTTTCACACAATCCCATAAACACTCCTCCCCAAAAACCCTTCACCAATCACCTCAAACTCTCTTCCCCATCACCTCTTCACCACTCACATCCATCCACTCTTCCCCATAAACCTACCTCATAAACTCCACCTACCTTCAAAATTCAAAACCAATTTCCCACCCATATGGCCGAACCTTAACCCCCCCTCCCTTCCCTATATAAAGCCCTCCATTCTTCATCAAATTCACACAATACACCCCTCTACACCCTTCTTGGCCGAAACCACATCTCCCTCTCCCTCTCCATATTTCTTCTTCTTCTTCTTCTATTCTTTTGTTTATTGCTCGAGGGCGAGTAATATTCTAAGTTTGGTGTGGTAAAAGCATAGCTTTTTTGTTTTTCCATTACCATTGATGGCATCTAAGACCGGAGAATCCTCTAGAAGAGGGAAAGGGAAGACAAAAGCTTCCACATCCGAGTCATGGGAGATGGAAAGGTTCATCTCCAAAGCCCATCAAGACCACTTCTATGATGTTGTGGCCAAGAAGAATGTGATCCCTGAGGTCCCTTTCAAACTCAAAAGAAATGAGTATCCGGAGATCCGACATGAAATTCAAAAAAGAGGTTGGGAAGTTCTAACAAATCCCATCCAACAAGTCGGCATCCTAATGGTTCAAGAGTTCTATGCTAATGCATGGATCACCAAGAACCATGATGAAAGTAAGAACCCAGATCCAAAGAACTATGTTATAATGGTTCGGGGGAGATACTTAGATTTTAGTCCGGAGAATGTGAGGTTGGCGTTCAACTTGCCAAACATGGAAGAGAACGCACGCCCCTACACAAGGAGAGTCAACTTTGATCAAAGGTTGGACCAAGTCCTTATGGACATATGTGTAGAAGGAGCTCAATGGAAGGTTGACTCCAAAGGCAAGCCGGTTCAACTAAGAAGATTGGACCTCAAGCCTATAGCTAGAGGATGGTTGGAGTTCATTCAATGCTCAATCATTCCCACTAGCAACCGGTCTGAAGTTACTATAGACCGAGCCATCATGATCCATAGCATCATGATTGGAGAAGAGGTGGAAGTTCATGAGATTATATCTCAAGAACTCTACAAGGTGGCTGACAAGTCCTCCACTATGGCAAGGTTAGCCTTTCCTCACCTCATTTGCCACCTATGCAATTCGGCTGGGATTGACATAGAGGGAGATATCCTCATTAAAGAGGACAAGCCCATCACTAAGAAAAAGATGGAGCAAGCAAGAGAGCCCAATCATGGAGCTCAAGAGGCGCAAGAAGCTCATTTCCATGGGATCTCGGAGATGCCTCAAATGCACTTTCCTCCACAAAATTATTGGGAGCAAATCAACACCTCCCTAGGAGAATTGAGTTCCAATATGGGACAACTAAGGGTGGAACATCAAGAGCACTCCATCATGCTTCATGAAATAAGAGAAGATCAAAAAGCAATGAGGGAGGAGCAACAAAGACAAGGAAGAGACATAGAAGAGCTTAAGGACATCATTGGTTCCTCAAGAAGGAAACGCCACCATCACTAAGGTGGATTCATTCCTTGTTCTTATTTCTTCTGCTTTTCATTTTCTATGTTATGTGCTTAGCTATGTTTGTGTATTCATTACATGATCATTAGTAGTTAGTAACTTTGTCTTAAAGTTATGAATGTCCTATGAATCCATCACCTCTCTTAAATAAAAAATGTTTTAATTCAAAAGAACAAGAAGTACATGAGTTTCGAACTTATCCTTGAACTTAGCTTAATTATATTGATGTAGTGACAATGCTTCTTGTTTTCTGAATGTATGCTTGAACAGTGCATATGTCTTTTGAAGTTGTTGTTTAAGAATGTTAAATATGTTGGCTCTTGAAAGAATGATGACTAGGAAACATGTTATTTGATAATCTGAAAAATCATAAAAATGATTCTTGAAGCAAGAAAAAGCAGCAAAGAACAAAGCTTGCAGAAAAAAAAATTAGGCGAAAAAAAAAATATAGAAAGAAAAAGAAAAAAAGCAAGCAGAAAAAGCCAAAAGCTCTTAAAACCAAGAGGCAAGAGCAAAAAGCCAATAACCCTTAAAACCAAAAGGCAAGGGCAATAAAAAGGATCCTAAGGCTTTGAGCATCAGTGGATAGGAGGGCCTAAAAGGAATAAAATCCTGGTCTAAGCGGCTAAACCAAGCTGTCCCTAACCATGTGCTTGTGGCGTGTAGGTGTCAAGTGAAAACTTGAGATTGAGCAGTTAAAGTCAAGGTCCAAAGCAAAAAAAGAGTGTGCTTAAGAACCCTGGACACCTCTAATTGGGGACTTTAGCAAAGCTGAGTCACAATCTGAAAAGGTTCACCCAATTATGTGTCTGTGGCATTTATGTATCCGGTGGTAATACTGGAAAACAAAGTGCTTAGGGCCACGGCCAAGACTCATAAAGAAGCTGTGTTCAAGAATCATCATACTAAACTAGGAGAATCAATAACACTATCTGAACTCTGAGTTCCTATAGATGCCAATCATTCTGAACTTCAATGGATAATGTGAGATGCCAAAACTATTCAAGAGGCAAAAAGCTATAAGTCCCGCTCATATGATTGAAGCTATGTTTCATTGATAGTTTGGAATTTATAATATATTCTCTTCTTTTTATCCCATTTGATTTTCAGTTGCTTGGGGACAAGCAACAATTTAAGTTTGGTGTTGTGATGAGCGGATAATTTATACGCTTTTTGGCATTGTTTTTAGTATGTTTTTAGTATGTTTTTAGTAGGATCTAGTTACTTTTAGGGATGTTTTCATTAGTTTTTATGTTAAATTCACATTTCTAGACTTTACTATGAGTTTTTGTGTTTTTCTGTGATTTCAGGTATTTTCTGGCTGAAATTGAGGGACTTGAGCAGAAATCAGATTCAGAGGTTGAAGAAGGACTGCTGATGTTGTTGGATTCTGACCTCCCTGCACTCAAAGTGGATTTTCTGGAGCTACAGAACTCGAAATGGCGCGCTTCCAATTGCGTTGAAAAGTAGACATCTAGGGCGTTTCAGCAATATATAATAGTCCATACTTTGGCCAAGAATAGATGACGTAAACTGGCGTTCAACGCCAGCTTTCTACCCAAACCTGGCGTCCAGCGCCATAAAAGGAGCCAAAACCAGAGTTCAACGCCCAAACTGGCACAAAAGCTGGTGTTCAACTCCAAGAAGGACCTCTACACGTACAACACTGAAGCTCAGCCCAAACACACACCAAGTGGGCCCAGGAAGTGGATTTATGCATCAATTACTTACTCATGTAAACCCTAGTAGCTAGTTAATTATAAATAGGACCTTTTACTATTGTATTAGGCATCTTTGATCAGTGTAAACCATCTTTGGACGTCTGGTTCTTAGATCAGAGGGCTGGCCTCTCGGCCATGCCTGGACTTTCACTTATGTATTTTTAACGGTAGAGTTTCTACACTCCATAGATTAAGGTGTGGAGCTCTGCTGTTCCTCAAAGATTAATGCAAAGTACTACTGTTTTCTATTCAATTCATCTTATTTCGCTTCTAAGATATCCATTCGCACCCAAGAATGTGATGAAGGTGATGATTATGTGTGACGCTTGATGACAAGTCATCTTAGCCCATTTTAGCTAGTCTTTTTCTTTAGTTTTCATTAGAATTATGCACTTTCTTGAGCTACAAGCAAGCTTATTGAGTAGATTTTCATGTTCCCCTTGATTTAACCAACCATATGTGAATTCATGCCATTTCATGAGGTTTTGAGCTATAATTGTTGCATATTGTGGAAGATTGAATACCTCATGATTTTGAGCAAAACTTTGATTAGTTTGGTTGATCAATGATAGGTGAAGAAGGCTTGGAGAAAGGTTGAAGCAAAGAGGAATGGCAAGGAGTGAAGAGAGGACAATGGAATAATTGAAAATTGAACCGGGCTGCATGAAGTTAGCCCCAACGTTAGCCCCCTAACTTGGAGGCTAACGTTGGGCATGTGAATCACTCTTTGGAAGTAGCCAACGTTAGCTCCAACGTTAGCCCCCTAACTTGGAGGCTAACGTTGGAACTTGAGAGTTTCTCCCTGGGCTACTAACGTTGGCACTTAAATCACAATGGGGGAGTAGGCAACGTTTGCGCCAACGTTAGCCCCCTAACGTGGAGGCTAACGTTGGCGCCAATCACACCAAGCAAGGCCAACGTTAGGGTCAAAGTTAGACCCCTAACGTTGGCGCCAACGTCCATACCAGAAGGATGTGGTTTGCTGATATGAAAAGTTAGGGTCAAAGTTAGACCCCTAACTTTGACCCTAACGTTGAAGACCAACGTTGGCTAACTCCATTTCCGGTTCAATTGGTTCACTTCGGTTCTTCTTCAATCTTCAAAGAGCAATCAACCAAGGCCTCTTTCAACCCAATTCCACCAAGGACAAAGGCCCAACTCAAGGCTTGAAGATCATTTTGGAAAGTGTATAAATAGGATAGAATTCAATTTGTTTAGAGAGCTTTTCTGGAGAGTTTTCCTTTAGAGCTTTCCTTTTAGAATTTTCAATATAGTTTTCGGAGAGCTTTTGAACTTGAGTGAACTTTAATTTCTTGCTTTCATTGCTTTCAATTTCATTTTACCTTTGTCTTGGATCTTGGATTTGAGAATTGAAGAAATTCTGTTTCAATCTCAATCTTGGATCTCTCTGCTTTATTTACTGAATTTCATTTCCGGTTTATTGTTCTTCATCTATTTTCTTTGCAATTTACAATTTCCTTGCTATTGTTCTTGTTGGATCTAGGAAGGCATTGAGATCTAGACTTGGTTTTCTAGTCTCTGGGTCCTGAGATCTAAATTCTCATTTCAATTCTCTGTTTACTGCCTCTTATGTTCATTTACTTTACTGCTTTGTTTCCGGTTCAATCCCAATTCCCCTTTTTCTCTTCTATTTGATGCAATTTAGTTTTTCCTTGTTTAAATTCTGCAAATCCTCATCCCAATCCCCTTTACTTTTCAAGCCATTTACATTTCTTGCGCTTTAAGATTCTGCAATTTACATTTCTTGCACTTTAAGTTTCTGCTATTTAATTTCTTGTTCTTTAAGTTTCAGCAATTTACTTTCCCGCTCTCTTTGATTTCATGCAATTTACATTCTGCAAATCACAAATCACCCAACCAACACTTGATTCGCTTGACTAAATCAACCACTAAGCTAAAATTGCTCAATCCTTCAATCCCTGTGGGATCGACCTCACTCCCGTGAGTTTTTATTACTTGATACGACCCGGTGCACTTGCCGGTTAGATTTGTGTGTTTTGGGAGAAATTTATTTTTCACCAAAATATCTCATCAAGTTTTTGGCGCCGTTGCCGGGGATTGATTAGATTGACAATGATTAAGTGAGGTGGTAATCTAGATCAAGCACTTTTTCTTTAATTTTTGACTAACCCACTAACTGTTTGAAGTTTTGTCCCAACCGGCTACATCTAATTTTCAAGAGAATCACTGTGTTTTCTGTTGATTGATTTATATGTCCCAGGGAAGGAGGAGTTTCTGAGAAAGAAGAACATCACAACATGAAGCCACAACTCATTACACTAATAGAGAACAATTGTTCCTATGGTGGAAATCCCTTGGAGGACTCTAAACAGCACCTATCCATTTTTCTGAAAACTTGTGGGGCTGTCAATATCAATGGTGTAGACCATGATACTATTAAGCTCTTGTTATTTCCCTTCTCACTGAAGGATGAAGCGGCACAATGGCTTGAAACCTTTCCTCAAGGAAGTATAACTAGTTGGGATGAATTGGTTGCCAAGTTTCTAGCCAAATTTTCCTCACCCCAACAACACATCAAGATGAAAGAAGGAGTACATCCATTCATACAAAGAGAGGAAGAACCACTGTTCAAAGCATGGGAGAGATACAAGAAATCAAATGACAAGGTGGATTTTCGAGCATTCTATGAAGGATTAACCTCCGAAACAAGAAAAGCAGTAGATTACTTCTCAGATGGCCTACTCAAGGCAACAGCAACCATCCAAGGAACTGCAGAGTTCAGTGACGAAAGAGCCAATAACCAACACTCATTTGAGACGCCACGGAATGCAATTTCAGAAAAGGGAGTAATGAATCTTGAAGGAGTGAGAGCAATCATGAATCAAAACAAGCAGCTACACCAGCAAACACAGCAGCAATTGGAATCAATAGCCAGACAAATTGATTCTCTACATTCAGCCACAGTGAATACACAATTTCCACCATGGAAACCACATTCTTATTTAAGAATGAGGGAATTTCAGCATCAGGAACAAAGGGACCTCAACTATAATAACCCCAACTTCCCAAACCTGCAAAAACACCACCATACCAACAAAAATCACTACACACCACCCCAATATACACACCTCCAACTCTATCCTACCCCACCACCTGCCCAAAATGACTTACATCAATCACCACAATTAACACAGTCACAACCAATCCTAAACTTCCAAAAACTCTATGTTCTAGAAATGATGATGGAAAGGTTTATGAAAATTCAAGAAATGACATTAATAGAGCAGGAAGACATAAGGAAAAACCAAGAGGCATATCTCAAAAGAATTGAAGGGTACATGGAACAAATGGTTCAAAACCCTGCTAAACTGGGAGAGAGAGAGGGAAATGTATCCCTAAGAGCCACTGAAGATAACTCGAAGAACAACGAAAAAGCTGCTGGGTTGAAAGGGAAAGCAGTTATGGAAAACAAAGAGAAGCCTATGGTGAGAGGAGGAAACCTGATGCAACAGAAACTTCGACCTCCATGATCAGAGGATGAAGGATGTCAAGCTAGTGACAATAAAAGAGCGCTTGTTGGGAGGCAACCCAACCTGAGGGAGTTTTCTGTTCACAACTATTTTAATAAAATGGTTAATCAGTGTTATCTTTATTGCAAGAAGCTAAGTTTGGTGTTGCACACCAAAACAATCTAAGGGAGAATGAAGGATTCTAAGTTTGGTGTTCCACCAAAATCCTATCATAAAACACATTCTCATTTTCTGCATAATGCTGGCTTCAAGCATGATGGATGAACTAGTTAACTATTCTGCTGTTTCCTAGTTTTCAGTTTTATCAATGTTGAAAAAGAAAAAGAGTTTCACACATGGTTAATCCGATGCATTGGCAAGGTGCTAAGTTTGGTGTTCCCACACCAGAGTAAGTACAAAGGCCACGAATAAATCATGCAAGCTAACCATTTTTCAAGTGCTTGGGAAACAAGCAACTTTCAATATCATTGCAGAGGTCCATACAAGCTGTTGGAAGGACTGAGCATCATCAACCAAAGAAACAAAAGATGAATCTAAAGGACAGCAATGATGATGATGAGAAGAAAGAAAGCAAGTGAACTCCAACAGGTTGTATTGTTAAGTGATTGTTTTACATCAAATATTGCTGTGATTGAAAGTGGATTGTATCCTGATCTACCCTGCCTGTTTGCATAGTATAGTTTCTTTTCTATTTACCCCTGCCTGCATAGCATAGTCTTTCTTTATAATTCAATAAGCAAGATGCTTGATCATTCACAACATTATTATCTTCAAAACTTGTTTGCACTCAATTTTCAAGAATGCATCACATGAAAGTTCTTTGAAAAGAAGGATTGAGGAATTAAACAATTTTGAGGCAAGCAAAAGATTAGGAGAAGTGGTGGTTCTGGTTATATGATTTTGTACTGAGGTTGCATGCTTGTGAAAACTTGCATGGGAGCTCATAGGCGGGACAAGAAGTTCAAAGAAGTATTGTGGAGATTCTCAAGAATCTATTGATCCAAGAAGCAGCAAACAAAACAAAAAAAAAAAAGAAAAAAAAAAGAAAAGAAAATACAAAAACAAAAAGAACATGGCCCAAGGCTCTGAGCATCAATTACTAGGCAGAAAAGAAAGAAGAAACAATGACTCAAAGAGTTGTTAGCCTGGTAAAATGCTTGTGGTTGAAGTGTGTCAAGGAAAGAGGCTTGAGCAAGTAAATCCTCAGGGGTGCTTCAACACCTAATACCTTAAAACCAACTGGTTTAGGAGTATTGATTGAAAGCTTATCTAAAGAGCCGCCTTGAGACATGATACTTAGAGTCGAAGCCAAAGCACAGAAACTATAAGCTGCTTCAAGGTGATTACATATATAGAGATCTCCATGATACCATTTGGATGAAAATCCTAAGACTTACGACTCCCAATATGTAAGGACTAGTGAGCACTGAAGCCCTTGCATGGGCATATGATTTAGAGTTCACCCCACTGATACTTGATCACTTCACTCACTGCACTTTACAAATGTTCCTCAATCCATCTTAATTAAAAGAACCTTGGAGCATAAATTCATTTCTTGCTTGGGGACAAGCAAGCTTTAAGTTTGGTGTTGTGATGACAAGTCATCTTAGCCCATTTTAGCTAGTCTTTTTCTTTAGTTTTCATTAGAATTATGCACTTTCTTGAGCTACAAGCAAGCTTATTGAGTAGATTTTCATGTTCCCCTTGATTTAACCAACCATATGTGAATTCATGCCATTTCATGAGGTTTTGAGCTATAATTGTTGCATATTGTGGAAGATTGAATACCTCATGATTTTGAGCAAAACTTTGATTAGTTTGGTTGATCAATGATAGGTGAAGAAGGCTTGGAGAAAGGTTGAAGCAAAGAGGAATGGCAAGGAGTGAAGAGAGGACAATGGAATAATTGAAAATTGAACCGGGCTGCATGAAGTTAGCCCCAACGTTAGCCCCCTAACTTGGAGGCTAACGTTGGGCATGTGAATCACTCTTTGGAAGTAGCCAACGTTAGCTCCAACGTTAGCCCCCTAACTTGGAGGCTAACGTTGGAACTTGAGAGTTTCTCCCTGGGCTACTAACGTTGGCACTTAAATCACAATGGGGGAGTAGGCAACGTTTGCGCCAACGTTAGCCCCCTTACGTAGAGGCTAACGTTGGCGCCAATCACACCAAGCAAGGCCAACGTTAGGGTCAAAGTTAGACCCCTAACGTTGGCGCCAACGTCCATACCAGAAGGATGTGGTTTGCTGATATGAAAAGTTAGGGTCAAAGTTAGACCCCTAACTTTGACCCTAACGTTGAAGACCAACGTTGGCTAACTCCATTTCCGGTTTAATTGGTTCACTTCGGTTCTTCTTCAATCTTCAAAGAGCAATCAACCAAGGCCTCTTTCAACCCAATTCCACCAAGGACAAAGGCCCAACTCAAGGCTTGAAGATCATTTTGGAAAGTGTATAAATAGGATAGAATTCAATTTGTTTAGAGAGCTTTTCTGGAGAGTTTTCCTTTAGAGCTTTCCTTTTAGAATTTTCAATATAGTTTTCGGAGAGCTTTTGAACTTGAGTGAACTTTAATTTCTTGCTTTCATTGCTTTCAATTTCATTTTACCTTTGTCTTGGATCTTGGATTTGAGAATTGAAGAAATTCTGTTTCAATCTCAATCTTGGATCTCTCTGCTTTATTTACTGAATTTCATTTCCGGTTTATTGTTCTTCATCTCTTTTCTTTGCAATTTACAATTTCCTTGCTATTGTTCTTGTTGGATCTAGGAAGGCATTGAGATCTAGACTTGGTTTTCTAGTCTCTGGGTCCTGAGATCTAAATTCTCATTTCAATTCTCTGTTTACTGCCTCTTATGTTCATTTACTTTACTGCTTTGTTTCCGGTTCAATCCCAATTCCCCTTTTTCTCTTCTATTTGATGCAATTTAGTTTTTCCTTGTTTAAATTCTGCAAATCCTCATCCCAATCCCCTTTACTTTTCAAGCCATTTACATTTCTTGCGCTTTAAGATTCTGCAATTTACATTTCTTGCACTTTAAGTTTCTGCTATTTAATTTCTTGTTCTTTAAGTTTCAGCAATTTACTTTCCCGCTCTCTTTGATTTCATGCAATTTACATTCTGCAAATCACAAATCACCCAACCAACACTTGATTCGCTTGACTAAATCAACCACTAAGCTAAAATTGCTCAATCCTTCAATCCCTGTGGGATCGACCTCACTCCCGTGAGTTTTTATTACTTGATACGACCCGGTGCACTTGCCGGTTAGATTTGTGTGTTTTGGGAGAAATTTATTTTTCACCAAAATATCTCATCAACGCTCATCACCATTCTCCCCTATGAACACGTGCCTGACAAACACTTCCGTTCTACATGAAATAAGCTAGAATAAATATCTCTTAGATCTCCAAACCAGAATCTTCGTGGCGTAAGCTAGAATGATGGCGGCATTCAAGAGAATCCGGAAAGTCTAAACCTTGTCTGTGGTATTCCGAGTAGGATTCAATGATTGAATGACTGTGACGAGCTTCAAACTCGCGAGTGCTGGGCGTTAGTGACAGACGCAAAAGGAGGGTGAATCCTATTCCAGCATGATCGGGAACCGACAGATGAATAGCCGTGCCGTGACAGGGTGCGTGAGCATATTATTCACTGAGAGGAGGGGATGTAGCCACTGACAATGGTGATGCCCTTGCATAAAGCCAGCCATGGAAAGGTGTAAGACTGACTGGATGGAGATAGCAGGAAAGCAGAGGTTCAGAGGAACGAAAGCATCTCCATACGCTTATCTGAAACTCTCACCAATGATTTACATAAGTATTTCTATCCTTATTTTATTATCTATTTTCGAAAACCCAATCACCATTTTATATCTGCCTGACTGAGATTTACAAGGTGACCATAGCTTGTTTCATACCAACAATCTCCGTGGGATTCGACCCTTACTCACGTAAGGTATTACTTGGACGACCCAGTGCACTTGCTGGTTAGTTGTATCGAAGTTGTGAACCATGGTATTGGCACCATGTTTTTGGCGCCATCGCCAGGGAAAGAAAGAGCCGTGAATTTTACATTATTAAAGTGTAATCACGATTACGCGTACCAAGTTGCTCACGTTGCCAGGGATTGTTTGAGCCTGGACATCACAATTTCGTGCACCAGAGCCAAGAGGATCTAATCAACCCTTTAGGCACCAACACCGTCCAAGATATCATGGACAACGACCATTCTACAATGCATATCCAGCTGATAGATATGGTGGACAACCTTGTAACTACCGACAAGCCCCACCCCGTGCCTATAGACCAACCTCTCAACATAACCTCGAACCACCACACTCACAAGCTTCTCTTCACCATTCGCCACTGTATGATCCTTTCCTACCCCAGTTCCAATCCAATCACCCCCAAGCACCACCACTTTCCTATGTTTCATGTCCAAGTCCATCACCCCGAGAATCAGAGGTTCGCCTCAAGGCAACAGTAAATAAACTTTAAACAACCATTCAACAACTGGAGCAAGCAATAAGTCAATTAGCTTCTAGACGCGTGAACATTCAAGGATCAACCACAGCCCCATGTGGACAATCTAATGAAGAGCGTAGCATGAAACAGACACTAGAAACTCCAGTGGACAAGACAGAGCATGAATTCATACTAGAACAAGTAGAAGATGCTGTCATCGTATAAGAAGAAGAGTTGGTTGAAGATCTAGGAGATGCTGAACCTCCATGGGAATCCAGAGTTAAGGAGAACTCCGTCAAGGACGTTACAGTTGATGCTAAGGAGGATAGAGCACAATCCCCGAGGCAAGTCATTTATGAAGAACTAGACGGAATAACCCAGGACACAAATTCCCTTGATGATGATAGTCACAAGTCAAGCTCTCTTAGTAATGAACTTACATCCGCAAGTGAATTCTCTGAGATCGAAGAATCTTCCCCAAGTGAATACGAAGATGACGTGGGAGTAGATTTCTCTCAACCTCCAATCTATGACTCAAGTGATGAGGAAGACATAGAAGACTTTGACCAGGATTCAGATGCATTTGAAGAACCTTACAAGGAAGTGGAGGAATTCACAGAAGAGCACAAGGGAGTAGAATTTACAGAACCACCAGAAACACCTTCCCCAAAGCCATTACCACCTAATACAAGATTCAAGTGGGTACAATCCTTAACTTTTAACCTTACTTATTCACTTAAATATGGTTTACTTGAAACAGATGGCCAGCTTAGAGCTCTCTGCAGCTTTAAGAGTAAGAGGGAAATGGCTCGTGCTCAGAGCTGGTGCACAAGGTTCAATAAGGTTTCACGCTTCAACTCGAAGTGCACGGATTGGCATCAAAATCAATCGAATAGATCTCAGAAAACGTTTGGTTACCATGGTGAGAATTTACTTTTTAAACCGCCCGGATGGAAACATGGAGATCAAGACGGAGGCAGATTTAAAAACAAGGCTTGGGATCCTGGAATCTATTCTGACATTCGTCACCCCGGGAGCCTGAAAATCTGTTTGAAGCTGCTCAGAAGCTTTACATGCCTAGTTTGGGACCTCGGAGGCTATTGGTATTCCAAGCACTGGTAGAGATTTCTAGATGAATTTAAACACAAGCCACCAAAACAGGAAGCTCTTCAAATGTCCAACTTAAGGACTTTAACTAAAAGTGCTAGTGGGAGACAACCCACCGTGGTATGATCGTTTCTTTTGCAATTTTAATTTCATTTAGTCTTGTTTGTTTTTGAGTTTTATTTTATTTTATTATTAAACCTGGAATCATGCATAGCATTCACATTAAGCATTGCATTCTGCATTCTGCATAAAAAAAAGGGGTGCGCGACGCGACCCCATGCCCCATGCGATCGCGTCAAATGGCGAACTACATTTCCCACGCGACCGCGTCATCCACGCAGCCGCGTGACCTGGAGATCGGTGTAAAGATCCAACATCCAGAAAGTTGGGCTGGAATCGTGTGGCCATTGTGCGTCTAGCACAAAATAGCCCACGCGATCGCATGCCCCATGCGATCGCGTCATATGCACACAACCAATCCCACATGACCGCGTGAGCGACGCGATCGCGTCGCATGGATTGCACAAATCCCACAAGGAGACAGAGAGTTGTGCTGGAACGACGCTGGATTCGTGCGTTTAGCACAATTTCCAACGACGCGATCGCATGCCCCATGCGATCGCGTCAACCCTTCTTTTACCCCCTCCATGCGATCGCGTGCCCCACGCGATCGCGTCACCCCCATTTTCACCCCCAACCACGCGACCGCGTGCCCCACGCGGCCGCGTGGATTCAAATTTATAATCCCCCAGCCACGCGAACCCTACATTCGCGCAGCCTCCCCTGAAACCCCCTCCTCCCTCTCTTCTTCTCCAATCACAACAACCACCCAACCACCATCTTCGACCACCGCCGTCCCCCGTCAACCACCCAGACCCCACCGCCGCACTACCCCTCCCCCATTCTTCTCTTCTTTCTTCTTTCTTTCCTTCCCTCCCCTCTCCGCCACTGCCCACCACCCACCACCGCCATCCATACCCGCCGCGCCCCACCAGCACCACCAACCCCTTTCCCCCCTCCCTTCCCCTCTTACCCCATTAACCACCCCCTCTTCTCCCCTCCCTGCCTCTGAACCGCAACCCCACCGCAGCACCACCGCCAGCCGCCGCGCCGAACGCTACTTCCACCACCCCCCCAGCCACCTCTCTACCCCAACCCCCTTCTTATGCCTACCAGGTTTTGCAACACGCAATTCCTTTTATCCGTTCGTAGTTTATTCTTATTTTTCCGTTTATGTTCATGTTAGGATAGTTAGATATGCATGTTGTAGTGGATTTTAGGTTGTTAGGTAGCCTAGGATGTGGTTAGTGGATTTAGGTCTGTTTATTTGCACTGTTCTTGTTTCTGTTTTATCAAATCTGCAATTCTGCTGTTTTTGTGTTCATGTTCATATGCTGTACTTTTCTGCATTTGCTGCTCTTTACATTGAACTTTCATGTTTATATTCCGTATATGTAATTGCAAGCCTTAATTTGGATTCATATGAACTGCTTGATTGCTGTTTATTTTCTGGGAAAGTCCTATTTTAGCCGGAATGCTGCCCAAATTTCTATAAAATATTTCTGTTCATGTCTTGGTTTTGGCATTTTCAACTGTGCTTTCCTATAATTTCACCAAACCAATTCATGAATGCTTAGGCACGCATTCTTATTTTCTTTGATCTTCTGGTTCATAAATCGCAATTTTGATGTTTGATTCCTATTTTTGCTTTCTTTATCTCTATTTGAATCATCATCAAACTATTTTACTTGTTTGAATATGAGTTACCTATAGCTTCTACCTGTGATTACTTGTTACTTGGACTATTTTCATTATGCCTCTTACTTTAACCCATTTTTCACTAACTCACTAATTTTAACTCTAACCAACCTAACCTTTTCAAAACTTCTTTTTTTTTTGTTTTTCTTTCACTTTCTTTTAACATTCTAACCGAGGCATGATGTTAATTTTTCTATTTAACTTGCATTCAATTACATTTTGGATTGTGATTTCTTCTTTTCAAACTTTTCACTTCTATACAAATCCTAAATGCACATTTTACCTAACTCATATTCATTATCCTATTGCTCCTTTGACACTTTGTATTTTCTTTGATTATTTGCCTATTTGCCCTCCTATTTTTATTATATCCTGATTTTCTATTTTTCAGGATGTCAGATTCCCAGAGAAAGGGAAAAGGCAAGGCCACTTCTGGCAAGAGGAAAAGAAGAGAAGCCTCCGTGTCTATCATCGACCTCATGCATGATGCCTCCTTGCGGGAGAAAGCCTTTACCCCGCAGGAGAAGGCCGACCAGCTACTTCCCGCCAATGACTCAGTAAAGTTTGCAAACCGATACTGTGAGCTGAAGTATCCGGTGTTTGCAAACTCCAGGAACCTATACCTGGAGCGGACTTTGAAGATCCCAGAAGAACTCCAGCAATACACCTCTGATCAGATCAAATAAAGAGGCTGGTTCTTTTTAGAGAGACCTCTGACTGAGGTTAATGCATCTTGGGTTAGGGAATTCTACTGCAACTACTTCAAAACTTCCCTAGATGTAGTGAACCTCAGAGGGAAGCAGATTCTGGTTACTGAGGAGGCAATAGAAGAGGTTCTGAAACTTCTGCCTAAGACTGAACAGATAGATGGCTATCAGAAAGCTGAGGAAGATATGTGCTATATGCGATTTGACTGGGATGTAGTCCAGGCCCGGATTGCCCTTGACCCGTCAGTTCCTTGGATCATGGGTCAGAACACCACCATGCCGAAAGGGATCAAGCGGATTTACCTGAACGATGAGGCTCGGCTATGGCATCAGATATTCAGCAACTACATTATGACAAGTACTCACGAGACTGAGATACCAGCCGCTATGATCACCCTCCTATGGTGCGTGATGGAGGGTAAGGACCTGTACCTGCCACGCTTTATCCGGCACTATATGGCCAGGGTCCACGTCCGAGGCACTCTTCCCTTTCCCTATCTGGTTACACAGCTGGGCCGTCGAGCTGACGTACCATGGGAGGATGCTGATGAGAGGCTACCTGTTGCAGAGTGCAAGAAGCTTATCCCGCACAGCAGGAACTTCCTGGCCTTGGGCTACAGACCTCCATTCCTGACTACCACCGCTGATGATATAGCTACACCATCTGCCGGTCCTTTTTCCTTCACTGCTGCACCACTTACCCCTGCCACCACCACTGTACCTCCACCTGCCACAGAGCCTGTCTATCATCTGGTGCACCGCTTGTTTAGACGACTTGACCAAATGGAGCGTCGCAACAAGCAACGCTATGACCACCTGAAGCTGATGATACAATCCGGCGATATCCCCTCCGAGCCTAACACACCATCCGAGGCATCTGAGGAGGAGGCGGATGCGCCCGAGGCAGAGACCCATCCCCAGGGAGAGGCCGAGCAGGCTGCACCATAGGCAGAGGTCCCACATCAGATCCAGGCTGTAGATCCTGAGATCCCCATTCAGATAGCCCCTCCTCTCCAGCAGCCGAATATTCAGCCAGCCACCATAGAGACCCCAGCTACCATCCCTTCCAGTGATGACACCCCTTCACACCCGGCTGAGTGAGCATTGGGGTCGATGCTACATTTTAAGTGTGGGGAGGTCGCCATCTCTGGCGTATTATTTTGGTGAACCACTACAGACTCTTTTTCTTTTATTTTGGATATTTTTCTGTATTTTTCTCTTTATTTTTATTTTTATTTTTTGAGTACTTATACATTGCTACTTTTATGTATTTTTACTCTATTTCTGCATTTTGCACTTTAGTTCATATCTTAGTTATTTAGTTTAGTTTGCAATTCTAACTTATTAATGGATTAATTAGTATAGTTTACCCTTTTTATCATAAGATAGCTTAGTTTAAATTGAAAATATAAAAAGGAAGTAAGCTAGAAACTTGAACATAACAAATTTAAATCCATAAACCTTGTATATATAGCATTACATCATGTAGTTAAGTTAACAACACTTCATCAAGGAGAAACACTAGAACTTTAAAGCCATTCAATATAAGTTCTACATTGAGAATAATGAGAATTTTTAACTAAACCTGCATGACATACATAAGTGATAAATGATTTTTGAGCTAGAGAACACATAGCCTGTGATTTTTGAGCTTAATTGTATGGTTACATTCAAACCATAATTTTTTATTCCTGTGTGTTCCGCCCTTCTTTTATATTCTGGTATTCTTTACTTTGTTTTAATCTATATGTCCGATTATAGAATATAGAATATAGAATGTAGATATATACCAAGAGAGTGATTGAGGCCATTATTTGATTTTAGCTCACTTATCCCAAAATAGCCTACCTTTTACATCACCCTTGTTAGCCCCCTTGAACCTTTAAATCCCTTTTATTCTATTAGCCACACTACTAGCCTTAAGCAGAAAAACAAAATAAAATCCCAAGTTGAATCTTTGGTTAGCTTAACATAGAAAATTATGAATAGTTTAAAATGTGGAAAACCTATCGGGAACATGGATGATAAAAACAAAAGGTAGAAAAGTTGAAAGGAATAAAATAACTCAAAATTAAGAAATTTTGGGAAGCATGCTCATGAGAAATCAAAGTGATTAAATTACCATGTGCATTTAAAAAAAAGTTATTTTTCAGTATTTAATAAAGGGGATACAAAAGAATTCCCCAAACGTAAAATAAAAGCAATGCACATGGGATAAAAATAAAAATTGAAACATGAGCATGTAGCATCAAGTGGGAAAATATGGAAAAATAGGTAAAGAAGTTTTGTTTTACTAAGTATGTATGTTAGGTGAGATCTTAGTCTAATTAAGGATTCACTTATTAGCTCACTTAGCCTTATACATATATCCTTACCTTTACCATTGGCCCCATTACAACCTTAATTAAAGACCTCATGATTTTTGGTATGACTGTATTCTATAATTGTTGATTGGTTAGATGAAGAACAAGGTTATAGAAAGGAAGAATAAAAAGAGGAATAGAGTGATTAACCCAATAAACACTGAGTGACTAGAGAGTAAACACAAATCCAGTGAGGGTTCAATAGCTCATTAACATTTATCTCTGTTTGAATTATCTAATTGTCTTGCAAGTTCATAAAATGCTTTTTCTCCCATCTCAATTGTAAAAGTGCTTAAGGCTTGGCTACATATATGACTCCTTGAGAATGTGAATTAATTTAACTACCTGTAAGCTTTATATATGAGTGAATAAATTAGAATTACATGATGCATTTAGGTAGTTGCATTTAGATTACATTGCATTGCATGACATTCCATCACTTTAACCTTACTTATTACCTTGGATTTAGCATGAGGACATGCTATTGTTTAAGTGTGGGGAGGTTGATAAACCCATATTTTGTGATGTATTTTGTGCTTAGTTTGAGTGATTTATTCAATCCTTCACCTACTTATTCATATTAATTGCATGGTTTTACTTTTCCTTCCTTATTATGTGATGTATGTGAAAAACATGTTTTCTATGCTTTAAAATTAATTATTTTAATTACCTTTATTTTCATTCGAAACCGTGATTAGTGTGTTGAGTAGTTTCAGATCTTCTAAGGCAGAATGACTTGAAGGATGAAAAAGGAAACATACAAAAATGGAAGGAAAGTGCAGAACGGAGTTTTGCAGAACTGGCACCCACGCGATCGCATGGATGACGCGATCGCGTGCCAAGAGCGAAGAAGCAGTGATGCGGCCGCATGACTGACGCGACCGCGCGACTTGAGCAAATCGCATACGACGTGGCCGCATGACTGACGCGACCGCGTGACAAGAAAAGCTCCGAATGACGCGACCGCGTGACCCACACAGACGCGTGACAGAGGCCATGCACCAGAAATTGCAGAATACGCTCCCAGCGAATTCTGAGGCCCTTTTTAGCCCAAATCCAAGTCCAGAAGGCATAGACCAGAGGTTATGAAGTGAGGGAATGCATCCATTCAGAGAGAGCTCTCCACTTTAGTTTAGTTTTCATGATTTAGATTTAGTTTTGAGAGAGGTTCTCTCCTCTCTCTCTTAGGATTAGGATTTAGGACTTCTCTTAGTTTTAAGAGTAACTCTCAATCCCAGGTTTAATGCTTCTTTTACTTTAAGCTTCCCCTTTACTTTTATTCATGCCATTATTTTAGAGGATTATTTACTTTTATAATTTAATTTATGAATTCTTCCATGTTACAGATTACTATTTTGAATTAATGTTATTTGAGGTATTTCAGTTTATGATTGCCTTAATTTATTTATTAGTTGCAATTATTCCCATCTGAGGATAGTTTTATTCCAGCAATTTTACTCTTTTCCCTTTTGGTCCTGGTTAAGAAATCAGTAACTCAGGAGTTATCTTAGCTCAATATAATTGATAACTGTTATCTTTGCTAATTGAACTGAACTTCAATAATCCCAATCTTTTCTTAGGAAATAAATAGGATTCGAAGGTCAAACTAATTAGTCCCTTGACTTTCCTTTGCTATAGTAAAGGTTGACTAAGTGGAATTAAGATTCAACTTTCATTGTTGTTGATAAGGATAACTAATTTTGGACTTCCAATTTCTCATACCTTGCCAAAAGTTTGCTTTACAATATTTATTTATTTTAATTGCCATTTAATTTACCCGCCATTAAGTTACTTATTCCTTATTCTTGAAACCCCAATTTACAATCTTCATAACCAATAATAAGAACATACTTCCCTGCAGTTCCTTGAGAAGACGACCCGAGGTTTAAATACTCGGTTATCAATTTTAAGGGGTTTGTTACTTGTGACAACCAAAACATTTGTAAGAAAGGTTGATTGCTTGGTTTAGTAACTATACTTGCAACGAGTATTTACCATAACTTCTAAACCATCAATCTTTCGCTCTTTCAACCATCTTCCATTCTGCTTGGAAGGCCATTTCTAAATACTTTAAAGTTCAAATCGGATGCCTTCTCAGGAACGTACTCTTTTAAGATAGATGGCAGAGCAGTGAGTTTCAACTTGGATGAAGCTATGAAGCACCCCCCGGAAGATCATTCCATCTTCCAGTGTGACATCATTGATAAAACTGTAGCTGCAGTTCACCAAGAAGAAGTCGAAGAGAGGCACATGGAACAAGGTGTAAGTGTGGGGAAACCCTCTGAACAAGATGAAGACACCTTGCCACCGTCACTAGCTCTAGATGATCAAGTGCCTAGCCATGAGCAGAAAATAGAGTTGAAGCCCCTTCTACCCCACCTCAAGCATGCTTACCTTGAGGATACTCAGAACCTCCCAGTTATCATTGCAAGGGAACTCACTTCCCAACAGGAGGAGCAGCTGCTTAGTGTGCTGAGAAGGCACAAGAAAGCAATTGGGTGGAGCTTGGCGGATATAGTAGGCATCAGCCCACAAGTTTGTGAGCACCGGATATTTTTAGAAGAGGAAGCAAGGCCTATCCGTCAACCTCAAAGGCAGCTGAACCCCGTGATGACAAGTCATCTTATACTAGTTTCACAAGCATTTTTCATTTGTTTCATTAGGTTTTATGCACTTTCTTGTACAATAAGTAAGTAGTTGGAGTGGAATTTCATGATTCTTTTAATTCAATCAAACATCATTTATTTTATACAAAATCTTGAGATTTATGCAAGAATTAAGTGATTATTACGAATGATGCAAATTCTTATGATTTTGGTGAGACTTTGATTGCTTGTTTGCTTGATTTTAGGTGAGAAAATGAAGAAAAGGGGAAGCACTGCAGTATAACGTTGCATTCAAATAAAGAACGCCACGCTCAGTAAGCGACGCGCATGGGATGCTTATGCGTCAGGGGTACTTTTCGAAGACCCACGCGTACGCGTGCATGACGCGTACGCATGGAAGTGTTTGGCGCTCGTTTCAAAAGAGAGTGCTATGTTCAGCAAGCCAGTGTTTTCGGGCAAGATTTAAGTTTGGAGGAAAAATTTTGAATTCGACGCGCACACGTGCATGACATGCACGCGTCAATTGTGGACTTGGAAGGAATCACGCGAACGCATGAGTGAAGCTGAAGTGTGGAAGTGGTATTTTTCTACCCACGCGCACGCGTGAAAGACACGCACGCGTGGGCAGCGCTCACTAAGCCAATGTAGCGCTCATTAAGAGAACGCTACCAACGATGCGTACGCAAGAAAGGGACGCATGGGCGTGTTTGGAGCTGAAGATTGATGGTGACGCATACGCGTCGATGAGCAAAAAGCGCAAAAGGACGCACACGCGTCAGGGACGCGTACGCGTGGAAAAATGAACGCTGCGCTTACTTTGAGAACGCAACGTTCCCTTGGAAGCTGTAACAAATGGCCATTCTAATCCACTTCATACAAGGCCAAAAAGCCCACTTCAAGTACGGGAAGCCAGAATTGGAAAGTGTATAAATAGATAGGAATTTGATTTCATTGGGACTCTCTTTGAATTTTCATTTTTAGAATTTTAGAATTGGAGATCAGATCTGAGTTTTCTCTTTCTGTTTTGTTTTCTTTCTTCTGCAACCTCTACTTTTCTGTTCTTGGGTCTTGAACTTGGATTGAAAAATTCTACTGAATTTCTTCATCTAAGAATCATCTTTTTCTTTTCCTTTGATGGTTCTAAGAATTGGAGATCTGATCTTAGTTTTCTTTCTTCTGCAATTTCTTCTTTTTTGTTTTGTTAAGAGAGCAATTGAGATTTTAGTTTCCTTTCTATTTTATCTTTCTTCTGCAATTGTCAACTTCTCTTTTTGGATTTTAAAGTTGATCTAAGTTTTGATTCTGATTTGATTTTTCTGCGATTTTACACTTCTGTTTTGGTACTGAAATCCTGATTTAAATTTCTTTATCTGAGAGTTCTCTGGTTTCATTCAATTTACTTTCTTCTAATTCTATTTTGATTTCCAACACCCAAATCCCTTTAATATTCATGCAATTTAAGTTTATCAGCAGTTTAAATTTAGCAATTTAAATTTCTTGCACTTTAAGTTTCAATTATTTACCTTTCTTGCATTTTAAATTTCTGCTCATTTAATTTCTTGTACTTTAAGTTTCTACAATTTACTCCTTCAGCACTTTAAGATTCTGCCAATTTTCATTCTGCACTTTAGTTTTCTTGCAATTTCACTTCTGTTAATCAAATTTCACTCAAATCATTAAATATTTGCTTAACTAAATTCATCACCAAACTAAAGTTGCTCAATCCATCAATCCCTGTGGGATTGACCTCACTCTTGTGAGTTATTACTACTTGATGCGACCCGGAACACTTGCCGGCGAGTTTGTGTGGAATCGATTTTTCCTCATCAAGTTTTTGGCACCGTTGCGGGGAATTGATTTAGATTGACAATGATTAAGTAGGTGATAATCTAGATTAAGCACTTTTTCTTTGTTTTTGTAAGCATTCTAACTGTTTGAGGTTCTATTTCAACTAATCTTAACCACACTCTAGCAGTAGAGTGCTTTGTTTTGGTTTCTGCTTTTATTTGTGTTGTATGCCAGGAGGAAGGAGAGGTGAATCCATCTCTTTTTAGTCTGAGCCAGAGAGGACATTACTGAGATTAAGAAGAGAAGCAAGAGGGAAGGGTGTTATTAGGGAAAAAGAATCAGAAGAGGAAGACCAAGAAATGGAGGGAAATCTCCCTAATCCACAAGAGGAAGTGGCTAACAACAATGGCTGACCTCTAAAGAGAGTTCTTGCTTCCTATACCTTCCCCAATCCAAGAAATTTGTGGGAGCAGTATACTGACTCCCAATGTTCATGTAAACAATTTTGAGTTAAAGCCTCAACTTATAACTCTGGTACAGAACAATTGTTCCTATAGAGGAGGTCCACTTGAAGATCCAACCCAACACTTATCCATCTTTTTGAGGATTTGTGAAACTGTCAAAACCAATGGTGTGCATCCAGATATCTACAAACTGCTGCTGTTCCCATTTTCCTTGAGGGACAAGGTTTCTCAATGGCTAGAGACATTTTCCAAGGAAAGCATCAACAATTGGGAAGATCTAGTGAGCAAATTCCTAGCCAAATTTTATCCACCTCAGAGGATCATTAGATTGAAGACAGAGGTGGAAACATTCACTCAAATGGATGGAGAATCACTGTATGATGCCTGGGAAAGATACAAGGCCTTGATCAGAAAGTGTCCAGCAGAGATGTTCAATGAATGGGATAAACTCCAAAATTTTTATGAAGGATTGACACTGAAAGCTCAAGAAGCCCTTGATTATTCAGCAGGAGGCTCATTACAACTCATGAAGACAGCTGAATCTCATAGACACTGAGACCAACAATCAATACTTCTATGGACATCAAAGGCAACGCCAACCAGCTCAAAGGAAGGGTGTGTTGGAGCTTGAAGGTGTAGACACTATCTTGGCACAAAACAAGGTGATGCACCAACAGATCCAACAGCAAATAGAGATGATGGCTAAGAGTATTGATGATCTTTAAATTGCAGCAGTAAGCACTCCAAATCAACCATTAGCTGGATGAGGGCAGAATGAAGAAGTTTATGAAGAGCAGCAGACAGAATGAATTTCATGGAGACACTTACAACTCCTCTTGGAGGAACCATCCCAATCTAAGGTGGGGTGACAACCAAAACCAAAATTCATGGCAAAGGAGCTCCAACAAAAATAACTCACGCAACACAAACCACCAGAATCATCAAAACACTAACCAAAATTCATACAGAAAACCACAAAATAACTACCCCAATTCTAACTTCTATCCATCTTACAACCCATCAACCAACCAAAATAATCTCCACCAACCACCTGCATCCCACACTCAGCCACAACAACCCCAATAAGCTCAAAGAATCTCCAATCTGGAGATAATGATGGAGAAGATGATGAAGCATGAAGAGTTAGCTAACAAGAATCATGAAGCTTCATTGAGAAACCTGGAAAGATAAATAGGCCAACTGTCTAAACAGCCTGAAAGACCAACCAACACACTCCCTAGTGATACCATTCCAAATCCCATAGAAGAATGCAAAGCAATTCAACTCAGGAGTGGAATAACATTGAAGGATGACAAAGAAGCTCACAAGAAGCCAGCAGAGGATGATAATGCCAACAGCAAGGAAGAAGTGACAATTAAAGAAAAAACTAGGAAGAGCTCAAGCAGAAAGATGAAGAACCACAATCTTCAAAGAAGGGAAAGAAAATTATGGAGGAGCATTCACAAGAACAGAGGAAGAAAGTGAAACCTTATACTCCTCCTCTGCCATACCCTCAAAGATTATAGAGAGAGCTCAAGGATCAACAATTTCCGAAGTTCCTGGAGGTGTTTGAGAAGCTGGAAATTAACATTCCCCTTGCTGAAGCTCTAGAACAGATGCCTCTTTATGCTAGGTTCCTTAAAGAGCTTATCAACAAGCAGAGAAGTTGGAATGAAAAGGAGACTGTGATCCTGACACAAGAATGCAGTGTAGTGATTCAAAAAGAGCTCCCACCAAAACTCAAAGATCCTGGGGGTTTCATCATATCATGCACTATAGGCAATATGACTTTGGAAAAAGATCTCTGTGATCTAGGTGCTAGCATCAATTTGATGCCACTTTCACTGATGAAAAAGATGGCAATAGATAAAGTCAAACCCATCAGAATGTCACTTCAAATGGCCGATAGATCACTCAAGATACCTAATGGTGTTGTGGAGAATTTGTTAGTGAAAGTAGGAAAATTCATATTCCCTGCTGACTTTGTCATTTTGGACATGGAGGAAGAAGGACATAACTCAATCATCTTGGGGAGACTCTTTTTAGCCACAGTAAGAGTTATAATTAATGTGGAGAAAGGAGAAATGACCCTCAGGGTGCATGATGGAAAAATGATCATCAATGTCTTTAAAGTCATGCAATACCCCCCTGAGAAAGAGAAGCATATGAGAGTAGAAATGGTAGAAGTAGAAGGGATGTTACTTGAAGCAAATGATCAGGAAGAATAAGAAGAGGAAACCGAAGTGGAGCAAAGTTTCATAGAAGAGGAAGTAGCAGAAATCTCCTCTGAAGGCAAGACAGAGGAGAGGCCAAAACAAGAATTAAAGCCTCTTTCCCCTCATCTCAAGTATGTATTTCTTGGAGAAGAGGAGGCCCTACCAGTGATCATTAATTCTTCCTTAAACATGGAAGAAAAAACAAAGCTGATTAAAGTATTGAAAGCTCACAAGATAGCCTTGGGTTGGACTATTGATGACATTAAGGGCATAAGCCCTGCTATCTGTATGCACAAAATTTTGCTGGAGGAAGATTCAAGGCCTGTAGTACAACCTCAAAGAAGGCTTAACCCAACCATGAAGGAGGTGGTTCAAAAAGAAGTGATGATGCTGTGGAATGCTGGAATCATATACCCAATTTCTGATAGCTCTTGGGTAAGCCTATTTCAAGTGGTGCAAAAGAAAGGTGGCATGACTGTCATCTTCAATGAGAAGAACGAACTCATTCCCACAAGGACAGTGACAGGGTGGAGAATGTGCATTGACTATAGAAGGCTGAATGATGCCACGGGAAAGGATCACTTCCCTCTACCTTTCATTGACCAGATGCTAGAAAGATTGGCAAGCCATGCATATTACTGCTTCCTGGATGGGTATTTTGGCTACAATCAAATAGTGGTGGATCCCAAGGATCAAGAGAAGACCTCCTTCACATGTCCATTCAGAGTCTTTGCCTACAGAAGGATGTCTTTTGAGCTATGCAATGCCCCTACAACTTTTCAAAGGTGTGTGCTTTCTATATTTTCTGACATGGTGGAAAAATTTTTAGAAGTCTTCATGGATGATTTTTCTGTCTTTGGCAATTCATTTGATACTTGCTTGCAGCATTTAACTCTTGTTTTGAAAAGATGCCAAGAAACTATTCTGGTTTTGAATTGGGAGAAATGCCATTTCAGGGTTCCTGAAGGGATAGTTCTTGGGCATAAAGTTTCAAGCAAAGATATAGACGTTCATAAGGCTAAAATAGAAATCATAGAAAAACTTTCTATACCTGTTAATGTGAAAGCAGTAAGAAGTTTTCTTGGACATGTTGGTTTTTACAGGAGATTTATCAAAGACTTTTCAAAAATAGCTAAACCATTGAGCAATCTGCTAGTGGTTGACAATCCTTTCATCTTTGATGACAATTGCAAGCATGCCTTTGAAACTTTAAAAAAAAACTCACTACAGCACCAATCATCACACCCCCGGATTGGGAATTGCCTTTTGAACTCATGCGTGATGCAAGTGACTTTGCAATTGGTGCTGTATTGGGGCAAAAGAAAGACAAGTTGCATCATATTATATACTATGCAAGTAAGGTGTTGAATGAGGCATAGAAAAATTATACCACCACTGAGAAAGAGCTTTTGGCAATTGTATATGCATTTGACAAATTTAGACAATACTTGATTAGTTCAAAAGTTATAGTATATACTGATCATGCTGCTCTCAAGTATCTCATGTCTAAACAGGATTCAAAGCCAATGCTTATTAGGTGGGTGTTGCTACTACAAGAATTTGACATTGAAGTGCGGGATAAGAAAGGAAATGAAAACCAAGTGGCAGACCATTTATCAAGACTATCACAAGAAGCTAACCAAGATACACCACAACCAGTGAATGAAAAATTCCCAGACGAATACCTTCTACAAATCCAGCAAGCACCTTGGTTTGCTAACATTGCAAACTACAAGGTGGGGAGGAAGAATCCTCAAGAGTTCACCAAGCAACAGGTGAAGAAGCTGTGCAATGAAGCCAAGAAATTCTTTTGGGATGAGCCATTCTTGTTCAAAAGGTGTCCAGATGGGATGATTAGAAGGTGTATCCCTGAAAATGAGATGAAAGACATATTGTGGCACTGTCATGGTTCAGCTTATGGTGGACATTTTGGGCCAGAAAGAACAGCAGCTAAAGTGCTTCAAAGTGAATTTTATTGGCCAACTATATTCAAAGATGCCAGAGAGTTTGTGCACCAATGCAATGAATGTCAAAGATCTTGAGGGTTGACAAAGAGGAATGAAATGCCTCAAAACTTCATTTTGGAAGTGGAACTGTTTGATCTCTAGGGTATAGATTTCACGGGTCCCTTTCCTCCATCCTATTCATTCAAATACATTCTGATAGCAGTAGAATATATCTCCAAATGGGTGGAAGCTATAGCAACAACTACCTGTGATGCACCAATTGTTCTTCAATTTCTTAAGAGACACATCTTCACTAGGTATGGAGTACCTAAAGGTCTTATCAGTGATGGTGGTAGCCACTTTTGCAATAGACAGATGGAAAAGTTACTCCAAAAATATGGAGTAATTCATAAAGTGGCCACACCATATCACCCTCAGACCAATGGCCAGGATGAATTGGCAAACAGAGAGCTGAAGAAAATTCTAGAAAAGACAGTGGAGATCACAAGGAAAGAGTGGTCAAGAAAATTTGATGATGCTTTGTGGGCATATAGAACAGTATTCAAAACTCCAATTGGGAAGTCACTATTTCAGCTAGTCTATGAAAAGTCTTGTCACCTCCCTGTAGAGCTTGAACACAAAGCTTTTTGGGCCACTAAACTCCTTAATCTTGATTCTCAAGTAGCAGGAGAGAAAAGGTTACTGCAACTCAATGAGCTAGATGAGTTCAGATTGGAAGCTTATGAGAATACAAAAATATACAAGGAGAGAGCTAAGAGGTGGCATGACAAGAAAATCTTGAAAAGAGAGTTCAAACCAGGACCGCAAGTACTCCTATACAATTCCAGGCTCAAGATTTTCCCTGGCAAACTCAAGTCTAAATAGACTGGCCCTTATTTGATAACTAAAGTTTTCCCACATGGAAGCCTTGAACTTCTGAATGAAGCCACAAAAGAAATAATCACAGCAAATGGCTAAAGAGCTAAGCATTATTTGGGAGGATCTTGGAACAAAGAAGAGAGTGTTCAAGAGCTAGGATGAACAAAAAAGGAAGACGTCAAGCTAATGACGATAAATAAGCGCTTGTTGGGAGGCAACCCAACCAAAGGTAGTTTCTTTTCTTAACTATTTCAATAAAAGGGCTAAGT
Source organism: Arachis hypogaea (assembly GCF_003086295.3). Taxonomy (NCBI): domain Eukaryota; kingdom Viridiplantae; phylum Streptophyta; class Magnoliopsida; order Fabales; family Fabaceae; genus Arachis; species Arachis hypogaea. The sequence continues at coordinate 105,530,312 of NC_092050.1, forward strand.
AGGTTTCTCTATATTGCAAAGAGCTAAGTTTAGTGTTGCACACCAAAATAATTTAAGGGTGAACGAAGGATGTTAAGTTTGGTGTTCCACCAAAATTTTTCAATTAAAAACACACTTCAACCCTCTGCATAAATGGTTACTAGCTCCAAATAATCAGGAAAACTACTCATCCATTGTATGCTTTCTAGTTTTTAGTTTTGTTCCCTTTTTGCAAAAGCACAAGGTTTTATATATATGGTTGATCTGTTGCATAAGAGGTAATGGCAATGGACTAAGTTTGGTGTTCACACACCAAAGTAAGTTCACAAGCCTATATTAACCATTTTTCAAGTGCTTGGGAGACAAGCAACTTTCACTACCAGTACAGAAAACCATTCAACTTTTTGGAAGGACTATACATCATCAGTAAGAAAAGAATAAAAGCTAAGAAGGAGGATGAAAGACTAAGCAGGAAGATACCAAAAAGTTGTATTGTTACTCAACTGTTTATATCTGCTGTGCTGTAGTTGAAAGTTTAAGTGTTCTCCTTGCTAATAAGTTTACCTTTATCTACACTCTGCTAGTTCACTGTCTTGATTTTATTCAATTAAGTGATCTAGCTATAAGAGTCTTCATTACTCATCTTATTTGAATACATGTCTTGTTCCTCATCTGCATAAATAAGAGAAGATGAGCAAAATAGAAAGTAAATGTCCAATGTGGTAGGAATGATAATAAAGTTCAGTGGTGGTATGTATGTTTGATTGTTAAAGTAAGCTCATTAATAAAGGATAAAGGTTAGGATGATCCCTTGTAGTGTGAACTTAGTTGCTGTTGTAAGGCTTTCTATTAATAATTATCCTTGGAAAAAGAAAGAATAAGATAAGAAAAGGAAGAAAAGCCAAGAATTGGCAACAAAAATGAAAGAAATAAATAATAAGGCTAGACACCAATAGCTTGGACCTTAGGACACATGCCTGTGATGCTATTGTATTAGGATCTACTTGGATTATTAGGTTCTAAGGATTATTTCAAAACTTGGTAACTTGGGTTAATCAATCTGGGATTATCAACCGAAAGTCCATTATCAAGAGCAACCTAATTACAAAGCATTTAGTGACCCAAGGAGGTGCTGGGCATCAATGTCTTAGGATGAATTGTGTACCAAGTGTCTGTGGTGGAGATGTGTTGATTGAAAAACAAAGCTAAAGAGCTGCTGCAACACATAACACTCAGCTGTGAATGAAAATGTAAGCTTCTTGGCAGAAAAACAAAAAAAAATCAAAATACCAAGGATGGATGAATAACAAGATTCACAGCAGTAACTCTGGCAATCATTTAAAAGGACATTTCAATCCTAAAACCTAAATGAAAGAAGAGCTTCAATTGCATCTGCATAAAACCCAATGAACCAAATTCAATTACCTGCTAAATAAGGACATATATGCTTCTATGTTTTCTTTCATTTCTTCTCATGTTTTAGTGCTTGCTTGAGGAAAAGTAAGATTTAAGTTTGGTGTTGCGATGACAAGTCATCTTATGCTAGTTTCACAAGCATTTTTCATTTGTTTCATTAGGTTTTATGCACTTTTTTGCACAATAAGTAAGTAGTTGGAGTAGAATTTCATGATTATTTTAATTCAAACAAACATCGTTTATTTTACACAAAATCATGAGATTTATGCAAGAATTAAGTGATTATTATGAATGATGCAAATTCTAATGATTTTGGTGAGACTTTGATTGCTTGCTTGGTTGATTTTAGGTGAGAAAATGAAGTAAAGGGGAAGCACTACAGTATAATGTTGCGTTCAAATAAAGAACGCCACGCTCAGTAAGCGACGCGCACGCGCATGGGATGCTTATGCGTCAGGGGCACTTTTTAAAGACCCACGCGTATGTGTGGAAGTGTTTGGCGCTCGTTTCAAAAGAAAGCACTACGTTCAGCAAGCCAGTATTTTCGGGCAAGATTTAAGTTTGGAGGTAAAATTTTGAAGTCGACGCGCACGCGTGCTGATGAACGAATTCTTTGATGGTATAGAATTTCCTCAAATGAATGAATTCTCGTTGCAAGTATAGTTCTACACCAACAAACAATACTCCCAATAAAAGATATTGGTTGTCATAAGTAACAAACCCCAAATAAGAAATAACCGGAGTATTTTGGGCTCCGGGTCGTCTCACGAGGAATTACAATGAAGTGTTCAATTATTGGCTATGAAGATGCAAGGCGGTTTTTGGTTGATAAGAGGGGCAACAAAATAAATGACAAGAAAAGTAAATCAAACAAGTAACTAAAGAAAGCAAGTAATAAAGAGAGACATTCATGGCAAGTGTTGAGATCATAGGCTTTCTATCCTAGTCATGCAATGATTAATTCATCTTATTTAGTCAACTCCAACAAATAGGGAGAAAGTCAAACAAGACTAATCAATCATACCACAATAATAAACAAGAATTTATTTTATTACGTCATCTCCAACATTGGAAGAAGATATAGGTTATCTTCCATTAGAGAAAGTCTAACAAGACTAGCTAATCTCAATCTAAAAGTCCTAATCAACTTACTAATTAAATTAGCAAAAGATTAGCGTCAATGGAAACAATATTAGCTAACAACTCTAGATCGCCAACATGAGTTGGGTTTTTATGACTCAAGATTGCCTAATTACTCTTTCCAAGCCAAGAATGCTCAAAAATCTACTCTAAAGCCCAACCAAGCATTTTGTCAAACACTTGGTGGGTACAAAGGGAAAGCATGGTAAATGAGCAAGAATAGTAAAATCTACCAACTACAATTTGCAAGGAAACAAGAAATCAACAATAGCAATCAAGATCAACATAAAAGAAACATAGAAACATGAAATTGCATTAAAAGGAAATTTGATCCAACAATGGTTCATAAACATAAAAGTAACAAAATAAAGGAAATGACAAGTAAAACTAGAAGAGTAGAGATGTAACAACAAGAAATTAAAAGGAGAAACTAAATTAAAACAAGAATTAAAAGTTGGATTTAAGAAAATTAAACCTAAACTACCCTAAATTCTAGAGAGAAGGGAGAGCTTCTCTCTCTAGAATTCTAGCCTAAAACATGATAAAAACTAAACTATGACTACTTGGTTCATTCTCCTTCAATCCTTGGGTTCAATAGCATCAGAAATAAGTTGGATTGGGCCCAAAATGAGCTAGAAATCGCTGGGGGAGATTTCACTAAAGTGGAACCACGAGCAGCATCGGCGCGCACGCGTACATGGCGCGTGCGCGCCCCTGAGCGCGAAATAACATATGACAAATTTTTAATCATTTTGAAGCCCCGGATTTTAGCTTTCCAACGCAACTAGAACCGCTTCATTTGGACCTTTGTAGCTCAAGTTATGGTCGTTTGAGTGCAGAAGGTCAGGCTTGACAGCTTTACGGTTCCTTCATTTCTTCATAAGTTCTCCCACTTTGCATGCTTTTCTCCTCACTTCTTCCATCCAATACTTGCCTTATGAACCTGAAATCACTCAGCAAACACATCAATGCATCGAATAGAATTAATGTGAATTAAAATCACCAATTGTAGGGCCTAAAAAGAATGTTTTCATATTTAAGCACAAAATAAGGGAGAATTGCAAAATCATGCTATTTCATTGAATAAATGTGAGAAAAGGTGATAAAATCCCCCAAAATAAGCACAAGATAAACCACAAATTGGGGTTTATCAAATCTCCCCACACTTAAACCGAGCATGTCCTCATGCTAAGAATAAAGAAGGACAAAAAAAGGGTATGAACATTTATTCAATGCAAATAAACTATATAAACCTATCTACATGCATGCAACTAAATGCAAAATGATTCTACCTACTTGGTCCAAAGTAAATCAATCTCCAAGAGCATGTATGAACAAGTTGGGCTAAGATCATATGATGATTCATGAATCCTACCAATTCAAATATCAAAATGAAGTTCAAATGGACTTGCAAGAAGAAAGCTCATGAAAGCCGGGAACAAGGAATTGAGCATCGAACCCTCACCGGAAGTGTATCCGCTCTAGTCACTCAAGTGTATAGGGTCGATCACTCAATTCTCTTCTACTCATGCCTTCCAAGATTTATTTTTCTTCTAACAATCAACAATTATTCAATGCATGCATACATTCATCATGAGGACTTATTCATAGGTTGTAATGGGGCTAGGGTAAAGGTAAGGATGCATATGATCAAGTGAGCTTGAAATTTCTATCTTTGATTAGCCTAAGCTCTCACCTAACACATGTAACAACCTATACAATTATAATACACAACTTAGCTACCCATGATTCCCACTTTTTCACATACTCATGCATTCTCTTTAATTAACATTCCATATGCATTGATTTTTATTGAACTTTACTTTGGGGCATTTTTGTCCCCTTTTTATTTCTTTTTCTCTTTTTTTTTCTTTTTCTATTTTTTTAATATATGTTTTTTTTCTTTTTTTTTATTTATCATTTTTTTCTAAAGTATATACAAACATCTCAATGCATATGGTTTTACATATGGTGCATGAATATGTACCCAATTTTCAATATTTTCAACAAAAATAAAAATTACACTTTTACCTCAGCCAATGTCCTAAGTTTCTCATACCCAAATGATACACACCCTCACTAGCTTAAGCTAATCAAAGATCCAAATTAAGGACATTTATTGTTTTTTTTTTCACTTAGGGATAGTGATGTGCTAAAATTAAGAACAAAAGGGATTAAATAGGCTCAAAAGTGGCTAACAATGGTTGATGAAAGGTAGACTATTTGGGTAAGTGAGCTAAATGAAATGATGGCCTCAATCATACAAATTCATGCATACATGGAACAATGGACATAAAGAATCAAACAAATCAAAGATTACAATCATAGAAAGAGAATTATGCACACAAGAATGAAAATAAGTGGTTATATGATGTAACCACACCATTGGGCTCAAAACTCACATGCTTGTGTTCTTAGCTCAAAAACCATGTTCCAAAATAAATTCTTCAAGCAAGTTCATCACAAAAAAAAAATTTCAAATTGGTAGGATGCCCTAAAAATAATTTTTCTTGGAAAGGAAATCATCACCTAACCAAGTAGTCCTAACATAAAAAGAAATGGTAAAATATGTACAAATTCTAACTAGCATGCAACCTATCATGCAATGTAACAAATAATCTAATAAAGATAAAAATTAAAAATTGGTGTTGAAAAAGGAAGTTGTTACCCATGGAGATCGGTCAGACGACCTCCCCCACTTAGAAATTTGCACCGTCCTCGGTGCATGCAAAGAAGAGCAAGGTAGACGGGTAGCTACAATTGATGAGATCCTTCAAAAGGTTGTGCGGGTGAGCTTGTTTGTTGCCCCATTTAGAAGCTTTTTCATTCCTTTCCTTCTTGGTGACCAACCTAAAAGGGAAGAAAAAGAAAGAAAATTAATCCTACAACAAAGATATGAAAGCAATTAGAACATAGGCGGGGGCTAATGCCACAAAAAAGTAGGGTCCTCAATACATGTTAGCTACGCATGTAAGTGAAAATACAATTCAAGCAAAGGCATATCAATTAATACTTGATGCAAGAATAAAGTCAAAGCATAGGCAAATGACATGAAGAGTATGTTGCATCAAGCTTAATCAACAATTGGCACAAACAAGATTAGTGATAAGCATGAGAGGATTTGGTCTTATCCTAACTCAATGGTAATGAGGCAGAAAAACAAAGAATAATAAGTTAGGAAGGACTAAAGCACTACTCTTGTGTGTAGAGTAAATATTACAATTAATGCCAAACAAGTCACAAAGCACCAAGAGTAACTAAGAAATTCTCAACAATTGAGTAAGAGCATTCAACACCATTATTAAAATAAGAAACTTAGAAAATAAAAAAAAGAACAAGCTATGAAAACAAAATTAAAATGCAAGGAATGAAAATAAGCAAATGCAATAAAAGAAAATGGAAGAAAAGAAAATTTGTTTTTTTGTTGCGACGCGGACGCGCACAGTGCGCGGGCGCGTGTCTGATGAAGGTGGCGATCGGCACGGACGCGTGAAGTGTGCTTGCGCATCAGGTCACGAGCACAGAGTAGGCACAACTTTGGCACAACTCTTTGGAACATGTACCAGGAGGGCAGGTGGCGCTATCGGCGCGCGTGCGCACAGCGTGCGTGCACGTGCATTGCGCAATTAGCTTCAACGGCGCGTACACGCCAGGTGCGCGCACGCGCGGGTGATTTGTGCTTCAGGCATGGTGCTGGCGCAGTGTAGGCGTAACTCTCAGGTCAATGTATGGAGGGGTGAGATTTTTCAATCCACGCGTCCGCGCACATGGCGCGCCCGTGTGGATGGTCGAAAATGCTTGAGGTGCGCGTACGCGCCAGGTGCGCGCATGCACGTGTTGGTGCTTTGTTTTTCAAAATTTTTCCATGTTCTTGCACCAATCCAAGCATTCCAAACCTCCAAACAGCTACCCAAACACCATAAAACCTTATTTAACCTACTAAACTACCAATTATACTCTACAAACTACTCTAAATATGAATTTAAACTAATTCTACCAATATTTACAAAAGAGAATATGAAAAGATATTACCATAGTGGGGTGTCTCCCACCTAGCACTTTTGTTTATTGTCCTTAAGTTGGACTTATGGGGAGCTCCTCATCAAGGTGGCTTGTGCTTGTAACCATCTTGGAACACCCACCAATGCTTGAATCTCCAATAAGCTTCATTCTTCAATGTTAATATCTTCAAGCTTTGATGGAGTTCTTCACAAACCCTAAGCTCCAAAAGTTGATTTTCCTTGTGCGATCCGGGATCCCACACTTTGTTTTGACACCCATCTTTAAATTGATCATCATGATTCCAATTGGGTGGCATGACCTTAGAATTCTCAATTAAGCATCCAAACAACTTCTTAGACCCATACAATTTGGTTCTACACCAAACCTTGCAATCAAACTTTGAGAATGCAACCATCATGAACTTAGAATGGTGTTTCCAACCACTACACAACTCTATCTTACTCTTAACTCCACAAAGAGCTCTAAGTTGACCATCATTTTCAATCAAACCATATTCAAGTGGGAAAGTAAAGATTAGGGATAAGAATTTTACCCACTTGAATGTTGTGTTGGATGATGGTGACTTAGGAAAGGGGACCTCCCCACACGTAGCCAATGCGAGGTCTACGCCTTTGTGCTCCTTCTTGACTACCTCCACCTCTCTATAAATTTCCTCAACTTCAACTTCTTCCTCTTGGTGGCTCTCTTCCAATTCAATCTCTTCTTCATTGCTCACCAAAGGCATGAGAAGTTGTGCATCTTCTTCTTTGATCTCCATGTCAAAACCAACTGGAGAGGATTCAATTGTACATAAGAATTCTTCAATGATTGAATCCATCTCTTGGTCAACCTCTTCAAAGGCTTCAACCACTTCTTCCGGCTCAATTATCTTAACTTCCTCCTCTTGTTGCACTCCTTGCTTCAACTCCTCTTCTTCACCTTGAAGCTCTAAACTCACTCCCTCACTAGGCTCCTTAATTGCTTCTCCACATTCGTCAAAGGGAGTGCCTTGGTTGCTTAGGCTTAGTCGGGAGGAGGCCATATTGCTAACGGCTTCCACTAGGATAACCATCTTGGTTCCTAGCTCTTTAAACATCTTTTCATCCTCCTCTTGTCGCCTTAAGATATGAGATTCAAGATCTCTCAATTCCAACATGGAGGCTTCATCGGAGGGCGGTGGTGGAAGAGAGGGTTCATTGTTTGAGGGGAAGGCATTATAGTTAGAAGGTGGTTCATTTTGGTAAGGGTATGGAGTTGGTGTATATTGAGGTGGTTCTTGAGAGTAGTTATGTTGGAATTGTGGTGGTTCTATGTATGGTTTATATGGTTCATAAGGTGGTTGGTATGGTGGATATGAGTTATGGCCATATGGAGGTGTTTGGTGGTATGAGGCTTGTGAGTAAGGTGGTTTAAAACCATGTTGAGGGGGTGGTTCATAGGCATGTAGTGGTGATTGTTGACAATTACAATAAGGGTCACTGATGAGCGGATAATTTATACGCTTTTTGGCATTGTTTTTAGTATGTTTTTAGTAGGATCTAGTTACTTTTAGGGATGTTTTCATTAGTTTTTATGTTAAATTCACATTTCTGGACTTTACTATGAGTTTGTGTGTTTTTCTGTGATTTCAGGTATTTTCTGGCTGAAATTGAAGGACTTGAGCAAAAATCAGATTCAGAGGTTGAAGAAGGACTGCTAATGCTGTTGGATTCTGACCTCCCTGCACTCAAAATGGATTTTATGGAGCTACAGAACTCAAAATGGCATGCTTCTAATTGCGTTGGAGAGTAGACATCCAGGGCTTTCCAAAAATATATAATAGTCCATACTTTGCTCAAGTTTAGCTGACGCAAACTGGCGTTCAACGCCAACTCTTTGCCCAATTCTGGCGTCCAGCGCCAGAAACAAGTTGCAAAGTGGAGTTCAACGCCCAAAATGGCATAAAAGGTGGTGTTCAACTCCAAGAAGGACCTCTACACATGTAACACTCAAGCTCAGCCCAAGCACACACCAAGTGGGCCCCGGAAGTGAATTTATGCATCAATTACTTACTTCTGTAAACCCTAGTAGCTAGTTTATTATAAATAGGACCTTTTACTATTGTATTAGACATCCTGGATTGTATTTTGATCCTGTGATCACGTTTTGGTTGCTGGCCATTCGGCCATGCCTGGACCTATCACTTATGTATTTTCAACGGTAGAGTTTCTGTACTCCATAGATTAAGGTGTGGAGCTCTGCTGTTCCTCAAAGATTAATGCAAAGTACTACTATTTTCTATTCAATTCATCTTATTTCGCTTCTAAGATATTCATTCGCACTTCAACCTGAATGTGATGAACGTGACAATCATCATCATTCCCTATGAATGCGTGCCTGACAACCACTTCCATTCTACATTAGATTGAATGAGTATCTCTTAGATCTCTTAATCAGAATCTTCGTGGTATAAGCTAGATTGATGGCGGCATTCATGAGAGTCCAGAAAGTCTAAACCTTGTCCGTGGTATTCCAAGTAGGATTCAATGATTGAATGACTGTGACGAACTCAAAACTCGTGAGTACTGGGCATAGTGACAGACGCAAAAGGATAGTAAATTCTATTCCAGTATGATCGAGAACCTCCAAGATGATTAGCCATGCAGTGACAGCGCATCGGACCATTTTCACAGGGAGGAATAGGATGCAACCAACGACAAGGGTGATGCCTCCAGACGATTAGCCGTGCTGTGACAGAGCATTTGGACCATTTTCCCGAGAGAGATCGAAAGTAGCCATTGGCACCGGTGACATCCTTACATAAAGCCAGCCATAGAAAGGAGTAAGATTGATTGCATGAAGACAGCAGGAAAGCAGAGGTTCAGAGGAACGAATGCATCTCCATACGCTTATCTGAAATTCTCACCAATGATTTACATAAGTATTTCTATCCTTAGTTTATTGTTTATTTTCGAAAAATCCATAACTATTTTATATCCGCCTGACTGAGATTTACAAGGTGACCATAGCTTGCTTCATACCAATAGTCTCCGTGGGATTCGACCCTTACTCACGTAAGGTATTACTTGGACGACCCAGTGCACTTGCTGGTTAGTTGTGCGAAGTTGTGAACCATGGTATTGGCATCATGTTTTTGGCGCCATTACCAGGGAAAGAAAGAGCAATGAATTTTACATAATCAAAGTGTAATCACAATTTCGTCCACCAAGTTCTTGGCGCCGTTGCCGGGGATTGTTCGAGTTTGGACAACTGACGGTTCATCTTGTTGCTCAGATTAGGTAACTTTATTTTCGTTTTCTTTTCAAAAAATTTAAAAAAAAAATTTCTTTCAAAAAATTTTTTTTCTTTTGTTTTCGAAAAAAATAAAATGTTTTCAAAAATATATTTTTCTTCAGAATTTTTAAGAATGAATTCTAGTGTTTCATAAAGCATGTTGAAGCCTGGCTGGCTATAAAGCCATATCCAAACTCCTTTGGGATTGGTCTTCAACTAATCACCTCAATGGATGTAATTCCATTCTAAAGCTTGGCTGGCTATTAAGCCATGCCTGACCCTTTGATTGGAGCTTTAGACTAAAGAGCATAAGATTCCTGGAATTCATATTAAAAATTTTGGAATCCTTATTTTTCTTTTTCAAAATAATTTTCGAAAAAATTAAAAGAAAATACAAAAAAATCATAAAATCATAAAAATCAAAAAAATATTTTTGTGTTTCTTGTTTGAGTCTTGAGTCATGTTATAAGTTTGGTGTCAATTGCATGTGCATCTTGCATTTTTTGAAAATAATCATGCATTCATAGTGTTCTTCATGATCTTCAAGTTGTTCTTGGTAAGTCTTCTTGTTTGATCTTTGCATTTGCATGTTTTGTGTCTTTTCTTGTTTTTCATATGCATTCTTGAATTCTTAGTGCCTAAGCATTAAAGAATTCTAAGTTTGGTGTCTTGCATGTTTTCTTTGCATTAAAAATTTTTCAAAAATGTGTTCTTGATGTTCATCATGATCTTCATAGTGTTCTTGGTGTTCATCTTGACATTCATAGCATTCTTGCATGCATTCATTGTTTTGATCCATAACTTTCATGCATTGCATCAATTTTCATGTTTTTCTCTCTCATCATAAAAAAAATTCAAAAATCAAAAAAATATCTTCCCCTTTTTCTCTCATAAAATTCGAAAATTTGAGTTGACTTTTTCAAAAATTTTTAAAATCTAGTTGTTTCTTATGAGTCAAATCAAATTTTCAATTTAAAAATCTTATCTTTTTCAAAATCTTTTTCAAAAATCAAATCCTTTTCAATTTTTTTAGTTATTTTCGAAAATTTCAAAAATATTTTTCAAAAAAAATCTTTTTCTTAATTTTACATCATATTTTCGAAAATAACATCATCAATTAATGTTTTGATTCAAAAATTTCAAGTTTGTTACTTGCTTGTTAAGAAAGATTCAAACTTTAAGTTCTAGAATCATATCTTGTGATTTCTTGTGAATCAAGTCATTAATTGTGATTTTAAAATTCAAATCTTTTTCAAAAACTAATTTCTATCATATCTTTTCAAAAATATCTTCTTATCTTATCCTTTTCAAAAATTTGATTTCAAAATATCTTTTCTAACTTCCTAACCTCTTATCTTTTCAAAATTTGTTTCAACTAACTAACTAACTTTTTGTTTGTTTCTTATCTCTTTTTAAAATCACCTAACTAACTCTCTCTCTCTAATTTTCGAAAATATCTTCCCTCTTTTTCAAAATTTCTTTTTAATTAACTAATTATTTCAATTTTTAAATCTTAATTTTCGAAAAATTACTAACCTTTTTCAAAAACTATTTTCGAAAATCACTAACTCTTTTTCAAAAATTATTTTCGAAAATCCTCTCCCTCTCTCATCTTATTCTATTTATTTATTCATCTACTAACATCTCTTCCTCACATCACTTACCAAATTCGAACCCACTCTTCTATCTGTGTTCGAATTTTTCCTTCTTCTCTTCTTCTACTAACAATAAGGAACCTCTTTACTGTGACATAGAGGATTCCTCTTCTTTTCTTTTTGTCTTCTCTTTCTTATGAGCAGGGACAAAGAAAAAAGCATTCTTGTTGAAGCTGATCCAGAACCTGAAAGGACTCTGAAGAGGAAACTAAGAGAAGCTAAATTACAACAATCCAGAGACAACCTTATTGAAAATTTTGAACAAGTAAAGGAGATGGCAGCCGAACCCAACAACAATAATGCAAGGAGAATGCTTGGTGACTTTACTGCACCAAATTCCAATTTACATGGAAGAAGCATCTCCATTCCTGCCATTGGAGCAAACAACTTTGAGCTGAAACCTCAATTAGTTTCTCTGATGCAGCAGAACTGCAAGTTTCATGGACTTCCATCTGAAGATCCTTTTCAGTTCTTAACTGAATTCTTGCAGATATGTGATACTGTTAAGACTAATGGAGTAGATCCTGAAGTCTACAGGCTCATGCTTTTCCCTTTTGCTGTAAGAGACAGAGCTAGAATATGGTTAGACTCTCAACCCAAAGACAGCCTGAACTCTTGGGATAAGCTGGTCACGGCTTTCTTAGCCAAGTTCTTTCCTCCTCAAAAGCTGAGCAAGCTTAGAGTGGATGTTCAAACCTTCAGACAGAAAGAAGGTGAATCCCTCTATGAAGCTTGGGAAAGATACAAGCAGCTGACCAAAAAGTGTTCTTCTGACATGCTTTCAGAATGGACCATCCTGGATATATTCTATGATGGTTTATCTGAATTATCAAAGATGTCATTGGATACTTCTGCAGATGGATCCATTCACCTAAAGAAAATGCCTGCAGAAGCTCAAGAACTCATTGACATGGTTGCTAATAACCAGTTTATGTACACTTCTGAGAGGAATCCTGTGAGTAATGGGACGCCTATGAAGAAGGGAGTTCTTGAAATTGATACTCTGAATGCCATATTGGCTCAGAACAAAATATTGACTCAGCAAGTCAATATGATTTCTCAGATTCTGAATGGAATGCAAGCTGCATCCAACAGTACTCAAGAGGCTTCTTATGAAGAAGAAGCTTATGATCCTGAGAACCCTGCAATAGCAGAGGTAAATTACATGGGTGAACCTTATGGAAAAACCTATAATCCATTATGGAAAAATCATCCAAATTTCTCATGGAAGGATCAAAAGCCTCAACAAGGCTTTAATAATGGTGGAAGAAACAGGTTTAGCAATAGCAAGCCTTTTCCATCATCCACTCAGCAACAGATAGGGAATTCTGAGCAGAATCCATCTAGCTTAGCAAATTTAGTCTCTGATCTATCTAAGGTCACTGTGAGTTTCATGAATGAAACAAGATCTTCCATTAGAAATTTGGAAGCACAAGTGGGACAGCTGAGTAAAAGGATCACTGAAATCCCTCCTAGTACTCTCCCAAGCAATACAGAAGAGAATCCAAAAGGAGAGTGCAAGGCCATTGACATAAGCATCATGGCTGAACCTGTAAAGGAAGGAGAGGACGTGAATCCCAAGGAGGAAGACCTCCTGGGACGTCCAGTGATCAATAAGGAGCTTCCCTCTGAGGAACCAAAGGAATCTGAGACTTATCTAGAGACCATAGAGATTCCATTAAACCTCCTTATGCCATTCATGAGCTCTAATGAGTATTCCTCTTCTGAAGAGAATGAGGATGTTACTGAAGAGAAAACTGCCAAGTTTTTTGGTGCAATAATGAAGCTGAATGCCAAATTATTTGGCATTGAAACTTGGGAAGATGAACCTCCCTTGTTCACCAATGAACTAAGTGATCTGGATCAACTGACATTGCTTCAGAAGAGACAGGATCCTGGAAAGTTCATAATATCTTGTACCATAGGCACCATGATCTTTAAGGCTCTGTGTGACCTTGGTTCAGGGATAAACCTCATGCCTCTCTCTGTAATAGAGAAATTGGGAATCTATGGGGTGCAAGCTGCTAAAATCTCATTAGAGATGGCAGACAATTCAAGAAAACAGGCTTATGGACAAATAGAGGACGTGTTAGTAAAGGTTGAAGGCCTTTACATCCCTACTGATTTCATAGTCTTGGATACTGGAAAGGAAAAGGATGAATCCATCATCCTAAGAAGACCTTTCCTGGCCACAGCAAGAGCTGTGATTGATGTGGACAGAGGAGAAATGATCCTTCAATTAAATGAGGACAACCTTGTGTTTACAACTCAAGGATCTCTCTCTGCATCCATGGAGAGGAAGCAGAAAAAGCTTCTCTCCAAGCAGAGTCAACCAAAGCCCCCACAGTCAAACTCTAAGTTTGGTGTTGGGAGGCCACAACCAAACTCTAAGTTTGGTGTCAAACCCCCATATCCAAACTCTAAGTTTGGTGTTGGGAGGTCTCAACAAAGCTCTGCACTTCTGTGAGGCTCCATGAGAGCCCACTGTCAAGCTATTGACATTAAAGAAGCGCTTGTTGGGAGGCAACCCAATGTTTATTTATCTAATTTTATTTTTTTTTTCATGTTTTCTTAGGTTCATGATCATGTGGAGTCACAAAATAAACGAAAAATTTAGAAACAGAATCAAAAACAGCGGAAGAAAAATCACACCCTGGAGGAAGCACCTGCCTGGCGTTCAACGCCAGAACAGAGCATGGTTCTGGCGCTGAATGCCCAAAATGGGCAGTATCTGGGCGCTGAACACCCAAATTGGGCAGCATCTGGGCGTTTGAACGCCAGAACTGCACCCTGGAGGAGAGCTGGCGCTGAACGCCCAGAACAAGCATGGTTCTGGCGTTCAACGCCAGAAATGGGCAACAAATGGGCGTTGAATGCCCAAAATGGGCACCAACCTGGCGCTGAACGCCCAGAGTTGTGTGCAAGGGCATTTTACATGCCTAATTTGGTGCAAGGTTGTAAATCCTTGAACACCTCAGGATCTATGGACCCCACAGGATCATCTCAGGATCTGTGGACCCCATAGGATCCCCACCTACCACCACTCACATCCATACACCCACCTACCTTCAAAATTCAATATCTCTTTCCCACCCAATCCCACCCATATGGCCGAATACACACATCCCTCCATCTCCTCCATATCTTCTTCTTCTTCTATTCTTTCTTCTTTTGCTCGAGGGCGAGCAACATTCTAAGTTTGGTGTGGTAAAAGCATAGCTTTTTTGTTTTTTCATAACCATTAATGGCACCTAAGGCCAGAAAAACCTCAAGAAAGAGGAAAGGGAAGACAATTGCTTCCACCTCCGAGTCATGGGAGATGGAAAGATTCATCTCAAGGGTCTATAGCTCAGTGGTAGAACATGTGGCTTCAAATCAAGAGATCCCTGAGATACCTCAGGGGATGCACTTCCCTCCACATAAATATTGGGAGCAAATCAACACCTCCCTAGGAGAATTAAGTTCCAACATGGGACAACTAAGGGTGGAACATCAAGAACACTCCATCATCCTTCATGAAATAAGAGAAGATCAAAAAGCAATGAGGAAGGAGCAACAAAGACAAGGAAGAGACATAGAAGAGCTCAAGGACATCATTGGTTCCTCAAGAAGGAAACGCCACCATCACTAAGGTGGATTCATTCCTTGTTCTTATTTCTTCTGTTTTTTCGTTTTCTATGTTATGTGCTTATCTATGTTTGTGTCTCCATTACATGATCATTAGTAGTTAGTAACTTTGTCTTAAAGTTATGAATGTCCTATGAATCCATCACCTCTCTTAAATGAAAAATGTTTTAATTCAAAAGAACAAGAAGTACATGAGTTTTGAATTTATCCTTGAACTTAGTTTAATTATATTGATGTGGTGACAATGCTTCTTGTTTTCTGAATGTATGCTTGAACAGTGCATATGTCTTTTGAAGTTGTTGTTTAAGAATGTTAAATATGTTGGTTCTTGAAAGAATGATGACTAGGAAACATGTTATTTGATAATCTGAAAAATCATAAAAATGATTCTTGAAGCAAGAAAAAGCAGCAAAGAACAAAGCTTGCAGAAAAAAAAAGGGACGAAAAAAAATATATAGAAAGAAAGAGAAAAAGCAAGCAGAAAAAGCCAAAAACTCTTAAAACCAAGAGGCAAGAGAAAAAAGCCAATAACCCTTAAAACCAAAAGGCAAGGGCAAATAAAAAGGATCCCAAGGCTTTGAGCATCAGTGGATAGGAGGGCCTAAAGGAATAAAATCCTGGCCTAAGCGGCTAAACCAAGCTGTCCCTAACCATGTCCATGTGGCGTGTAGGTGTCAAGTGAAAACTTGAGACTGAGCGGTTAAAGTCAAGGTCCAAAGCAAAAAAAGAGTGTGCTTAAGAACCCTGGACACCTCTAATTGGGGACTTTAGCAAAGCTGAGTCACAATCTGAAAAGGTTCACCCAATTATGTGTCTGTGGCATTTATGTATCCGGTGGTAATACTGGAAAACAAAGTGCTTAGGGCCACGGCCAAGACTCATAAAGAAGCTGTGTTCAAGAATCATCATACTGAACTAGGAGAATCAATAACACTATCTGAACTCTGAGTTCCTATAGATGCCAATCATTCTGAACCTCAATGGATAAAGTGAGATGCCAAAACTATTCAAGAGGCAAAAAGCTACAAGTCCCGCTCATCTGATTGAAGCTATGTTTCATTGATAGTTTGGAATTTATAGTATATTCTCTTCTTTTTATCCTATTTGATTTTCAGTTGCTTGGGGACAAGCAAGAATTTAAGTTTGGTGTTGTGATGAGCGGATAATTTATACGCTTTTTGGCATTGTTTTTAGTATGTTTTTAGTAGGATCTAGTTACTTTTAGGGATGTTTTCATTAGTTTTTATGTTAAATTTACATTTCTGGACTTTACTATGAGTTTGTGTGTTTTTCTGTGATTTCAGGTATTTTCTGGCTGAAATTGAAGGACTTGAGCAAAAATCAGATTCAGAGGTTGAAGAAGGACTGCTGATGCTGTTGGATTCTGACCTCCCTGCACTCAAAATGAATTTTCTGGAGCTACAGAACTCAAAATGGTGCGCTTCCAATTGCGTTGGAAAGTAGACATCTAGGGCTTTCCAGAAATATATAATAGTCCATACTTTGCCTAAGTTTAGATGACGCAAACTGGCGTTCAACGCCAGCTCTCTGCCCAATTCTGGTGTCCAGCGCCAGAAACAAGTTGCAAAGTGGAGTTCAACGCCCAAAATGGCACAAAAGGTGGCATTCAACTCCAAGAAGGACCTCTACACGTGTAAAACTCAAGCTCAGCCCAAGCACACACCAAGTGGGCCCCGGAAGTAGATTTATGCATCAATTATTTACTTCTGTAAACCCTAGTAGCTAGTTTATTATAAATAGGACCTTTTACTATTGTATTAGACATCCTGGATTGTATTTTGATCCTGTGATCACGTTTTGGGGGCTGGCCATTCGGCTATGCCTGGTCCTATCACTTATGTATTTTCAACGGTAGAGTTTCTGCACTCCATAGATTAAGGTGTGGAGCTCTGCTGTTCCTCAAAGATTAATGCAAAGTACTACTGTTTTCTATTCAATTCATCTTATTTCGCTTCTAAGATATTCATTCGCACTTCAACCTGAATGTGATGAACGTGACAATCATCATCATTCCCTATGAACGCGTGCCTGACAACCACTTCCGTTCTACATTAGATTAAATGAGTATCTCTTAGATCTCTTAATCAGAATCTTCGTGGTATAAGCTAGATTGATGGCGGCATTCATGAGAGTCCGAAAAGTCTAAACCTTGTCCGTGGTATTCCGAGTAGGATTCAATGATTGAATGACTGTGACAAACTCAAAACTCGTGAGTGCTAGGCGTAGTGACAGACGCAAAAGGATAGTAAATTCTATTCCAGTATGATCGAGAACCTCCAAGATGATTAGCCATGCAGTGACAGCGCATCGGACCATTTTCACAGGGAGGAATAGGATGCAACCAACGACAAGGGTGATGCCTCCAGACGATTAGCCGTGCTGTGACAGAGCATTTGGACCATTTTCCCGAGAGAGATCGAAAGTAGCCATTGGCACCGGTGACATCCTTACATAAAGCCAGCCATAGAAAGGAGTAAGATTGATTGGATGAAGACAGCAGGAAAGCAGAGGTTCAGAGGAACGAATGCATCTCCATACCCTTATCTGAAATTCTCACCAATGATTTACATAAGTATTTCTATCCTTAGTTTATTGTTTATTTTCGAAAACTCCATAACTATTTTATATCCTCCTGACTGAGATTTACAAGGTGACCATAGCTTACTTCATACCAACAATCTCCGTGGGATTCGACCCTTACTCATGTAAGGTATTACTTGGACGACCCAGTGCACTTGCTGGTTAGTTGTGCGAAGTTTTGAACCATGGTATTGGCATCATGTTTTTGGCGCCATTACCAGGGAAAGAAAGAGCAATGAATTTTACATAATCAAACTGTAATCACAATTTTGTCCACCAGTCACCACATCCATTAAATTGATATGCATTAGGATTAGAATTATACCCATAAGAATCCGGAGGTTGTTGTTGCCAAGAAGGGTGATCAATCCTTTGAGGCTCCTCCCACCTTTGATTGTTCCATCCTTGATGCACATCCTCATTGTAGTTCCCATTTCCTACAACATAATTTGAGCCAAACTCATAGCCAAAGTGATGAGAATTCATAGTGAAAGAATAAATAAAAACAAAAGCTAATAAAAATAAGCAACAAATTCCTAAAGCTAGCAAAAACTAACAAATAAGCAAAAGGCAAACATATTCACAATATTCACAATAGCCAATAACATAATACAATTGTAACTCCCCGGCAACGGCGCCATTTTGATGAACGAATTCTTTGATGGTATAGAATTTCCTCAAATGAATGAATTCTCGTTGCAAGTATAGTTCTACACCAATAAACAATCCTCCCAATCAAAAATATTGGTTGTCACAAGTAACAAACCCCAAATAAAAAATAACCGGAGTATTTTGGACTCTGGGTCGTCTCACGAGGAATTACAATGAAGTGTTCAATTATTGGCTATGAAGATGCAAGGGGATTTTTGGTTGATAAGAGGGGCAACAAAATAAATGACAAGAAAAGTAAATCAAACAAGTAACTAAATAAAGCAAGTAATAAAGAGAGACATTCATGACAAGTATTGAGATCATAGGCTTTCTATCCTAGTCATGCAATGATTAATTCATCTTATTTAGTCAACTCCAACAAATAGGGAGAAAGTCAAACAAGACTAATCAATCATACCACAATAATAAACAAGAATTTATCTTATTACGTTATCTCCAACATTGGAAGAAGATATAGGTTATCTTCCATGAGAGAAAGTCTAACAAGACTAGCTAATCTCAATCCAAAAGTCCTAATCAACTTACTAATTAAATTAGCAAAAGATTATCATCAATGGAAACAATATTAGCTAATAACTCTAGATCGCCAACATGAGTTGGGTTTTTATGACTCAAGATTGCCTAATTACTCTTTCCAAGCCAAGAATGCTCAAAAATCTACTCTAAAGCCCAACCAAGCATTTTGTCAAACACTTGGTGGGTACAAAGGGAAAGCATGGTAAATGAGCAAGAATAGTAAAATCTACCAACTACAATTTGCAAGGAAACAAGAAATCAACAATAGCAATCATGATCAACATAAAAGAAACATAGAAACATATAGATCCAACAATGGTTCATAAACATAAAAGTAACAAAATAAAGGAAATGAAAAGTAAAACTAGAAGAGTAGAGATGTAACAACAAGAAATTAAAAGGAGAAACTAAATTAAAACAAGAATTAAAAGTTGGATTTAAGAAAATTAAACCTAAACTACCTTAAATTCTAGAGAGAAGGGAGAGCTTCTCTCTCTAGAATTCTAGCCTAAAACATGATGAAAACTAAACTATGACTACTTGGTTCATTCCCCCCTCAATCCTTGGGTTCAATAGCATCAGAAATGAGTTGGATTGGGCCCAAAATGAGCTAGAAATCGCTGGGGGCGATTTCACTAAAGTGGACCCACGAGCAGCATCGGCGCGCACGCGTACATGGCGCGTGCGTGCCCCTGAGCGCGAAGTAACATATGATAAATTTTATATCATTTTGAAGCCCCGGATGTTAACTTTCCAACGCAACTAGAACCGCCTCATTTGGACCTTTGTAGCTCAAGTTATGGTCGTTTGAGTGCCAGAAGGTCAGGCTTGACAGCTTTACGGTTCCTTCATTTCTTCATGAGTTCTCCCACTTCGCATGCTTTTCTCCTCACTTCTTCCATCCAATACATGCCCTATGAACCTGAAATCACTCAACAAACACATCAAGGCATCGAATGGAATTAAAGTGAATTAAAATCACCAATTTTAGGGCCTAAAAAGCATGTTTTCACATTTAAGCACAAAACAAGGGAGAATTGCAAAACCATGCTATTTCATTGAATAAATGTGAGAAAAGGTGATAAAATCCCCCAAAATAAGCACGAGATAAACCACAAAATTGGGGTTTATCACGTGCATGACACGCACGCGTCAATTTTGGACTTGGAAGGAATCACGCGAACGCGTGAGTGAAGCTGAACTGTGGAAGTGGTATTTTGCTACCCACGCGCACGCGTGAAAGATGCGCATGCGTGGGCAGCGCTCACTAAGCCAATTTAGCGCTCATTAAGAGAACGCTTCCAATGATGCGTACGCAAGAAAGAGACGCACGGGCGTGTTTGGAGCTGAAGATTGATGGTGACGCATACACGTGGAAAAATGAACGCTGCGCTTACTTTGAGAACGCAACGTTCCCCTGGAAGCTGCAACAAATGGCCATTCTAATCCACTTCATACAAGGCCAAAAAGCCCACTTCAAGTACGTGAAGCCAGAATTGGAAAGTGTATAAATAGATAGGAATTTGATTTTATTGGGGCTCTTTTTGAATTTTCATTTTTAGAATTTTAGAATTGGAGATCAGATCTGAGTTTTCTCTTTCTGTTTTGTTTTCTTTCTTCTGCAACCTCTACTTTTCTGTTCTTGGGTCTTGAACTTGGATTGAAAAATTCTACTGAGTTTCTTCATCTAAGAATCATCTTTTTCTTTTCCTTTGATAGTTCTAAGAATTGGAGATCTGATCTTAGTTTTCTTTCTTCTGCAATTTCTTCTTTTTTGTTTTGTTAAGAGAGTAATTTAGATTTTAGTTTCCTTTCTATTTTATCTTTCTTCTGCAATTGTCAACTTCTCTTTTAGGATTTTCACGTTGATCTAAGTTTTGATTCTGATTTGATTCTTCTGCGATTTCACACTTCTATTTTGGTACTGAAATCCTTATTTAAATTTCTTTATCTGAGAGTTCTCTGGTTTCATACAATTTACTTTCTTCTAATTCTGTTTTGATTCCCAACACCCAAATCCCTTTAATATTCATGCAATTTAAGTTTATCAGCAGTTTAAATTTAGCAATTTAAATTTCTTGCACTTTAAGTTTCAGTTATTTACCTTTCTTGCATTTTAAATTTCTGCTCATTTAATTTCTTGTACTTTAAGTTTCTGCAATTTACTCCTTCAGCACTTTAAGATTCTGCCAATTTTCATTCTGCACTTTAGTTTTCTTGCAATTTCACTTCTGTTACTCAAATTTCACTCAAATTATTAAACATTCGCTTAACTAAATTCATCATCAAACTAAAGTTGCTCAATCCATCAATCCCAGTGGGATCGACCTCACTCTTGTGAGTTATTACTACTTGATGTGACCCGGTACACTTGCCGGCGAGTTTGTGTGGAATCGATTTTCCCTCATCAAGTTTTTGGCACCTTTACGGGGGATTGATTTAGATTGACAATGATTAAGTAAGTGATAATCTAGATTAAGCACTTTTTCTTTGTTTTTGTAAGCATTCTAACTGTTTGAGGTTCTGTTTCAACTAATCTTAACCACACTCTAGCAGTAGAGTGCTTTGTTTTGGTTTCTAATTTTATTTGTGTTATATGCTAGGAGGAAGGAGAGGTGAATCCATCTCTTTTGATTCTGAGCCAGAGAGGACGTTACTGAGATTAAGAAGAGAAGCAAGAGGGAAGGGTGTTATTAGGGAAAAAGAATCAGAAGAGGAAGACCAAGAGATAGAGGAAAATCTCCCTAATCAACAAGAGGAAGTGGCTAACAACAATGGCTCACCTCAAAAGAGAGTTATAGCTTCCTATACCTTCCCCAATCCAAGAAATTTGTGGGAGTAGTATACTGACTCCAAATGTTCATGTAAACAATTTTGAGTTAAAGCCTCAAGTTATAACTCTGGTGCAGAACAATTGTTCCTATGGAGGAGGTCCACTTGAAGATCCAACCCAACACTTATCCATCTTTCTGAGGATTTGTGAAACTATCAAAACCAACGGTGTGCATCCAGATATCTACAAACTGCTGTTGTTCCCATTTTTCTTAAGGGACAAGGTTTCTCAATGGCTAGAGACATTTCCCAAGGAAAGCATCAACAATTTGGAAGATCTAGTGAGCAAATTCCTAGCCAAATTTTATCCACCTCAGAGGATCATTAGATTGAAGACAGAGGTGGAAACCTTCACTCAAACGGATAGAGAATAACTGTATGATGCCTAGGAAAGATACAAGGCCTTGATCAGAAAGTGTCCAGCAGAGATGTTCAATGAATGGGATAAACTCCAAAATTTTTATGAAAGATTGACACTGAAAGCTCAAGAAGCCCTTGATTATTCAATAGGAGGCTCATTACAACTCATGAAGACAGCTGAATCTCATAGACACTGTTACCAACAATCAATACTTCTATGGTCATCAAAGGCAAAGCCAACCAGCTCAAAGGAAGGGTGTGTTCGAGCTTGAGGGGGTAGACACTATCTTGGCACAAAATAAGGTGATGCACCAACAGATCCAGTAGCAAATAGAGATGATGGCTAAGAGGATTGATGATCTTTAAATTGCAGCAGTGAGCACTCCAAATCAACCATTAGCTGGATGGGGGCAGAATGAAGAAGTTTATGAAGAGCAGCAGACAGAATGAATTTCTTGGAGACACTTACAACTTCTCTTGGAGGAACCATACAATCTAAGGTGGGGAGACAACCAGAACCAAAGTTTATGGCAAAGGAGCTCCAACCAAAACAACTCACGTAACACAAACCACCAGAATCATCAAAACACTAACCAAAATCCATACAGAAAACCACAAAATAACTACCCTAATTCTAACTTCTATCCACCTTACAACCCATCAACCAACCAAAATAATCTCCACCAACCACCTGTACCCCACACTCAGCAACAACAACCCCAAGAAGCTCAAAGAATCTCCAATCTGGAGATAATGATGAAGAAGATGATGAAGCATCAAGAGTTAGCTAACAAGAATCATGAAGCTTCATTGAGAAACCTGGAAAGACAAATAGGCCAACTGTCTAAACAGCCTGAAAGACCAACCAACACTCTCCTTAGTGATACGATTCTAAATCCCATAGAAGAATGCAAAGCAATTCAACTCAGGAGTGGAAAATATTGAAGGATGACAAAGAAGCTCACAAGAAGCCAGCAGAGGATGATAATGCCAAGAGCAAGGAAGAAGTGACAATTAAAGAAAAAATCAAGAAGAGCTCAAGCAGAAAGATGAAGAACCACAATCTTCAAAGAAGGGAAAGAAAATTATGGAGGAGCATTCACAAGAACAGAGGAAGGAAGTGAAACCTTATACTCCTCCTCTGCCATACCTTCAAAGATTGTAGAGAGAGCTCAAGGATCAACAATTTCCAAAGTTCCTAGAGGTGTTTAAGAAGCTGGAAATTAACATTCCCCTTGCTGAAGCTCTAGAACAGATTCCCCTTTATGCTAAGTTCCTTAAAGAGCTTATCAACAAGCAGAGAAGCTGGAATGAAAAGGAGACTGTAATCTTGACACAAGAATGCAGTGCATTGATTCAAAAAGAGCTCCCACCAAAACTCAAAGATCCTGGGGGTTTCATCATATCATGCAGCATAGGCAATATGACTTTGGAAAAAGCTCTCTGTGATCTAGGTGCCAGCATCAATTTAATGCCACTTTCACTGATGAAAAAGATGGCAATAGATAAAGTCAAACCCATCAGAATGTCACTTCAAATGACCGATAGATCACTCAAGATACCTAATGGTGTTGTGGAGAATTTGTTAGTGAAACTAGGAAAATTCATATTCCCTGTTGACTTTGTCATTTTGGACATGGAGGAAGAAGGACATAACTCAATCATCTTGGGGAGACTCTTTTTAGCCACAGTAAGAGCTATAAATGATGTGGAGAAAGGAGAAATGACCCTCAGGGTGCATGATGAAAAAATGATCATCAAGGTCTTTAAAGTCATGCAATACCCCCTAAGAAAGAGAAGCATATGAGAGTAGAAATGGTAGAAGTAGAAGGGATGTTATTTGAAGCAAATGATTAGGAAGAATAAGAAGAGGAAACCGAAGTGAAGCAAGATTTCATAGAAGAAGAAGTAGCAGAAATCTCCTCTGAAGGCAAGACAGAGGAGAGGCTAAAACAAGAATTAAAGCCTCTTTTCCCGCATCTCAAGTATGTATTTCTTGGAGAAGAGGAGGTCCTACCAGTGATCATTAATTCTTCCTTAAACATGGAAGAAGAAACAAAGCTGATTAAAGTCTTGAAAGCTCACAAGACAGCCTTGGGTTGGACTATTGATGACATTAAGGGCATAAGCCCTGCTATCTGTATGCACAAAATTTTGCTGGGGGAAGATTCAAGGCCTGTAGTACAACCTCAAAGATGGCTTAACCCAACCATGAAGGAGGTGGTTCAAAAAGAAGTGATGATGCTGTTGAATGCTGGAATCATATACCCAATTTTTGATAGCTCTTGGGTAAGCCCAGTTCAAGTGGTGCAAAAGAAAGGTGGCATGACTGTCATCTTCAATGAGAAGAACGAACTCATTCCCACAAGGACAGTGACAGGGTGGAGAATGTGCATTGACTATAGAAGACTGAATGATGCCACGGGAAAGGATCACTTCCCTCTCCCTTTCATTGACCAGATGCTAGAAAGATTGGCAAGCCATGCATATTACTGCTTCCTGGATGGGTATTTTGGCTACAATCAAATAGTGGTGGATCCCAAGGATCAAGAGAAGACCTCCTTCACATGTTCATTCAGTGTCTTTGCCTACAGAAGGATGTTTTTTGAGCTATGCAATGCCCCTACAACTTTTCAAAGGTGTGTGCTTTCTATATTTTCTGACATGGTGGAAAAATTTTTAGAAGTCTTCATGGATGATTTTTCTGTCTTTGGCAATTCATTTGATACTTGCTTGTAGATTTAACTCTTGTCTTGAAAAGATGCCAAGAAACTAATCTGGTTTTGAATTGGGAGACATGCCATTTCATGGTTCCTGAAGGGATAGTTCTTGGGCATAAAGTTTCAAGCAAAGATATAGAAGTTGATAAGGCTAAAATAGAAATCATAGAAAAACTTTCTATACCTGTTAATGTGAAAGCAGTAAGAAGTTTTCTTTGACATGCTGGTTTTTACAGGAGATTTATCAAAAACCTTTCAAAAATAGCTAAACCATTGAGCAATCTGCTAGTGGTTGACAATCCTTTCATATTTGATGACAATTGCAAGCATGCCTTTGAATCTTTAAAAAAAACTCACTACAGCACCAATCATCACACCCCCAGATTGGGAATTACCTTTTGAACTCATGCGTGATGCAAGTGACTTTGCAATTGGTGCTGTATTGGGGCAAAAGAAAGACAAGTTGCATCATGTTATATACTATGCAAGTAAGGTGTTGAATGAGGCACAGAAAAATTATACCACCACTGAGAAAGAGCTTTTGGCAATTGTATATGCATTTGACAAATTTAGACAATACTTGATTAGTTCAAAAGTTATAGTATATACGGATCATGCTGCTCTCAAGTATCTCATGTCTAAACAGGATTCAAAGCCAATGCTTATTAGGTGGGTGTTGCTACTACAAGAATTTGACATTGAAGTGCGGGATAAGAAAGAAAATGAGAACCAAGTGGCAGACCATTTATCAAGACTATCAGAAGAAGCTAACCAAGATACACCACAACCAGTGAATGAAAAATTCCCAGATGAATACCTTCTGCAAATCCAGCAAGCACCTTGGTTTACTGACATTGCAAACTACAAGGTGGGGAGGAAGATTCCTCAAGAGTTCACCAAGCAACAGGTGAAGAAGCTGTGCAATGAAGCCAAGAAATTCTTTTGGGATGAGCCATTCTTGTTCAAAAGGTGTCCAGATGGAATGATTAGAAGGTGTATCCCTGAAAATGAGATAAAGGACATATTGTGGCACTGTCATGGTTCAGCTTATGGTGGATATTTTGGGCCAGAAAGAACAGCAGCTAAAGTGCTTCAAAGTGAATTTTATTGGCCAACTATATTCAAAGATGCCGGAGAGTTTGTGCAACATTGCAATGAATGTCAAAGATCTGGAGGGTTGACAAAGAGGAATGAAATGCCTCAAAACTTCATTTTGGAAGTGGAAATGTTTGATCTCTGGGGTATAGATGTCACGGGTCCCTTTCCTCCATCCTATTCATTCAAATACATTCTGATAGCAGTAGAATATGTCTCCAAATGGGTGGAAGCTATAGCAACAACTACCTGTGATGCACCAATTGTTCTTCAATTTCTTAAGAGACATATCTTCACTAGGTATGGAGTACCTAAAGGTCTTATCAGTGATGGTGGTAGCCACTTTTGCAAGAGACAGATGGAAAAGTTACTCCAAAAATATGGAGTAATTCATAAAGTGGCCACACCATATCACCTTCATACCAATGGCCAGGATGAATTGGCAAACAGAGAGCTGAAAAAAATTCTAGAAAAGACAGTGGGGATCACAAGGAAAGACTGGTCAAGAAAATTGGATGATGCTTTGTGGGCATATAGAACAGCATTCAAAACTCCAATTGGAAAGTCACCATTTCAGCTAGTCTATGAAAAGTCTTGTCACCTCCCTGTGGAGCTTGAACACAAAACTTTCTAGGCCACTAAACTCCTTATGAGAATGCAAAAATATACAAGGAGAGAGCTAAGAGGTGGCATGATAAGAAAATCTTGAAAAGAGAGTTCAAACCAGGACAGCAAGTACTCCTATACAATTCCAGGCTCAAGATTTTCCCTGGAAAACTCAAGTCTAAATGGACTGGCCCTTATTTGATAACTAAAGTTTTCCCACGTGGAAGCCTTAAACTTCTGATTGAAGCCACAAAAGAAATAATCACAGCAAATGGCCAAAGAGCTAAGTAATATCTGGGAGGATCTTGGAACAAAGAAGAGAGTGTTCAGAAGCTAGGATGAACAAAGAAGGAAGACGTCAAGCTAATGACGATAAATAAGCGCTTGTTGGGAGGCAACCCAACCAAAGGTAGTTTCTTTTCTTAACTATTTCAATAAAAGGGTTAAGTAGGTTTATCTATATTGCAAAGAGCTAAGTTTGGTGTTGCACACCAAAATAATTTAAGGGTGAACGAAGGATGTTAAGTTTGGTGTTCCACCAAAATTTTTTAGTTAAAAACACATTTCAACCCTTTGCATAAATGGTTACTAGCTCTAAACAATTAGGAAAACTACTCAACCATTGTATGCTTTCTAGTTTTTTGTTTTGTTCCCTTTTTGCAAAAGCACAAGGTTTTATATATATGGTTGATCTATTGCATAAGAGGTAATGGCAATGGACTAAGTTTGGTGTTCACAAACCAAAGTAAGTTCACAAGCCTATATTAACCATTTTTCAAGTGCTTGGGAGACAAGCAACTTTCACTACCAGTACAGAAAACCATTCAACTTTTTGGAAGGACTATACATCATCAGTAAGAAAAGAATAAAAGCTAAGAAGGAGGATGAAAGACTAAGCAGGAAGATACCAAAAGGTTGTATTGTTACTCAACTGTTTATATCTGCTGTGCTATAGTTGAAAGTTTAAGTGTCTCCTTGCTAATAAGTTTACCCTTATCTACACTCTGCTAGTTCACTGTCTTGATTTTATTCAATTAATTGATCTAGCTATAAGAGTCTGCATTACTCATCTTATTTTAATACATGTCTTGTTCCTCATCTGCATAAATAAGAGAAGATGAGCAAAATAGAAAGTAAATGTCCAATGTGGTAGGAATGATAATAAAGTTCAGTAGTGGTATGTATGTTTGATTGTTAAAGTAAGCTCATTAATAAAGGATAAAGGTTAGGATGATCCCTTGTAGTGTGAACTTAGTTGCTGTTGTAAGGCTTTCTATTAATAATTATCCTTGGAAAAAGAAAGAATAAAAAAAGAAAAGGAAGAAAAGCCAAGAATTGGAAACAAAAATGAAAGAAACAAATAATAAGGCTAGACACCAATAGCTTGGACCTTAGGACACATGCCTGTGATGCTATTGTATTAGGATCTACTTGGATTATTAGGTTCAGAGGATTATTTCAAAACTTGGTAACTTGGGTTAATCAATCCGGGATTATCAACCGAAAGTCCATTATCAAGAGCAACCTAATTACAAAGCATTTAGTGACCCAAAGAGGTGCTAGGCATCAATGTCTTAGGATGAATTGTGAGCCAAGTGTTTGTGGTGGAGATGTGTTGATTGAAAAACAAAGCTAAAGAGCTGCTGCAACACATAACACTCAGCTGTGAATGAAAATGTAAGCTTCTTGGCAGAAAAACAAAAGAAAATGAAAATACCAAGGATGGATGAATAACAAGATTCACAGTAGCAACTCTGGCAATCATTTAAAGGGACATTTCAATCCTGAAACCTAAATGAAAGAAGAGCTTCAATTGCATCTGCATAAAACCCAATGAACCAAATTCAATTACCTGCTAAATAAGGACATATATGCTTCTATGTTTTCTTTCATTTCTTCTCATGTTTCAGTGCTTGCTTGAGGACAAGCAAGATTTAAGTTTGGTGTTGTGATGACAAGTCATCTTATGCTAGTTTTACAAGAATTTTTCATTTGTTTCATTAGATTTTATGCACTTTTTTGCACAATAAGTAAGTAGTTGGAGTGGAATTTCATGATTATTTTAATTCAAACAAACATCATTTATTTTATACAAAATCATGAGATTTAAGCAAGAATTAAGTGATTATTATGAATGATGCAAATTCTAATGATTTTGGTGAGACTTTGATTGCTTGCTTGGTTGATTTTAGGTGAGAAAATGAAGAAAAGAGGAAGCACTGCAGTATAATGTTGCGTTCAAATAAAGAACGCCACGCTCAGTAAGCGACGCGCACGCGCATGGGACGCTTACGCGTCAGGGGCACTTTTTAAAGACCCACGCGTACGTGTGGAAGTGTTTGGCGCTCGTTTCAAAAGAAAGCGCTACGTTCAGCAAGCCAGTGTTTTCGGGCAAGATTTAAGATTGGAGGCAAAATTTTGAAGTCGATGCGCACGCGTGCAGGACACGCACGCATCAATTGTGGACATGGAAGGAATCACGCGAATGCGTGAGTGAAGCTGAAGTGTGGAAGTGGTATTTTGCTACCCACGCGCATGCGTGAAAGACGCGCACGCGTGGGCAGCGCTCACTAAGCCAACGTAGCGCTCATTAAGAAAATGCTACCAACGATGCGTACGCGAGAAAGGGACGCACGGGTGTGTTTGAAGCTGAAGATTGATGGTGACGCATACACGTCGATGAGCAAAAAGCGCAAAAGGACGCGCACGCGTAAGGGACGCGTACGCGTGGAAAAAATGAACGCTTCGCTTACTTTGAGAACGCAACGTTCCCCTGGAAGCTGCAACAAATGGCCATTCTAATCCACTTCATACAAGGCCAAAAAGCCCACTTCAAGTACGGGAAGCCAGAATTGGAAAGTGTATAAATAGATAGGAATTTGATTTCATTGGGGCTCTCTTTGAATTTTCATTTTTAGAATTTTAGAATTGGAGATCAGATCTGAGTTTTCTCTTTCTGTTTTGTTTTCTTTCTTCTGCAACCTCTACTTTTCTGTTCTTGGGTCTTGAACTTGGATTGAAAAATTCTACTGAATTTCTTCATCTAAGAATCATCTTTTTCTTTTCCTTTGATAGTTCTAAGAATTGGAGACATGATCTTAGTTTTCTTTCTTCTGCAATTTCTTCTTTTTTGTTTTGTTAAGAGAGCAATTGAGATTTTAGTTTCCTTTCTATTTTATCTTTCTTCTGAAATTGTCAACTTCTCTTTTAGGATTTTAAAGTTGATCTAAGTTTTGATTCTGATTTTATTCTTCTGCGATTTCACACTTCTGTTTTGGTACTGAAATCCTTATTTAAATTTCTTTATTTGAGAGTTCTCTGTTTTCATACAATTTACTTTCTTTTAATTCTATTTTGATTCCCAACACCCAAATCCCTTTAATATTCATGCAATTTAAGTTTATCAGCAGTTTAAATTTAGCAATTTAAATTTCTTGCACTTTAAGTTTCAGTTATTTACCTTTCTTGCATTTTAAATTTCTGCTCATTTAATTTTTTGTACTTTAAGTTTCTGCAATTTACTCCTTCAGCACTTTAAGATTCTGCCAATTTTCATTCTGCACTTTAGTTTTCTTGCAATTTCACTTCTGTTAATCAAATTTCACTCAAATCATTAAATATTCGCTTAACTAAATTCATCACCAAACTAAAGTTGCTCAATCCATCAATCCATGTGGGATCGACCTCACTCTTGTGAGTTATTACTACTTGATGCGACCCGGTACACTTGCCGGTGAGTTTGTGTGGAATAGATTTTCCCTCATCAAGTTTTTAGCACCGTTACAGGGATTGATTTAGATTGACAATGATTAAGTAGGTGATAATCTAGATTAAGCACTTTTTCTTTATTTTTGTAAGCATTCTAACTGTTTGAGGTTCTATTTCGACTAATCTTAACCACACTCTAGCACTAGAGTACTTTGTTTTGGTTTCTGGTTTTATTTGTGTTGTATGCCAGGAGGAAGGAGAGGTGAATCCATCTCTTTTGATTCTGAGCCAGAGAGGACATTACTGAGATTAAGAAGAGAAGCAAGAGGGAAGGGTGTTATTAGGGAAAAAGAATCAGAAGAGAAAGACCAAGAGATGGAGGGAAATCTCCCTAATCCACAAGAGGAAGTGGCTAACAACAATGGCTCACCTCAAAAGAGAGTTCTAACTTCCTATACCTTCCCCAATCCAAGAAATTTATGCGAGTAGTATACTGACTCCCAATGTTCATGTAAACAATTTTGAGTTAAAGCCTCAACTTATAACTCTGGTGCAGAACAATTGTTCCTATGGAGGAGGTCCACTTGAAGATCCTACCCAACACTTATCCATCTTTCTGAGGATTTGTGAAACTATCAAAACCAATGCTGTGCATCCAGATATCTACAAACTGCTGCTGTTCCCATTTTCCTTGAGGGACAAGGTTTCTCAAAGGCTAGAGACATTTCCCAAGGAAAGCATCAACAATTGGGAAGATCTAGTGAGCAAATTCCTAGCCAAATTTTATCCACCTCAGAGGATCATTAGATTGAAGACAGAGGTGTAAACATTCACTCAAACGGATGGAGAATCACTGTATGATGCCTGGGAAAGATACAAGGCCTTGATCAGAAAGTGTCCAGCAGAGATGTTCAATGAATGGGATAAACTCCAAAATTTTTATGAAGGATTGACACTGAAAGCTCAAGAAGCCCTTGATTATTCAATAGGAGGCTCATTACAACACATGAAGACAGCTGAATCTCATAGACACTGTGACCAACAATCAATACTTTTATGGTCATCAAAGGCAACGCCAACCAGCTCAAAGGAAGGGTGTGTTGGAGCTTGAGGGTGTAGACACTATCTTCGCACAAAATAAGGTGATGCACCAACAGATCCAGCAGCAAATAGAGATGATGGCTAAGAGGATTGATGGTCTTCAAATTACAGTAGTGAGCACTCCAAATCAACCATTAGTTGGATGGGGGCAGAATGAAAAAGTTTATGAAGAGTAGCAGACAAAATGAATTTCATGGAGACACTTACAACTCCTCTTGGAGAAACCATCCCAATCTAAGGTGGGGAGACAACCAGAACCAAAATTCATGGCAAAGGAGCTCCAACCAAAACAACTCACGCAACACAAACCACCAGAATCATCAAAACACTAACTAAAATCCATACAGAAAACCACAAAATAACTACCCCAATTCTAACTTCTATTCACCTTACAACCCATCAACCAACCAAAATAATCTCCACCAACCACCTGCACCCCACACTCAACCACAACAACCCCAAGAAGCTCAAAGAATCTCCAATCTGGAGATAATGATGGAGAAGATGATAAAGCATCAAGAGTTAGCTAACAATAATCATGAAGCTTCATTGAGAAACCCGGAAAGACAAATAGGCCAACTATCTAAACAGCCTGAAAGACCAACCAATACTCTCCCTAGTGATACCATTCCAAATCTCATAGAAGAATTCAAAGCAATTCAACTCAGGAGTGGAAAAACATTGAAGGATGATAAAGAAGCTCACAAGAAGCCAGCAGAGAATGATAACGCCAATAGCAAGGAAGAAGTGACAATTGAAGAAAAAACCAGGAAGATCTCAAGCAGAAAGATGAAGAACCATAATCTTCAAAGAAGGGAAAGAAAATTATGGAGGAGCATTCACAAGAACAGAGGAAGGAAGTGAAACCTTATACTCCTCCTCTGCCATACCCTCAAAGATTGTAGAGAGAGCTCAAGGATCAACAATTTCTGAAGTTCCTAGAGGTGTTTAAGAAGCTGGAAATTAACATTCTCCTTGCTGAAGCTCTAGAATAGATGCCCCTTTATGCTAAGTTCCTTAAAGAGCTTATCAACAAGCAGAGAAGTTGGAATAAAAAGGAGACTGTGATCCGGACACAAGAATACAGTGCAGTGATTCAAAAAGAGCTCCCACCAAAACTCAAAGATCCTGGGAGTTTCATCATATCATGCACCATTGGAAATATGACTTTGGAAAAAGCTCTCTGTGATCTAGGTGCCAGCATCAATTTGATGCCACTTTCACTGATGGAAAAGATGGTAATAAATAAAGTCAAACCCATCAGAATGTCACTTCAAATGGCCGATAGATCACTCAAGATACCTAATGGTGTTGTGGAAAATTTGTTAGTGAAAGTAGGAAAATTCATATTCCCTGCTGACTTTGTCATTTTGGACAGGGAGGAAGAAGGACATAACTCAATCATCTTGGGGAGACGCTTTTTAGCCACAGCAAGAGCTATAATTGATGTGGAGAAAGGAGAAATGACCCTCAGGGTGCATGATGAAAAAATGATCATCAATGTCTTTAAAGTCATGTAATACCCCCCTGAGAAAGAGAAGCATATGAGAGTAGAAATGGTAGAAGAAGTAGAAGGGATGTTACTTAAAGCAAATGATCAGGAAGAATAAGAAGAGGAAAGAGAAGTGGAGCAAGATTTCATAGAAGAGGAAGTAGCAGAAATCTCCTCTGAAGGCAAGACAAAGGAGAGGCCAAAACAAGAATTAAAGCCTCTTTCCCCTCATCTCAAGTATGTACTTCTTGGAGAAGATGAGGCCCTGCCAGTGATCATTAATTCTTCATTAAACATGGAAGAAGAAACAAAGATGATTAAAATATTGAAAGCTCACAAGACAGCCTTGGGTTGGACTATTGATGACATTAAGGGCATAAGCCCTGCTATCTGTATGCACAAAATTTTGCTGGAGGAAGATTCAAGGCCTGTAGTACAACCTCAAAGAAGGCTTAACCCAACCATGAAGGAGGTGGTTCAAAAAGAAGTGATGATGCTGTGGAATGCTGGAATTATATACCCAATTTCTGATAGCTCTTGGGTAAGCCCAGTTCAAGTGGTGCAAAAGAAACGTGGCATGACTGTCATCTTCAATTAGAAGAACGAACTCATTCTCACAAGGACAGTGACAGGGTGGAGAATGTGCATTGACTATAGAAGACTGAATGATGCCACGAGAAAGGATCACTTCCCTCTCCCCTTCATTGACCAAATGCTAGAAAGATTGGCAAGCCATGCATATTACTGCTTCCTGGATGGGTATTTTGGCTACAATCAAATAGTGGTGGATCCCAAGGATCAAGAGAAGACCTCCTTCACATGTCCATTCAGAGTCTTTGCCTACAGAAGGATGTTTTTTGAGCTATGCAATACCCCTACAACTTTTCAAAGGTGTGTGCTTTCTATATTTTCTGACATGGTGGAAAAATTTTTAGAAGTCTTCATGGATGATTTTTCTGTCTTTGGCAATTCATTTGATACTTGCTTGTAGATTTAACTCTTGTCTTGAAAAGATGCCAAGAAACTAATCTGGTTTTGAATTGGGAGACATGCCATTTCATGGTTCCTGAAGGGATAGTTCTTGGGCATAAAGTTTCAAGCAAAGATATAGAAGTTGATAAGGCTAAAATAGAAATCATAGAAAAACTTTCTATACCTGTTAATGTGAAAGCAGTAAGAAGTTTTTTTTGACATGCTGGTTTTTATAGGAGATTTATCAAAAACCTTTCAAAAATAGCTAAACCATTGGGCAATCTGCTAGTGGTTGACAATCCTTTCATATTTGATGACAATTGCAAGCATGCCTTCGAATCTTTAAAAAAAACTCACTACAGCACCAATCATCACACCCCCAGATTGGAAATTACCTTTTGAACTCATGCATGATGCAAGTGACTTTGCAATTGGTGCTGTATTGGGGCAAAAGAAAGACAAGTTGCATCATGTTATATACTATGCAAGTAAGGTGTTGAATGAGGCACAGAAAAATTATACCACCACTGAGAAAGAGCTTTTGGCAATTGTATATGCATTTGACAAATTTAGACAATACTTGATTAGTTCAAAAGTTATAGTATATACGGATCATGCTGCTCTCAAGTATCTCATGTCTAAACAGGATTCAAAGCCAATGCTTATTAGGTGGGTGTTGCTACTACAAGAATTTGACATTGAAGTGCGGGATAAGAAAGAAAATGAGAACCAAGTGGCAGACCATTTATCAAGACTATCACAAGAAGCTAACCAAGATACACCACAACCAGTGAATGAAAAATTCCCAGATGAATACCTTCTGCAAATCCAGCAAGCACCTTTGTTTGCTGACATTGCAAACTACAAGGTGGGGAGGAAGATTCCTCAAGAGTTCACCAAGCAACATGTGAAGAAGCTGTGCAATGAAGCCAAGAAATTATTTTGGGATGATCCATTCTTGTTCAAAAGGTGTCCAGATGGGATGATTAGAAGGTGTATCCCTGAAAATGAGATGAAAGACATATTGTGGCACTGTCATGGTTCAGCTTATGGTGGACATTTTGGGCTAGAAAGAACAGGAGCTGAAGTGCTTCAAAGTGAATTTTATTGGCCAACTATATTCAAAGATGCCAGAGAGTTTGTGCACCAATGAAATGAATGTCAAAGATCTGGAGGGTTGACAAAGAGGAATGAAATGCCTCAAAACGTCATTTTGGAAGTGGAACTGTTTGATCTCTGGGGTATAGATTTCACGGGTCCCTTTCCTCCATCCTATTCATTCAAATACATTCTAATAGCTGTAGAATATGTCTCCAAATGGGTGGAAGCTATAGCAACAACTACCTGTGATGCACCAATTGTTCTACAATTTCTTAAGAGACATATCTTCACTAGGTATGGAGTACCTAAATGTCTTATCAGTGATGGTGGCAGCCACTTTTGCAATAGACAGATGGAAAAGTTACTCCAAAAATATGGAGTAATTCATAAAGTGGCCACACCATATCACCCTCAGACCAATGGCCAGGATGAATTGGCAAACAGAGAGCTGAAGAAAATTCTAGAAAAGACAGTGGGAATCACAAGGAAAGACTGGTCAAGAAAATTGGATGATACTTTGTGGGCATATAGAACAGCATTCAAAACTCCAATTGGGAAGTCACCATTTTAGCTAGTCTATGAAAAGTCTTGTCACCTCCCTGTGGAGCTTGAACACAAAGCTTTCTGGGCCACTAAACTCTTCAATCTTGATTCTCAAGTAGCAGGAGAGAAAAGGTTACTACAACTCAATAAGCTAGATGAGTTCAGATTGGAAGCTTATGAGAAGGAAAAAATATACAAGGAGAGTACTAAGAGGTGGCATGACAAGAAAATCTTGAAAAGAGAGTTCAAACCAGGACAGCAAGTACTCCTATACAATTCCAGGCTCAAGATTTTCCCTGGCAAACTCAAGTCTAAATGGACTGGCCCTTATTTGATAACTAAAGTTTTCCCACATGGAAGCCTTGAACTTCTGAATGAAGCCACAAAAGAAATAATCACAGCAAATGGCCAAAGAGCTAAGCATTATCTGGGAGGATCTTGGAACAAAGAAGAGAGTGTTCAGGAGCTAGGATGAACAAAGAAGGAAGACGTCAAGCTAATGACGATAAATAAGCACTTGTTGGGAGGCAACCCAACCAAAGGTAGTTTCTTTTCTTAACTATTTCAATAAAAGGGTTAAGTAGGTTTATCTATATTGCAAAGAGCTAAGTTTGGTCTTGCACACCAAAATAATTTAAGGGTGAACGAAGGATGTTAAGTTTGGTGTTCCACCAAAATTTTTCAATTAAAAACACATTTCAACCCTCTGCATAAATGGTTACTTGCTCCAAACAATCAGAAAAACTACTCAACCATTGTATGCTTTCTAGTTTTTAGTTTTGTTCCCTTTTTGCAAAAGCACAAGGTTTTATATATATATGGTTGATCTGTTGTATAAGAGGTAATGGCAATGGACTAAGTTTGGTGTTCACACACCAAAGTAAGTTCACAAGCCTATATTAACCATTTTTCAAGTGCTTGGGAGACAAGCAACTTTCACTACCAGTACAGAAAACCATTCAACTTTTTAGAAGGACTATACATCATTAGTAAGAAAAGAATAAAAGCTAAGAAGGAGGATGAAAGACAAAGCAGGAAGATACCAAAAGGTTGTATTGTTACTCAACGGTTTATATCTGCTATGCTGTAGTTGAAAGTTTAAGTGTTCTCCTTGCTAATAATTTTACCCTTAGCTACACTCTGCTAGTTCACTGTCTTGATTTTATTCAATTAAGTGATCTAGGTATAAGAGTCTGCATTACTCATCTTATTTGAATACATATCTTGTTCCTCATCTGCATAAATAAGAGAAGATGAGCAAAATAGAAAGTAAATGTCCAATGTGGTAGGAATGATAATAAAGTTCAATGGTGGTATGTATGTTTGATTGTTAAAGTAAGCTCATTAATAAAGGATAAAGGTTAGGATGATCTCTTGTAGTGTGAACTTAGTTGCTGTTGTAAGGCTTTCTATTAATAATTATCCTTGGAAAAAGAAAGAATAAGATAAGAAAAGGAAGAAAAGCCAAGAATTGGCAACAAAAATGAAAGAAACAAATAATAAGGCTAGACACCAATATCAAGAGTAACCTAATTACAAAGCATTTAGTGACCCAAAGAGGTGTTGGGCATCAATGTCTTAGGATGAATTATGAGCCAAGTGTTTGTGGTGGAGATGTGTTGATTGAAAAACAAAGCTAAAGAGCTGCTGCAACACATAACAGTCAGCTGTGAATCAAAATGTAAGCTTCCTGGCAAAAAAACAAAAGAAAATGAAAATACCAAGGATGGATGAATGACAAGATTCACAGCAGCAACTCTGGCAATCATTTAAAGGGACATTTCAATCCTGAAACCTAAATGAAAGAAGAGCTTCAATTGCATCTGCATAAAACCCAATGAACCAAATTCAATTACCTGCTAAATAAGGACATATATGCTTCTATGTTTTCTTTCATTTCTTCTCATGTTTTAGTGCTGCTTGAGGACAAGCAAGATTTAAGTTTAGTGTTGTGATGACAAGTCATCTTATGCTAGTTTCATAAGCATTTTTCATTTGTTTCATTAGGTTTTATACACTTTTTTGCACAATAAGTAAGTAGTTGGAGTGGAATTTCATGATTATTTTAATTCAAACAAACATCATTTATTTTATACAAAATCATGAGATTTATGCAAGAATTAAGTGATTATTATGAATGATGCAAATTCTAATGATTTTGGTGAGACTTTGATTGCTTGTTTGGTTGATTTTAGGTGAGAAAATGAAGAAAATGGGAAGCACTGCAGTATAATGTTGCGTTCAAATAAAGAACGCCACGCTCAGTAAGCGAAGTGCACGTGCATGGGACGCTTACGCGTTAGGGGCACTTTTTAAAAACCGACGCATACATGTGGAAGTGTTTGGCACTTGTTTCAAAAGAAAGCGCTACGTTCAGCAAGCCAGCATTTTCGGGCAAGATTTAAGTTTGGAGGCAAAATTTTGAAGTCGACGCGCACGCGTGCATGACGCGCACGCGTTGATTGTGGACTTGGAAGGAATCACACGAACGCGTGAGTGAAGTTGAAGCATGGAAGTGGTATTTTGCTACCCACGTGCACGCGTGGAAGATGTGCACGCATGGGCAGCACTCACTAAGCCAACGTAGCGCTCATTAAGAGAATGCTACCAACGACGCGTACGCGAGAAAGGGACGCACGGGCGTGTTTGGAGCGGAAGATTGATGGTGACGGTACACGTACATGACGCGTACGCGTCGATGAGGAAAAACCGTAAAAGGACGCGCACGCGTATGGGAGGTATACACGTGGAAAAGTGAACACTGCGCTCACTTTGAGAACACAACGTTCCCCTAGAAGCTGCAACAAATGGCGATTCTGATCCACTTCATACAAGGCTAAAAAGCCCACTTCAAGTACGGGAAGCCAGAATTGGAAAGTGTATAAATAGATAGGAATTTGATTTCATTGGGGCTCTTTTTGAATTTTCATTTTTAGAATTTTAGAATTGGAGATCAGATCTGAATTTTCTCCTTCTGTTTTGTTTTCTTTCTTTTGCAACCTCTACTTTTCTGTTCTTGGGTCTTGAACTTGGATTGAAAAATTCTGCTGAATTTCTTCATCTAAGAATCATCTTTTACTTTTCCTTTGATAGTTCTAAGAATTGGAGATCTGATCTTAGTTTTCTTTCTTCTGCAATTTCTTCTTTTTTGTTTTGTTAAGAGAGCAATTGAGATTTTAGTTTCCTTTTTGTTTTATCTTTCTTCTACAATTGTCAACTTCTCTTTTAGGATTTTAAAGTTGATCTAAGTTTTCATTCGAATTTGATTCTTCTGCAATTTCACACTTCTATTTTGGTACTGAAATCTTGGTGCACAAA
Source organism: Arachis hypogaea (assembly GCF_003086295.3). NCBI lineage: Eukaryota > Viridiplantae > Streptophyta > Magnoliopsida > Fabales > Fabaceae > Arachis > Arachis hypogaea. The sequence continues at coordinate 105,569,041 of NC_092050.1, forward strand.
ATTGTGATCTCTGAAACGGCGCCAAGAACTTGGTACGCACGATCGTAATCTCAACTCTTTTTCACAACTCCACACAACTAACCAACAAGTGCACTGGGTCGTCCAAGTAATAAACCTTATGTGAGTAAAGGTCAATCCCACGGAGATTGTCGGCTTGAAGCAAGCTATGGTCATCTTGTAAATCTCTGTCAGGTAGATTTAAATGGTTATGAGGTTTTGGGAATCAAAATATAAATAAAATATAAAATAAGATAGAAATCCTTATGTAATTCATTGGTGGGATTTCAGATAAGCATATGAAGATGCTTTGTTCCTTCTAAACCTCTGCTTTCCTACTGTCTTCATTCAATCATTCGTACTCCTTTCCATGGCAAACTGTATGTTGGGGGACCACCGTTGTCAATGGCTACCGTCCGTCCTCTCAGTGAAAATGGTCCAAATGCGCTGTCACCGCACGACTAATCATCTATCGGTTCTCACTCATGGTGGAATAGGATCCATTGATCCTTTTGCGTCTGTCACTACGCCCAACACTTGCGAGTTTGAAGCTCATCACAGTCATCCCTTCCCAGATCCTACTCGGAATACCACAGACAAGGTTTAGACTTTTCGGATCTCAGGAATGGCCACCAATAATTCTAGTCTATACCACGAAGACACTGATCGTGAACCAGGACACTAAGAGATATGCATTCAAGCTTGTTTTCATGTAGAACGGAAGTGTTTGTCAGGCACACGTTCATAAGTGAGAATGGTGATGAGTGTCACTTGATCATCACATTCATCATGTTCTTGTGTGCGAATGAATATCTTAGAATAAGAATAAGCTTGAGTTGAATAGAAAAACAATAGTACTTTGCATTAATTCATGAGGAACAGCAAAGCTCCACACCTTAGTCTGTGGGGTGTAGAAACTCCACCGTTGAAAATACATAAGTGAAAGGTCTAGGCATGGCCGTGAAGCCAGCCTCCAAACGTGTACAATGATCTATGATAGCATAAAACTGATCAAAGATATAAAATAAATCACTAAAAGTAGTTTTTACACTAAACTAGTAGCTAGGGTTACAGAAAATAAGTAACTAAGTGCAGATAGTGCAGAAATCCACTTCCGGAGCCCACTTGGTGTGTGCTTGGGCTGAGCATTGAAGCTTTCATGTGTAGAGACTCTTCTTGGAGTTTAACGCCAGCTTTGGTGCCAGTTTGGGCATTTAACTCCAGCTTGTAACTCAGTTCTGGCGTTTAACGCCAGAATAAGGCAAAAAACTGGCGTTTAAATGCCCGTTTGCGTCGTTAAAACTCGGGCAAAGTGTGAACTATTATATATTGCTGGAAAGCCCAGGATGTTTAATTTCCAATGCAATTGAGAGTGTGCCAATTGAGTTTCTGTAGCTCCAGAAAATCTATTTCGAGTGTAGGGAGGTCATAATCCAACAGCATCTGCAGTCCTTTCAGCCTCTGAATTAGATTTTTGCTCAGGTCCCTCAGTTTCAGCCAAAAAATACCTGAAATCACAGAAAAACACATAAACTCATAGTAAAGTCCAGAAATGTGAATTTTTCTTGAAAACTAATAAAAATACACTAAAAAGTAGCTAGATCCTACTAAAAACTACCTAAAAACAATGCCAAAAAGCGTATAAATTATCTGCTCATCACAAAACCAAACTTAAATTGTTGCTTGTCCCCAAGCAACTAAAAATCAAATAGGATAAAAATAAGAGAATATACTATAAATTCCAAAATATCAATGAAACTTAGCTCCAATTAGATGAGTGGGACTAGTAGCTTTTTGCCTCTGAATAGTTTTCGCATCTCACTTTATCCTTTGAAGTTTAGAATGATTGGCATCTATAGGAACTTAGAATTTAGATAGTGTTATTGATTCTCCTAGTTCAGTATGTTGATTCTTGAACACAGCTACTTTATGAGTCTTGGCCGTGGCCCTAAGCACTTTGTTTTCCAGTATTACCACCGGATACATAAATGCCACAGACACATAACTGGGTGAACCTTTTCAAATTGTGACTAAGCTTTGCTAGAGTCCCCAACTAGAGGTGTCCAGGGTTCTTAAGCACACTCTTTTTGCTTTGGATCACGACTTTAACCGCTCAGTCTCAAGCTTTTCACTTGACACCTTCACGCCACAAGCACATGGTTAGGGACAGCTTGGTTTAGCCGCTTAGGCCAGGATTTTATTCCTTTGGGCCCTCCTATCATTAATGCTCAAAGCCTTGGATCCTTTTTATTTTACCCTTGCCTTTTGGTTTAAAGGGCTATTGGCTTTTTCTACTTGCTTTTTCTTTTTCTTTCTTTTTCTTTTATTATATTTTTTTTGCCATTTTTTTTCAGTTTTTCACAAGCTTTTCACTGCTTTTTCTTGCTTCAAGAATCAATTTTATGATTTTTTAGATTATCAATAACATTTCTCCTTTTCCATCATTCTTTCAAGAGCCAACAATTTTAACATTCATAAACAACAAATTCAAAAATATGCACTATTCAAACATTCATTCAGAAAACAAAAAGTATTGTCACCACATCAAAATAATTAAACTAATTTCAAGATAGAATTCGAAACCATGTACTTCTTGTTCTTTTGTAATTAAAATATTTTTCATTTAAGAAAGGTGATGGATTCATAGGACATTCATAGCTTTAAGGCATAGACACTAAGATACTAATGATCATGTAATAAAGACACAAACATAAATAAACATAAAGCATAGAGAACGAAAAAAAATAAGTCGACAAGGAGATTAAGGAACGAGTCCACCTTAGTGAGGGTGGCATCTTCTTCCTCTTGAAGAACCAATGGTTCTCTTGATCTCCTCTATGTCTGTTCCTTGCCTTTGTTGCTCCTCCCTCATAGCTCTTTGATCTTCTCTAATCTCATGGAGAATGATGGAGTGCTCTTGGTGCTCCACCCTTAGCTGTCCCATGTTGGAACTTAATTCTCCTAGGGAGGTGTTAATTTGCTCCCAATAGTTTTGTAGAGGAAAGTGCATCCCTTGAGGCATCTCAGGGATTTCATGATGAGGAATTTCCTCATGTTCTTGTTGAGGTCCATGAGTGGGCTCTCTTGTTTGCTCCATCCTTTTCTTAGTGATGGGCTTGTCCTCATCAATGAAGGTGTCTTCCTCTATGTCAATTTCTGCTGAATTGCAGAGGTGACAGATGAGATGAGGGAAGGCTAACCTTGCCAAAGTGAAGGACTTGTCAGCCACCTTGTAGAGTTCTTGAGGTATAATCTCATAAACTTCCATTTCCTCCCCAATCATGATACTATGGATCATGATAGCCCGATCCACAGTTACTTCGGATCGATTTCTAGTAGGAATGATGGAGCGTTGGATGAATTCCAACCATCCTCTAGCCATAGGTTTCAAGTCCGGTCTTCTCAATTGCACCGGTTTGCCTCTTGAGTCTCTTTTCCACTGAGCTCCTTCCTCACATATGTCGATGAGGACTTGGTCCAACCTTTGATCAAAGTTGACCCTTCTAGTGTAGGGGCGTGTGTTTTCTTGCATCATTGGCAAGTTGAACGCCAACCTTACATTTTCTGGACTGAAATCTAAGTATTTCCCCCGAACCATTGTAAGCCAATTCTTTGGATTCGGGTTCATACTTTGATCATGGTTCCTAATGATCCATGCATTTGCATAGAACTCTTGAACCATTAAGATCCCGACTTGTTGAATAGGATTGGAGAGAACTTCCCATCCTCTTTTTCTAATCTCATGTCGGATCTCCGGATACTCACTCCTTTTGAGCTTGAAAGGGACCTCAGATATCACCTTCTTCTTGGCCACAACTTCATAAAAGTGGTCTTGATGGACCTTTAAGATGAATCTCTCCATCTCCCATGACTCGGAGGTGGAAGCTTTTGCCTTCCCTTTCCTCTTTCTAGAGGTTTTTCTGGCCTTAGGTGCCATAAATGGTTATGGAAAAACAAAAAGAAATACTTTTACCACACCAAACTTAGAGTGTTTGCTCGTCCTCGAGCAAAGAAGAGAGAATGAAGGATAAGAAGAAGAAAATAGAGGAGGTGGAGGGAGAGGGTGAATTCGGCCAATGGTGTATAAGGTATGTGTGATGTGTGAAATTGAAGGAGTGATGAGGGATATATATAGGAGTGGGGTAGGGTTAGGTTCGTGTATATGGGGTTGGGTTTGGGAGGGAAAGAGTTTTGAATTTGAAGGTAGGTGGTGTTTTGGGGAAAAGTGAATGAGGTGATTGGTGAAGGGTATTTGGGGAAGAGGGTAAGATTTGATAGGTAAAGGGTATTTGGGGAAGAGTGTTGTGGAAAGGTATGAAGAGGAGAGAAGAAGAGGTGGGGATCTTGTGGGGTCCACAGATCCTGAGGGGTCAAGGACTTATCATCCTTGCTCCATTTAGGCGTGCAAAACGCCCTTAGAGTGCAATTCTAGCGTTAAACACCAGATTGTTGCTTGTTTCTGGCGTTTAACGCTAGCTTTTCTCCCTTTTTTGGCGTTGAACGCCAACTTGGTGCTCTATTCTGGCGTTAAAAGCCAGACTGGTGCCTGTTTCTGGCATTAAACGCCAGTCCGGTGCCCATTTCTGGCGTTAAACGCCAGTCTGGTGCCCATTTCGAGCGTTAAACGCCTAGAATGGTGCCAGACTGGGCGTTTAACGCCCATTCTGCTACTCTTACTGGCGTTTAAATGCCAGTAAGCTCTTCCTCCAGGGTGAGCTATTTTTAATGCTATTTTTCATTCTATTTTTTATTTTTCAGTTGTTTTTGTGACTTCACATGATCATCAACCTAAAGAAAACATAGAACAACAATGGAAAATAAATAGATATAATTAAATAACATTGGGTTGCCTCCCAATAAGTGCTTCTTTAATGTCAATAGCTTGACAGTGAGCTCTCATGGAGCCTCACAGATAATCAGAACATGGTTGGGGCCTCTCAACACCAAACTTAGAGTTTGAATGTGGGGTTTTTGTTTGACTCTGTATTGAGAGAAGCTCTTCATGCTTCCTCTCCATGGTTACAGAAGGAGAACCTTGAGTCTTGAATACAAGGTAGTCCTCATTCAACTTAAGGACCAACTCTCCTCTGTCAACATTAATCACAGCTTTTACTGTGACTAGGAAGGGTCTGCCAAGGATGATAGATTCATCCTCATCCTTTCCAGTGTCTAGGATTATGAAATCAGCAGGGATGTAAAGGCCTTCAACCTTTACTATCACATCCTCTACGTGTCCATAAGCTTGTTTCATTGATTTGTCTGCCATCTCTAGTGAGATTCTTGCAGCTTGTACCTCAAAGATTCCCAGTTTCTCCATTACAGAGAGTGGCATGAGGTTTATCCCTGACCCCAGGTCACATAGAGCCTTCTTAAAGGTCATGGTGCCTATGGTACAAGGTATGAAGAATTTTCTGGGATTCAGTTTCTTCTGAGGTAATGTCTGCCTCATTAATGCATTCAGTTCATTGGTGAACAAGAGGGGTTCAACCTCCCAAGTCTCAGTACCAAATAACTTGGCATTCAGCTTCATGATTGCTCCTAGATATTTAGCAACTTTCTCTTCAGTGATGTCTACATCCTCTTCAGAGGAAGAATATTCATCAGAGCTCATGAATGGCAGAAGGAAGTTCAATGGAATATCTATGGTCTCTGTATGAGCCTCAGATTCCTTTGGTTCCACAAAGGGAAACTCCTTTCTGTCCAGAGGAGTCCCATGAGGCTTTTCTCACTGAGACTCATGTCCTCCTCACTCTCTCTAGGTTCGGCCATGTTGGTCATGGTTATAGCCTTGCACTCTCTCTTGGGATTTTCTTCTGTATTGCTTGGGAGAGTACTGGAAGGAGTTTCAGTAATTTTCTTACTCAGTTGACCCACCTGTGCCTCCAAATTTCTAATGGAGGACCTTGTTTCATTCATAAAACTTAGTGTGGTCTTAGATAGATTAGAGACTATGGTTGCCAAGCCAGAATAGCTCTGTTCAAAATTCTCTGTCTGTTGCTGAGAAGATGATAGAAAAGGCTTGCTATTGCTAAACCAATTTCTTCCACCATTATTGTTGAAGCCTTTTTGAGGCTTCTGTTGGTCCTTCCATGAGAAATTTGGATAATTTCTCCATGAAGGATTATAAGTGTTCCCATAGGATTCTCCCATGTAATTTACCTCTGCCATTGCAGGGTTCTCAGGATCATAAGCTTCTTCTTCAGAAGATGCTTCTTTAGTACTGTTGGATGCAGCTTGGAATCCATTCAGACTCTGAGAAATCATATTGACTTGCTGAGTCAATATTTTATTCTGAGCCAATATGGCATTCAGAGTATCAATCTCAATAACTCCTTTCTTCTGAGTTGTCCCATTATTCACAGGATTTCTTTCAGAAGTGTACATGAATTGGTTATTTGCAACCATTTTAATGAGTTCCTGAGCTTCTTCAGGCGTCTTCTTCAGATGAAGAGATCCAGCTGCAGAGTTGTCCAATGATAGCTTGGACAATTCAGACAGACCATCATAGAATATGCATATGATGCTCCATTCTGAAAGCATACCAAAAGGACACCTTCTGATCAATTGCTTGTATCTTTCCCAAGCTTCATAGAGGGATTCGCCTTCCTTCTGTCTGAAGGTTTGAACTTTCACTCTAAGCTTACTCAATTTTTGAGGTGGAAAGAACTTTGCCAAGAAGGCATTGATCAGCTTTTCCCAAGAGTTCAGGCTGTCCTTAGGTTGTGAGTCCAACCATGTCCTAGCTCTGTCTCTTACAGCAAAAGGGAAAAGCATAAGTTTGTAGATCTCAGGGTCAACCCCATGAGTCTTAACAGTGTCACAGATTTGCAAGAACTCAGCTAAAAACTGATGAGGATCTTCCAATGGAAGTCCATGATACTTGCAATTCTGCTGCATTAGAAAAACTAATTGAGGCTTATGCTCAAAGTTGTTTGCTTCAATTGCAGGCATTGAGATGCTCCTTCCACAGAAGTCAGAAGAGGGTGCAATAAAGTCACCAAGCATCTTCTTTACATCTCCACCATTGTTGTTGGGTTCGGCCATGTCTCTTTCTTTTTCGAAAATTTCTGTCAGGTCCTCTCCATAGGGTTGTGCTTTAGCTTCTCTTAGTTTCCTCTTAAGAGACCTTTCAGGTTCCAAATTAGCTTCAATAAGAATGTCTTTATCCTTGTTCCTGCTCATATGAAAAAGAAGAGAACAGAAAAGAAGAGGAATCCTCTATGTCACAGTATAGAGATTCCTTCATGTGAGTAGAAGAAGAGAAGAATAGAAGAAGGAGAAGAGAAAAATTCGAACTCAGAGAAAAAGAGGGGGTTCGAATTATGAGTAGCAGAGGAGTGTTAGTGGATAAATAAATAAATAGAGAGATATGAGAGGGAGAGTTTTTGAAAATAATTAAAAAGAAAAGGAAAATATTTTTGTTTTTATTCAAAAAAAATTCAGTTATAATTCGAAAATTAAAAAGAGAAACAAAATAAAATTTGAAAAAGATAAGAAATAGTAACTAATTTATTTAGTTTTTAAATTTTAAAGAAAATATATTATTGAAATGAAAAACTTTTAAAATCAAACAAAAAGTCAAGTAGTTAATTGAAAAAGATTTGAAAGTCAATTTTGAAAAGATAAGAAGTTAGAAAAGGTTTTGAAATCAAATTTTGAAAAAGATATTATTGAAAGATATGATTGAAAATCATTTTTAAAAAAAAAGATTTGAAAAGAAAATTAAAAAGATTTGATTTTTGAAATTAAGGTTGATTACTAGACTAATAAGAAATTAAAAGATATGATTTTAAAATTCAAAGATTGAACCTTTCTTAATATGCAAGTAACAACTTTAAAAATTTTTAATTAAAACATTAAATGTTAGTGAGATTTTCAAAAATATGAATTAAAAATAAGAAAAAGATTTTGAAAATCAATTTAAAAAATTTCAAAAATATGTAAAAATAAATGAAGAAGATTTGATTTTTGAAAAAGATTTGAAAAGATAGAATTTTGAAATTGAAATTTATGAGTAAAACAAGGAAAGATATATTTTTTATTTTTGGATTTTTAGTAAAGAGAGAGAAAAACACCAAATTGAAACAAAACATAGAAATTATGAATCAAAACAACTAATGCATGCAAGAACACTTTGAATGTCAAGATGAACACCAAGAACACTTTGAAGATCAAGATGAACATCAAGACTTATTTTTGAAAATTTTTAAGAAAAGAAAAATATGCAAGACACCAAACTTAAAAATTTTTAAACTTTTAGACACTAATAATTCAAAAATGCATATGAAAAACAAGAAAAGACACAACATAAAAATGCAAAGATCAAACAAAGAAGATCATCAAGAACAACTTGAAGATTATGAAGAACACATGCATGAATTTTTGAAAATTTTTAAGAAAAATTACAACGATGCAGTTGACACCAAACTTAAAATTTGACACTAGACTCAAACAAGAAACACAAAATTTTTGGTTTTATGATTTTATTAATTTTTTTTGTATTTTTCGAGAATTATTTGGAAAAAGAGAAAATAAGGATTTCAAAATTTTTAATACGAATTCCAGGAATCATGCAATGTTAGTCCAAAGCTCCGGTCCAAAAATTTAGACATGGCTTAATAGCCAGCCAAGCTTTAGTAAAATATTACATACAACAGCTAAATTGATGAGAAAGACAAAGAAGCTCTTCTAAGGATAAGTGAAACCTCGGTCCAAAAGATTAGACATGGCTTAACAGCCAGCCAGGATTCAACATATCTCATGAAACTCTAGAATTCATTCTTAAAAAACTCTGAAGAACAAAATTTTTTTTTGAATTTTTTTTTGACTTTTTTCAAAAATAAAAAGCTTTAAAATAAAATAAAATTACCTAATCTGAGCAACAAGATGAACCGTCAGTTGTCCAAACTGGAACAATCCCCGGCAACGGCGCCAAAACTTGGTGCACGAAATTGTGATCTCTGAAACGGCGCCAAAAACTTGGTACGCACGATCGTAATCTCAACTCTTTTTCACAACTCCACACAACTAACCAGCAAGTGCACTAGGTCGTCCAAGTAATAAACCTTACGTGAGTAAGGGTCAATCCCACGTAGATTGAAATGGTCATCTTGTAAATCTCAGTCAGGCAGATTTAAATGGTTATGAGGTTTTGGGAATTAAAATATAAATAAAATATAAAATAAGATAGAAATACTTATGTAATTCATTGGTGGGATTTCAGATAAGCCTATGAAGATGCTTTGTTCCTTCTGAACCTCTGCTTTCCTACTGTCTTCATTCAATCATTCGTACTCCTTTCCATGGCAAACTGTATGTTGGGATCACCGTTGTTATTGGCTACCGTCCGTCCTCTCAGTAAAAATGGTCCAAATGTGCTGTCACCGCATAGCTTAATCATCTGTCGGTTCTTACTCATGTTGGAATAGGATCCTTTGATCCTTTTGTGTCTGTCACTACGCCCAACACCTGCGAGTTTGAAGCTCGTCACAGTCATCCCTTCCCAAATCCTACTCGGAATACCACAGACAAGGTTTAGACTTTCTGGATCTCGGGAATGGCTGCCAATAATTCTATTCTGTACCACGAAGACTCTGATCGTGAACCAGGAGGCTAAGAGATATGCATTCAAGCTTGTTTTCATGTAGAACGGAAGTGTTTGTCAGGCACGCGATCATAAGTGAGAATGGTGATGAGTGTCACTTGATCATCACATTCATCATGTTCTTGTGTGCGAATGAATATCTTAGAATAAGAATAAGCTTGAGTTGAATAGAAAAATAATAGTACTTTGCATTAATTCATGAGGAATAGCAGAGCTCCACACCTTAGTCTGTGGGGTGTAGAAACTCCACCGTTGAAAATACATAAGTGAAAGGTCTAGGCATGGCTGTGAGGCTAGCCTCCAAATGTGTACAATGATCTATGATAGCATAAATTTATCAAAGATATAAAATAAATCACTAAAAGTAGTTTTTATACTAAACTAGTAGCTAGGGTTACAGAAAATAAGTAACTAAGTGCAGATAGTGCAGAAATCCACTTCCGGGGCCCACTTGGTGTGTGCTTGGGCTGAGCATTGAAGCTTTCATGTGTAGAGACTCTTCTTGGAGTTAAACACTAGCTTTGGTGCCAGTTTAGGCATTTAACTCTAGCTTGTAATTCAGTTCTGGCGTTTAACGCGAGAATAGGGCAGGAAACTGGTGTTTAAACGCCAGTTTGAGTCATCAAAACTCATGCAAAGTGTGAACTATTATATATTGCTGGAAAGCCCAAGATCTTTACTTTCCAACGCAATTGAGAGCACGCCAATTGGGTTTCTGTAGCTCTAGAAAATCCATTTCGAGTGCAGGGAGGTCAGAATCCAACAGCATCTGCAGTCCTTTCAGCCTCTGAATCAGATTTTTGCTCAGATCCCTTAATTTTAGCCAGAAAATACCTTAAATCACAGAAAAACACACAAACTCATAGTAAATTCCAGAAATGTGAATTTTGCTTGAAAAATAATAAAAATATACTAAAAAGTAGCTAGATCCTACTAAAAACTACCTAAAAACAATGCCAAAAAGCGTATAAATTATCCGCTCATCAAATCCTGACTTAAATTTCTTTATCTGAGAGTTCTCTAGTTTCATACAATTTACTTTCTTCTAATTCTTTTTTGATTCCCAACACCCAAATCCCTTTAATATTCATGCAATTTATGTTTATCAGCAGTTTAAATTCAGCAATTTAAATTTCTTGCACTTTAAGTTTTAGTTATTTACCTTTCTTGCATTTTAAATTTCTGCTCATTTAATTTCTTGTACTTTAAGTTTCTACAATTTACTCCTTCAGCACTTTAAAATTCTGCCAATTTTCATTCTGCACTTTAGTTTACTTGCAATTTCACCTCTGTTAATCAAATTTCACTCAAATCATTAAATATTCGCTTAACTAAATTCATCACCAAAATAAAGTTGCTCAATCCATCAATCCCTGTGGGATCGACCTCACTCTTGTGAGTTATTACTACTTGATGCAACCCGGTACACTTGCCGACGAGTTTGTGTGGAACCGATTTTCTCTCATCACCCCGCCATCTTAGAAGTTATCAAGAAGGAAGTGACCTGACTGCTTGAAGCCGATATCATCTACCACATCTCAGATAGTGAATAGGTCAGTCTAGTGCAAGTGGTGCCCAAGAAGTCTGGAGTCACAACAGTGAAGAATGAGCATGGAGAGCTCCTGACAACTAGAGTGCAGAATTCCTGGAGGGTGTGCATTGATTACAGGCGCCTCAACTAGGCCACTCGCAAAGATCACTACCCCCTGCCTTTTATTGATCAGATGCTTGATCGCCTGTCAGGTAAATCACACTACTGTTTTCTAGATGCTTACACTGGCTATTTTTAAATTCATATAGCTCCTGAAGATCAGGAAAAAAATACTTTTACATGTCCCTTTGGAACGTATGCATACAAGAGGATGCCTTTTGTCTTATGTAATGCACCGGCTACTTTCCAAAGATGCATGATGAGTATTTTCTCATATCTTATTGAAAGTTGTATGGAAGTTTTCATGGATGACTTTAGTGTGTATGGTGATTCATTTAACCTTTGCTTGGATAGTTTAGCTAGAGTATTAGACAGGTGTGTAGTTCAAACTTGTATTAAATTTTGAAAAGTGTCATTTTATGGTAAAACAAGGTATTGTTCTAGGACACATTATTTCCAATACTGGTATTCTGTAGACCCAGCAAAGGTAGATGTGATTTCTAGTTTACCTTACCCCTCCTCCATGAGGGAAGTCCGTTCGTTCTTTGGTCATGCAGGTTTCTACCAAAGATTTATCAAGGACCTCAGTAAGGTAGCATTGCCTTTATCTAGACTACTGCAGAAGGATGTTGAGTTCGAGCTAAGTGAGGACTACATGGAAGCGTTTGATAAGCTGAAGATCGCTTTGACTCAAGCTCTGATTGTGAGAGGACCAGACTGGAGCCAGCCATTTGAGATTATGTGTGACGCCTCCAACCATGCAATAGGAGCGGCGCTGGTTCAGCACGAAGGTAAGGACCCTTTTGTAATTGTGTATGCTTCTAAGACCTTAGACGCTGCTCAGTCTAATTATACAACCACTGAAAAAGAGCTTCTGGCTATTGTTTTTGCTCTGGATAAATTCTGAGCCTATTTACTTGGTTCTAAAGTGGTAGTATACTCAGACCATGCAGCTCTAAAATATTTATTAGCTAAAAAAGAGTCCAAACCAAGGTTAATACGTTGGATATTGTTACTGCAAGAATTTAATTTTGAAATCAAAGATAGGAGTGGTTCCCAGAAATTAGTGGCGGACCACTTGAGTTGCCTAGAGCACATTAAGGATGACTCCACTCCTATCAATGATGCTTTTTCATTTGATAGCTTGCACCCAATATCTGAGGTAGTTCCTTGGTATGCACCTGTAGCTAATTATCTAGTTAGTCACACTTTTTCTCCTAATTTTACTAAGCATCAAAGGGACAAATTGAAAAGCAAGTCCAAATATTATATATGGGATGACCTATATTTATGGAGGTATGGTGCTGACCAGATAATTAGAAGGTGTGTGCCTCAATCAGAATTTCAGTCAATTTTAGAGGCCTGCCCCTCCTCTGAGAGTGGTGGACATTTTGGCCCTCAAAGAACAGCTAGAAAAATTTTAGACTGTGGATTCTGGTGGCTCACTCTTTTTAAGGATGCTATTGCCTTCTGTAAATCTTATTCCCCATGCCAAAAGTTTGGAAATATATCCAAGAGGGATGAGATTCCCCCAACAGCTTATGCTATTCTGTGAAATTTTTTATGTTTGGGGCATTGACTTCATGGGTCCATTCCCAAACTCTAATGGTTTCTTATATATATTGTTAGCTGTAGATTATGTTTCTAAATGGGTAGAAGCAATTCCTACCCGTACTGATGATGCTAACATTGTTGTCTCCTTTGTTAGAAACCATATTATCTGTCGCTTTGGATCACCACGAGCAATCGTGAGTGATCAAGGCACTCACTTTTGTAACAGGAGATTAACAGGACTACTAGAGAAACATGGCATTGTTCACAAGGTAGCCACAGCTTACCACCCTCAGACCAATAGGAAAGTTGAGGTGTCCAATAGAGAGATAAAATGTATATTGGAGAAGATAGTCAAGCCTCGTAGGAAGGACTGGAGCACCAGACTTGTAGATGCGCTCTGGGCTTATCGGACAGCATACAAGACACCCATCGGCATGAGTCCCTTCCGCCTGGTATACGGAAAGGCTTACCACCTCCCAGTGGAGGTGGAACACAAAGCTTTCTGGGCTGGAAGGGAATGCAACATGGGATTTGAGAAGGCTGGAGCTGAAAGGAAGCTGCAACTGGAAGAACTGGAGAACCTTCGACTCGAAGCATATGACAACTCCAGGCTATACAAAGAGAAGGTGAAGGCTGTGCATGACAAGCATATCAAAAGAAGACATTTCAGACCTGAGGAGCTAGTTCTCCTTTACAACTCAAGGTTGAGGCACATGCCAGGCAAGCTGAGGTCAAGGTGGGAAGCCCCTATAGAGTAGAGAAGGCAGAGCCATACGGAGTCTTTCACCTGAGCCATCCTTCAAGCTCCAAATTCATCAAGGTCAATGGATATTGCTTGAAGCTGTATCCTGGTGAGAAAATGAAGGACAATAAAGAGCTAGAGATCTTCCTCTTGGAGGATCCACCAACAGAAGCATATTGAGCTTGTAGACCGTCCAACTTAAGGACGTAAAAGCAAAGTGCTAGGTGGGAGACAACCCACCATGGTATGATCGTTCCTTTTATTCCTAGTTTTATTTTATTTTATTTTTCATAGTATTCATTCATAATTTTTGCATGATCTTCTGCATTCTGCATTTTACATTCTGCATTCTACATAAAAAAATGGGGTGTGCGATGCGCAAGCGTCGCTGACGCGTACGCGTCATGCGTGAATTCGTACCACCAAGGAATTGAACAGAAAGCTTGGCAGGAGTGGCTCTGGAACCTTGCCTTGTGCACAAGCAAGCCCACGCATATGCATCCCTTACGCGTACACGTTGCTTGCGCTTTCAGCTCACCACGCGTAAGCGTCCCAGCGAGTTGTGTTGGTGTGGGGCTGGAACTATGCTGGAAGCACAACCCCATCACGCGTACGCGTCCCTGACGCGTGCGCGTCATTGTCACTTCATGGCCGTCCACGAGTGCGCATGCCTCACGCGCACGTGTCATATGCCTTTTTGGCCCCAAACCCAGACTGAACAGAGAGTCGTGCGTATGCGCCCCAGACGCATACGCGTCGCTTACAACTTGCGCAACCCACGCGTACGCGTGTCCTACGCGTACAAGTTGCATGCGACGCACAATTAAACCTGTTCGCCGCCTGATTTCAATTATCCCCTCCCCCAATCCTAATTCTCCCTTATTTCTTCTTCCTTCTTTCTTCCTTGTTCTTTCTTACTATCTGTTGCTTTCTTCTTCCCTTCATCTTCTCCATCAGGTTTCTTTTCTCCCTCCTATCTATTCTTTTATTCTTCTTTCATTATTGTATATTAATAATTTATCTTCCCTCTAAATTTTTATTAGTGTAGTTATTTGTAATTTCTTTTGCATTCTTTTTCATGCATTTTTATGTTGGTGTTGGAACTTTATTTAGGTAGTACCTTATTATTCTTGAGCTTGTGGATTTAATGAGGAGTAATTTGATAATTGACATTTAAATTTGGCTCTCAAATACATTTGGATACATTATTTTCATTCCTATTATAACTTGCACACCAAGTGTTTGTGAAAAAGCTCTTATGGCATTTTGAATCCTATTTTCTTTTACTCTTTTACTTAAATGCCTCTTTTTCACAACACTTGCATTCCACATGTATTGGGATTATCATTCACAATTGTCATCATAACACGTGCTCTTTAATTTGAACATTTAATAATTGATGCTTGAGTTATGCTTCTCATGCCAATTACTTGCATGTTTTTACCATCTTGCATCTAATTATTATGAATTGCCTTTTTGCTCTTAATTGATGTCTTACCTACATGTTGTAGCTACCATGTATTTAAGCTAGTATCTTTTCTTTGGCATTCATTATCACTTGGAATTTCTTCCTTCCGGTTATTTGGTTATCTATATTTAACACTCTCCCTTTTCCCTTCTTCCTTAGATGGGTACCAAGAAAGGAAAAGAGAAGGCCACTGACAAGCCACCGGCAAGGAGAGGAACCAAGAGAACACCAGCTAAGGCACCTCCATCTACCAGTGTCAAGCCGCCAACAAAGCGGGTAAAGAGGATCATTAAAGTTGATGAAGCAGAAAAAGCCTTTCCCGCACGGGACTCTACACGGTTCACTAACCGTTATTGCCAATAGATGTTCCCCATCCTAGCCGAGAGGTGATGCCAGGGCATTTTGGCCAGTTTTACTGACCTTTTTTTTATTGTTTTAGGGTAGTTTCATGCATTTTCTTAGGAAATAAGCAAGTTTTGGGTAGAATTTCACTTACATCTTGATTCAAGCAAACATTGTGCACTTTACATGATTTCATGAGAATTATGCAAGAATTGAATGATAAATTGGAGGATGCATGTCTCATGATTTGGATTAGAACTTTGATGCACTCTATTGCTTGATTTCAGGACAAAGGAAGCAAGGAAGAACCACGTTAGCAGCCACGTTAGTCTAACTAACGTAACCACTAACGTGGAATGGGAGCTAGCTTGCAACGTTAATGAGAAAAGTAATCGCCAATAACGTCCTCGAAGCCATCATAGCCCATGTTAAGAGTCACGCTAACTAAGTTAACGTGAACTCTAACGTGGAAGAAGAAACTGAAGCCAACGTTAGTGACACTCACCTTTGTCACTAACGTTGGACCAAGCTCATATTGGCCACGTTAAGAGCCACGTTAACTCGGTTAACGTGGACTCTAACGTGGGGAAGCAAAAGAATGGCCAACGTTAGTGACACTCACCTTTGTCACTAACATTGGACTAAGCCACTTTGAGCCACGTTAGTTGCCACGTTAACTTAGTTAACGTGGAAGCTAACGTGGAGGGAGCAAGAATCGCCAACATTAGTGACACTCACATTTGTCACTAACGTTGGAATGAGCCACTATGAGCAACGTTAACTCCCACGTTAACTTAGTTAACGTGGAAGCTAACGTGGATTGAAGAATGATGAGCCAACGTTAGTGACACTCACCTTTGTCACTAACGTTGGAGATGGCTATCACCACCACGTTAGAAGCCACGCTAACCTAGTTAACGTGAACTCTAACGTGGGAAGTAGGGGCGTTTTGAAACGTTAGTGACAAAGGTAAGTGTTACTAACGTTTTCGAAGATTTGGTAAGCCTACGTTAAAGGTCACGTTAGCCACACTAACGTGAACTCTAACGTAGGGGAAGGGAGGATTCTCAACATTATTGGAAAAAGTAAGTCCCAATA